>NW_003852436.1:5406852-5432357 GCF_000181295.1 Otolemur garnettii
AGGGAAGGGAAGGGAAGGGAAGGGGAAGGGGAAGGGGAAGGGGAAGGGGAGGAAAGAGAGAGTAAGCACGCACCAGGCCCCCTTCCCATCTCTTCTAGCCACCAGCCATTCAAATCATTCAGACATCATAGATCAGTGACAAGCAGTCCCCACGGTACTCCATTCTAATTATGACCCACTGAATAGACATAATAGACCCACGGTGAAATATAATAAAGATAAATTGTGTTGTAAACCACTCATGCTTGGGGCAGTTTATTGTACGTCAGTAGGTGACGTGAACATCATCTTTCAGGGATAGGTAACTTTAGGTAATATCCTGTAACTTGCTAGGTGTTCTCTAACATTTTCAGTCTTCAGAATAGAAATTTCTTCTTTAGTTATGTGATACTTCCCATCCCAGTGTATGCTGATTAGTTTCTCATCACTCAATTCAAGTTATTGAATTAGTAATCATCTATTCAAGTTATTGGTGCCAAGTACTTGAAGCCAAAGGTGCCAAAACACCATTTTGTGCACTTTTTCTTGGTGTGACATGAGAATTGTGCTCATTAGATTATTTAAAAGAAAGAATTTGTGTGACTTTGCTGATGGAGACTTTCTTTAACTGATTTTTGGAAAAAGTAGACTTCTTACATATCAGCACTTGGTCCAGTGTGTCTTATAGCAGAATGTTAAACATAATTGCTGTTGGCTTCCAAGAAGTACGATATAGTATGAGTGTTGGTAAATAGGATTAGTTCTTGAACTTGCTACTCTCTTTGCCCGGCTACCAGAAATGATATCATGTGGCTTGTATTGTTTGGCACATATTGAGTTCTCACTAACTACTATTTCTCACCATTTCTCTCTTTCTTTTTTCTTTTTTTCTGTTTTACATTTCTACCCTTAAAAAACCTAATGCCAGGTAAAGCCATAGTCCATTGCAAATGCACATTTTAAATATTCGCAATGTGATCTTTAAAAAGCAATTGTTTTGCAGCTGACAGTTAAAGAGAAATTAGAGGTATTATATATAATATTAAAGGTAAGGGATTTGCCAGGTTCCTCCAGCAATTTGCATTTAGAGGGCTTCTATTAGAAGCTTGCATTGATGTCAATTCATTTTCCTTATAAAAGGAGATGTACTTAGCACATGAAATTGAATTTACATTTAAAATTCACTCTCTCTTCCCAGAATTATGTCAGGCATATGGTAACAGTTGTTTAATGTGCCAGTAAACTAGGGAGTTTGTATTTAGTATCAACAAATGACAAACATGCACATGAACATATGAGAAAGATTCTCTTTAGATGGAGTCGGTTTTGCTTCATATGTTTAAGGTCCCTTTTTAAAAATGAGTTTCTTAAGACTTAGCAAAACAAAGGTGTAAGGAAACTCCTCACAAAGAAAATGATTAATTTGAATATAAATTGAGTGGCCGAGAATACCAAATTATATAATCTCTCTTAAAAGGGTATAATGAAGGGCTTACTTACACACGTAACAGGCTCTTTATGTCTGAAACAAACAGAAGTTTAGAGCGCGGATCTTCAATTGCATTTATTTTCTTTTTTTATTTTTTGAGACAGAGTCTCACTCTGTTGCCCCAGGGCAGAGTGTCCTGGTGTCCTAGATCACAGCAACCTCAAACTCCTAGGCTCAACCGATCCTTCTTGCTTCAGCCTCCCAAGTAGCTGGGACTACAGGCCCCCACCATAAGGCCCAGCTAGTTTTTCTATTTTTTGTAGACATGGGGTCTTTGCTCAGGCTGGTCTGGAACTCCTGAGCTCAAGCAATCCACCAGCCTCTGCCTCCCAAAGTGTTAGGATTACTGGAGTGGGCCACTGCACCCCGCCAACTGCATTTATTTTCAATCACAAAACCACCACAGGCTTCAGTACAACTTATAATAATGGGCAACCTCTGTCCAAGAGGGACTTGAAGATCGGCATAGCCGCCAAGCTAAGAGCCAGGTGCATGTATTAGCAGACTGAGGGGCTTTGTGTAGTGCTTGACTCAAATGATTGCTATAAATCACCCAAAATTCATATGCAAAAATGAGTGCAGGACTTTTATTAGGAATAAAAAAAAAGTCTAGTGAGAATTTACAGTCCTTCTTTAAGGTTTCTCACATTTTGCTTCTACTTTACAAGGGACATGAACTTGAGACCCATGACCACCGTGGTTGTGGGTTTTTAGTACAGAGGTCAGCTTTTCATTCACTTTGTCACTGGTATGATCAAAGAAAATCTGTTAGGCCATTTTCTCTCATCCCTGAGATAAAAACAATAGGCTGGAGTTTTAAATACTTTGAAAGGTACCCCCGGAGGGACGCGATCCTCGTCTGTCCGGAGGCACTATCGGGAGCACGTTCGGATGGTGCTATTTATGTAAGTTCTGTGGAGCAAAGCTTTATATATAGCTGCGAAGCCACCCCCACAGTGCCACAGGAAACTGGAGTCATGGTGGGGGCAGCTGATCCAAATCGTTTTTTTTGTTGTTTGTTTCTCATTTTAAAAGCCCCTTTATAAAACCCACAAGCTTTTGCCAAGCTCCTCAAATAGTCTTTTAGCCACCACATGAGTTGAGCGTCTGCCCCGGTGCCCTGCCTGATCACTCAGGCAGCTGCGTGGGTGGCTTCGAGTTGCACTGGAGGCTTTTATGTGGTTTTGGGGGCTGATGGGCTATTTCTACCGCCTTGTCCTTGTGGTAGCATCTCAAATTTGACTGGCTGTGATGAACACATCGTTAGTCATTTCAGAAAAATATCTGGCGAAAATTCCTTGTGATGTAAATACAAATTTGTCTTCTTTTCCCAGCATGGAAAATTTTCAGCCCCACAGAACTATAAAGGGCTTGAAAGAATTAGATTGTGTCTCATTTTTTATGAATACGAAGCCAACAAAAACATCCTTATCCTTGCTGTATTCAAATCCCTAAAGGTCTTTCAAATTCGAATACAGAAGTAAAGAGAAAAGAAATGTTATCTGCATCTGCCATGTTACTTGACCATGACTAAGTCAATGGTTTGCCACAGAACACAGTAGATAAGTCAGTCCTGGTCACCAAATACTCACTGAGCGCAGCTAGGGCTAGGCACAATGCTAGGTAATCTGGCTATAAACATGAATAAGACATGTTGCATTCTCTGGAAGGCAGAAACTTAGAATTAAGAGCGCAAAAATTGTATGGGGAAGTCACCACCAAGAAAGGGAATCTGAAGGAAAAGGACTGAGGAGGGGGAATCATGGGAACACGGTGCCAGCCTGATAGTGAGTTTCAGGGTACAGATTGCGCACTGGAGCATAATGGGCTCGGCTGGGGGCCGCCCCCAGAGCAGCCTGACTCCTGCTACCATTGCCCTACTCAGTCATTGGCCAGGTTCTCTCCGGGAAGAGTTTGAACGCTGAATCTCGAAGAAGCCAACAGTTGGAGGCTGCCAGGTAACTACCCTCTTCCTTTTGGTCAGCAAGTCTTTCCTCTGTGATATTTGGAAATACCTCTGCAAGGACTCCAGTGGACCTTGTTTCCTGAGGGAACCTCAGAGGGAGGTCAGTGTGACAAAATAGAGGCCCTGCCTCTGCAGTCGGTCTCAAGGCCATAACTGGAACTCATTGTCTTTCTCCTCTGCTCGCCCATCCAGATTCCTTCCATTCTCAGTACCACATGTTGGCTGTTTTCTGATGAGTCTTACTCTCTAACTATAAGCTTCTCTGACCAACCCTGCTGTGTGTTTCCACTCACGTGGGCAGAGAGTACCAAGAGGCCCTCAAATTGGATCACCTGAGTGCCACACAGCATCTTCCCCGGCCTCTGTGTGTGCCAGGACATCTTCCTCCTCAGGCTGTTTTGGGACAATTCTGAAAGATGGTGATTCTTCCTGCTTGCTTGTAGATCTCTGCAAAGAAAGGTCCCAAAATGTTTAGGGATCACCTGTGGCCTGTAATTCAAGGAGACCCTTCCTGTGGCCTGTAATTCAAGAAGACCCTTCCTGTGGACTGTAATTCAAGGAGACTCTTCCTGTGGCCCTGGCTGAAAGCTTGTCCCCTTTGGAAAAGAAGGATTCTCATCCTACAGAGCCCAGACAGGAGTCTGCAGAGCACCCCAGAACAGCATTGGTGGTGACAGTAAGTGGGGCCAATTTGATTTTTCTCCCCTGCTCCCAGACCCCTGTACTCTCCCTCCTGGGAACACTGAGAAAGAAAAGTCTCAGACTCAATGGGTGTACAACTTCCTGAAGGATGGTGCTTCATCTCACAGGGCATTATTTTTGAGCAAATGCTTTCACTGCCCCGTCAGCACGTTTCTCAATGCTTCAATACACTGGCCACTTTGGGATAACGTGGGTGAAGTAGTATATAATATGACTAGTAAATCTCAGTCATGAGCTTACTGTTTTTGCTCCTCTATTGCAGTTAGTGTGGGTTCTCTGGTTGGATGTTATATTGTGTGGAATTCTATGTCTGTAGATTAGACATCCTGTAAATTCCAGATGCTAGTGCTTTCCTGTGGTCAGTAAAGGCAAGTCCATACCTGGAATGAGTATCTATTCCTGTGAAAAGAAATTGCTGGCATTTCTAACACAGAAGAATCCCGATAAACTCAGCTTGCTAACAAGTGGCCAGGTGGTCTTCGTGAGGAGCACTGCCACGCCAAGGTGCTAGCACTGGTCTCCACTGTTGGCAGATTGGACATTGGAAATAGCTGGACTGGCCTTGGTGAGCAGCAGTCTGTGCCACTGGGCCATGCGTAATCTCCAGCTCAACTTCTGTGACCACCCTGCGTATGCATTCTCCCAGAGTTACAGCAGACACTGGGAAAGGCAGGCTAACATAAATCAGCCAACTTGTTCTGTTTACATGGTTACTTACATATTTCACATGTAATTCTATATGTTTATTCCATTCTTCTACCCTGGAATACCTTGCTTTGAAGAATAAGACCTAGGCTTTCAATCTTTTTCCTTCCAGGTCCCCAACTAGCTAACCCAGACATTTTCTATAGCTCATGAGTCCATATACTTCCCATCTCCGGTTCTTCCAACTTTCATACAAAGTGAATGTGACCAGGTGCACCATCAAATACTCTGCCCATTGAGAAGATTTTCCCTTTGTGGCTCTTTCAAAGTCCCCCCTTTGAGTAGAAATGTAATGCAGCTGCCGTGTAATTTTTGTCTTGTGCATGCTAAATCAACCCATCTGTACATTAACCTTCTCTTAATGGGACAATTTCCTTCTCTTTCATTTGATCAAACAGGGTTCCCTCTTCCTCTCCTATTACAAGCACAGGTGTGTGCCTGGGAGGATGCTGGGGAAGCTGTGATGGCCAGCATGGAGCCTGGCTTCCCTGCCCACGCAGCTTGCTGTGCCTTCCGCTCCTGCTGATGCTCAATTCCGTAAGAATTTCCTTCTTATGAAGTGTTGCTGCTGGGCCCCATGGCTTTACAATTCTGCAGGCTGAACATGACCCCATTCACATAACATAGTTTGGGGTGCATGATCACTTTGGAGTCCAAGTCTTCCAGGTCTCAACCATGGCTCACTAGTACTCCAAGCACTGTTTTTCAACAGTGTATCATTATAATCTAGTTTCAGAGCCCTAGAGTCTGCACTGAGATTCTCCCTCTGGGACTTGTCATAAACTCTGCCTTTTTTTTTTTTTTTTTTTTTTTGAGACAGAGTCTCACTATATCACTCTTGGTAGAGTGCCATGGTGTCACAGCTCATAGTAACCTCAAACTCTCGGTTTTAAGCAATTCTCTTGCCACAGCCTCCTAGTAGTTGGGACTACAGGCACCTGCCACAATGCCTGGCTATGTTTTTGTTGTTGTCATTGTTGTTAGCAGGCCCTGGCTGGCTTCGAGCCCACCAGCCCTAGTGCATGTGGCCAGCGACCTAACCACTGAGCTATAGGCCCCAAGCCTTTTGAAATCACTGGTATCTTTAGTCCCAATGAGGTCTGCCAGATTATATGGCCCAAGTGGCAGAACACTCCATTCTAGACCTGCTACAGAGCTCTCTCTTACTCTTGGTCCTATTCAAATCTGGCAGCATTCTGTGTCACTGAGTTTGTAGACTGAAGAATTCCTGTGTATGGAATATGGTGTTTCTGGAACCCAAAGAAGCCTACCAAGTATTACACTTTGTTCTTTGTGGTAGGAAATATTAGATGCAGCAATTTAGCTTGGAGGGATATCAGAGCATGTCCATAACCATGGAACACCTATATACTTCACTGAATTGGCAGGTTCCTCAACCTTCATCAAGTTTATTTCCATCCTCTGGAGCAAAGATGCTTTACCAAGGCCTCTGCTGTACCAGTCCCTCTTGTTTGCTCTGCTCTATCAACATGATGTCATTGATACAATGGATAGATGTGATGTTCTCTAAGATGTCTAAATGTTCTACATGACTTCATCGTGTATTATGACCAAGGATGAGAGTGTCTACATGGTCTTGGAGTAAAAATGTACATTCATGTCCTTTCTATGTGAATGCAACATGCTTCTGACCTTCTTTCCTGAATGGGATATATAAGAATAAATTTACTAATCAAAGGACTTTATAACCTGTTCCTAAAGCCATATTAACCTACTTGAGTAAAGAGACACCACAGTTAGCACACAGCTACAACTGGGGCTCTTACTTGGTGTAGCTTCTAGTAGTATATGGTTATTTTACAGAATCCATCCAGTTTCTGCAGGGATCAGACTGGCAAATTAAATGGAGATAGGATACGAGTCACCATTCTTGAATGCTTTAAGTCTTTAATAGTAGCACTAATCTCTTTTGACTGGAGGGAGGTGGGCATGGCATATCAGAAGCTTCCACTTGCCCCTGTAATAATGGTCTTATTCTATACCCAGGGACTCACCTAGGGCTCCAACATCCAGGCACATCAATCCCAACAATATATTCAGAGACAAGAAGAATAAATCAGACTCTGGCCAAAATTCTATGTGTTAACTTCCTTCACATTCCCCAACTCTATCAGGTAGGCTGTGATGATGTTTCAGGTGTCTGGGAATCAATGTAAACTTAGATTCCATACCCACCACACCTCACAAAGTCTGTTTATTTTCATTTCCACAGTGTATGCTCTTGAGTATATGGCTATAGGTTGCTTTGGAGAATGACTAAGGGACTCTTTACAGTATATATGTGTCACAGTTTTGCAGGATCTTTCTTAGGACTCAGACACTTCTTTAGTCAGTGGATTCTGGATCTGGAAATTGGCTCAGGCATAGGAACTGAACAAGGGATAATGAATTTCTGTTTGGACAACTCAGCCTCAACTTCCTGCTTCTCCATGCTTGCTTTATTCTTACTATGAATATTAAATAGCACTCTCATTGGCTGCCTGTTTTTCCATAGGGACACCTCCCTAACTCCCTATGGGTCAAAGCACATTGGCTGCCTCTCTGCCTGGCTCCTAGTGATTAAGTGCCAATGCATGGCCTCTATGTTATTAAAAAACCAGCTCTATTATTTCCTATATCACCAGCTCTAGCCTCCAGTGTCTCATACTGGTGTGAGAGAGGGACCTCTCTCAACCTGGCACGAGGAGGGAGCATTGACCTGAGTGGAAAGGTGGCAAATGAAGAAGAGGGACACACATGCAACAAGAGATAGGATGGCATCAGGAAGACTGATGCAGCTGATAACTGCAGCCAGGACCTGAACCATGGATACAATTTTATTTATACAGTGTCTTAACAAGATTGGGTAAATCTTAACACATGGGGTAGGGATCATCCTTATAGAGGAAAAACTGTGTGCTTTCTGATAACAAGGAAAGTATGCATGGGCTGTGTGACTTCTGGCAGGTGGAAAGAATGTTGTTAAGGAGAAGCAACTGGTGGTCATTCCTTGATTGCCACTCCAGGTTGTGGGGGCCCTGCCACCCACAGCCTGCTCCCCACACTCCAGAAGATTACTAAAATTATCACTGAACATTTTAGTGACACTGGTGTTTCTCTCATCAGCACATTCCTGATTGTGACATCAAAGGCTTGGCCATAAAAAAACATAGCCTCTTTCTTTTTGGGCTGTCAGACTCTCAGATGCCATATTGTGAGGAAGCCCAAACTAGCCCTGGAAAAAAGAACAACTAGAGAGGCCATATATATGTTCTGTCTGAAAAAAATCAGCTCACTCAGCAGCCAGTATCAACGGTTAGACATGTGAGTGAAGGTGTCTCCAGACAGTTATAGCCTCCAGCTGTCAAGTGCCCTGCAGCCACTAAGGTCTTTTTAGCTGAGGGCCCAGACATCGTGAAGTAGAGACAAACCATCTCCATGCTTCCCTGTCTTAATTCCCGACCCATGCAGTCGATGAGCAAAATAGAACGTCTGTCTGATGCCAGTATGTTTTGCCATGCTTGTTTTGCAGCAATAATAAACACAGCAAAGACCGAACTAACAAATATAAAATATGTTCTTCTCCAGCAGCAGCAACTAACCAGAGAATATAGCGTAAAATAAAATATTCAGAATAGCAATGGACACTACAAGGAAACTAGGAATCAGCTTGACAAAGAATGCATAAGAACTTTATAGAAAAAAAGTCAAACTCTATTAAAGAATATAAACATTATAAACATTAGATCCAAATGAATCTGATTTAAAAAGCAAAAATAATGTATAAAATGTCAATGAATCAGACCATATAAAATTAAAGATTTCTTTTCCAGAGTACACATGACAAAGTTAACTGATGATATGCTGACAGAAAATATTTGTGAAGTCTAAAATTAACAAGGATTTAATATCTAGATGCTGCAGCAAACTTTTATAAATTAGCAGTAAAAAGATGGGAGACATAATAGGATGTGATTAAAAGAGATACACTGGCAGCCTAAATGAGTAACAACTTTATGAAGAAATATTAAAACTCTCTAATAAGGGGGGGTGAAGCAAACTAAAATCAATGCCACTGTGCTTTATACCCAAATGCCAAAAATTAGGAGGATGGATAATATCAAACACTGATGAGAATATTAGAGGATGAGGCCTCATTCAATCAGTGATGAGGGAGTTGAGTGTGATAGCCATGTTGGCAAGGACTTGCAGTATTTTGAAAAATTATATATGTATATTTTCTATAAACTGATGATCACACTCTCGGGTATAATTCCTCTTTCTCCCTAAAACAATTGCACAGGAACGTGAGGAGATGAATCAATCAGGGTCCAGACAAGAAAATAAACATCTTTCCAGGTATTTCAAAAGGTGGCGGAAAGATAAAAGCGGTCAGAGTACACACTGGGGTAACTGTGGATAGCATCTTCCACCTCTAGAACCAGGGGATCAAAAAGAAAGAGGTGGTGTGGTCCCAATATTGGGGCATTGAGGACAGGGCCTTGAGACTGGTGCAAGACCAGCCTACGGACCTGAAAGGGCACATAGGTGGTTCTCAGACTGCTGCAGGGGCACTGCTCATCTTCTGTTGCCACCTTGAGAAAGTGTGATGGTGCTGATGGTAATGCTCTCAAAGGAGTGCTGGGCTGAGCCCTAGAAGCTTGCTACAGATGGGAGAATGCCTGTAGAAGCAGGAAGAGAGGCTTATCCCCCTGCCCTTGTCTTGTGATCTCCTGCCAATACCTTCTATTGGAAGAACATAACTAGAAGTGAGCTGGCAAGGGAGTCTGGGAAATGCAGTTTGCATAACCCCACCTTCAGGAGAGGTGGCTAGAATCTGTCTGCAAGGCAATAAATAAAAGGTCTACATCCAAGTTTTGTCTGTGGTAGCTGGACATCGTAGCCAAATTCAGTGTCCATTGCTAGGAGAATAATGAATAAAACGTGGATGCATAGTATGAAAGACTATGCAGCCATGAGAAGCAAATTTTTTTTTTTTTTTGAGGCAGAGTCTCAAGCTTTTACTCTGGGTAGAGTGCTAGTGTCATAGCTCACAGCAACCTCCAACTCTTGGGCTCAAGTGATCCTTTTGCTTCAGTTTTTCTATTTTTAGTAGAGGCAGGGTCTTGCTTTTGCTCAGGCTAGTCTTGAACTTGTGAGCTCAAGCAATCCACCTGCCTCCACCTCCCAGAGTGCTAGGATTATAGGCGTGAGCCACCTCACCCACCTGAGAAGCAAACAATTTTAGATGACTCTTGAACAATGCGGTTTTGCATTGCACAGGTCCACTTCACGTGGATCTTTTCAATAAAAATATTGGAAAATATTCTGGAGATGTGACAATTCGTAAAAACTTACAGATAAATTAAATAGCCTAGAAATTTCAAAAAAGTTGGACATGTCATGAATGTATGAAATATATATAGACACTAGTCTATTCTATTATTTACTATAGTAAAATATATACACAAATCTATTATGAAAGTTAAATGTGTCAAAAGTCACACACACAAAGACTTATACACTGCACATGGCACCATTCACAGCCAAGAGCAATGTAAATAAACCTAAAGGTAAAGTATTAAATCACAACTGCATAATTAACTATAGTACACACTACTGTAATAATTTTGTTGCGAGACCAGGCGTGGTGGCTCATGCCCTTAATCCTAGCACGCTGGGAGGCTGAGATAGGTGGATGCCTTGATCTCAGAGGTTTGAGACCAGCCTGAGTCAGAGTGAGATCCTGTCTCTACAAAAAAAAAAAAAAAAAAAAGCCAGGCATTGTGGCAGGTGCCTGTAGTCCCAGCTAAATTGGAGGCTGAAACAAGAGAATCACTTCAGCCCAAGAGTTGTAGGTTTCTGTGAGCTATGATGCCACAGCACTCTACTAAGGACCACAAAGTGACACTCTGTCTCAATAATAGTAATAATAATAATAATACTTGTTATTATTTTGGTGCCATCTCCTGTTTCTATTTTGGGTGAGCTCAAATGTGGTACCTTAAAATGCCTGTGACACTCATTATATCTGCATGAGCAGTTCATCTCTCCAATAAATTGCATATGGACATAAAAAGTGATGTCCTGTGGTTCTTGTGTATTTTTCATCTCATTTAGTGCAACCCTGTGGTCCCTGGAGAATACCAGTGTACCCACAGGAAGTGCCACAGCCCATGCCGGAGGTGCTTCTGAAAAGCAGAGACAGGTCGTGACATGAAAAAGTTGAATTGCTTGATATGTACTGTAAACCAAGGTCTGCGGCTGTAGCTGCCTGCCATTTCAAGATAAATAAATCTAGAATAAGGACCATTGTAAAAAAAAAAAAAAGAAAAGAAAAAAAGAAAAGGAAGTTTGTGAAGTTGTCGCTACAACTACCTTTTTCTCTTTACTGAAAGTGCAGCTTTTACGTGAGTGCAAGATTGTTACAAGAAACACATACCTAGAGACTCTAATAATTCCAAACAAAGGAAAGTCATTCTATGTAGGACAACTGAAAACAAAAGAAAGGTGAAGATTCTAAAGCTGGGAATGTAATGCCAGCAAAGGATGGCTTGATAATTTGAGAAAGAGGTTTGGCTTTAAAAACATCAAGATAATAGGAGAAGCAGCTTCTGTCAGCCAAGAGGCACCTTAGCCTTCTAAGCTTTCTAGATCTGTGACTTGGTGGTTGAAATTAATTTAGGGAAGTTCTCAGTCATTGTTTCAAACATTTCTTCTCTCCCTTTCTCTCTTTCCGGTATTCCCATTACGTGCAGGTTGCACTTTGATTGTCTCATAGTTCTTGGATATTCTGGGTTTTTTATTTTTTAGTCTTTATTGCCTGCTATTCAGTTTTGGAGGATACTACTGAGATATCCTCATGCTCAAAGAGCCATATCCAGGACACTAATAAGCTCATTAAAGGTATTCTTCATTTCTGTTGCAGTGGTATTGAGATTTAGCATTTCTCTTTTGATTCTTTCTTAGAATTTTCATCTTTCTATTTATATTGCCCATCTGTTCTTTCATGCGCTCCATTTTATCTATTAAAGCCCTTAGCGTATGAATTTTTTATATATTAAAGCCCTTAGCAAATGAACGTTTTAAATTCCTGGGCACATAATACCAACATCCCCCTCATGTTTGAGTCTAGCTTTGATGCGTCTTATACTGTCTGTTCAAACTGTGGTTTTTGCCTTTTAGTATGTCTTGTAATTTTGGTAATGTGGTGGGGACGTGTGTGGTAGTGGAAGCATTCTATAATGCCGTGATGAGGTTTCAGTCTTTTAGAGAGCCTGTGCCTCTGGGCCGTGAACTTCACATATTCTTCTCAGTTTGTCCCCCCATCCTCCACCCATTAGTGGGACAGTATGGCTAGCGGGGGTTGGAGTTGGATATTTCCCTTCTCCCAAACTAGTTAGGCTCTGATAAAATTCCTGCAGGTCATGCTCTGGTTAAATAGTTTCTCCTAAGGGCAGAACAGAATGCTCTGGCATATTTCAAAATGGTTCCTTTTTCTTTTATTCTGCTGGAAGTGTAGGAGCATTTCTCTCTGACATTCACTGTGAGAACCTGGTAGAGTGCCAGGAGGTGAAAATCAGAAGCGTGTGGCCCCTTCCCTCATGACTGAGTGGCTCTGGAATTTTTATCTCTCAGATTTTTCTATGCTGAGCCTCCAGCAATTCATCAACGACAGCTCAGGCTTCCCTACCTTGGCACTGGCTGCTGCTCTGCTACATTGTGATTCTCGGTATTCTCCTGTTGGTCTCTCCAATCTGGGGGTCAGCAGCATGACCTGTGGCCTTACTTCTCTTAGAGCTCTAAGAAGAGTTCTTAATTTTTTTTTTCTTTTTTTGCAGTTTTTGGCTGGCGCTGGGTTTGAACCCACCACCTCTGGTATATGGGGCCAGTGCCCTACTCCTTTGAACCACAGGCGATGGCCCAAGAGTTCTTAATTTTTCAGTGCAGCTGTTGACTTGTTAGAACAGGGTGGCAACTTCTAAGCTTCTTACATGAAGGACTGAAACCCCAAAATTCTAAGGCATGAGATTTGAAGTTCAACATCATTGATGTATATTTAAAACAATGCACAAGGCAACGCTACATATATTAAGAGGTTGCTCATATATTTTAAGATATAGATACACATATTATTCACTAGAATGGGTTCATATAGCACAATTCTTGGAATTATGCAACATTAAAGATTCCATTCTTCCCACTGAAAATTCTTATCTATCTCTCTTTCTCCTCCCCTTGAATCTAGGCTAGCCTTGTGACTTATTTTGGCATACAACATATAGAATATAAAAATAATATTGTGTAGCTTTCAAAGTTGAACCTTAACAAACCTGCAATTCTCACCTTCATTAATTCTTTGAAACCTAACCACCATGTTGTGGGAACCCCACAGAGGTGGGCCACAAGCCAAGGAATGCCAAGGATGGCCAGCAACCCCCAGAGCTGGGAAAGGACAGTGCAAATTTCCCTTAGAGCCTCTAGAAAGAACCACCACTCCCAACATCTTGATTTAAGACTTCTGGGCTCCAGAACTGTGAAAGAATAATTTTCTGTTGTTTTAAGCCACTATGTTTGTGGTGGTTTGTTACAGTAGCCAGAGAAAAATAATACTGATGCTTATTACCAATAATTTATTAAGAGTTTACTCTGATTAAGATTGACCCATAGAAAACTGTCAATGTTTGACCATTTTTTTTAACCTACTGAGGCAACAATTTCATATAGTTCCACCTAATACTTTAACTAATTTATTTCTCTCTCATGTACACAAAAACAATTCTTTCGGATAGATTTGCAACAACTTTTTGAAGTACCATTATCCTTATTTTACAGATGAAGAATTGAGTTTCAGAGACACTAAGTAATTTGTTCATAATCTCATAGACAATAAATCACAGAACTATAAAACAAACTCAAAATTGGCAGGCTCTAGGGCGGGGCCTGTGGCTCAAAGGAGTAGGGCACTGGCCCCATATACTGAAGATGGGGTTTAAACTCAGCCCTGGCCAAAAACTGCAAAAAAAATTGGCAGACTCTAAAACTCTATGCACTTTACATAAGTCAATACATCTCAAACTTTAACGTCTGTACTAATTACCTAAGGATCTTGTTAATATGCAGATAATGATTCAGTAGTCTGGGGCAGGATCTGAGATTGGCATGTCAACAAGCTCCTGGTTAAGGCAGGTGCTGCCAACATTCAGAACACACTTTAAGAGGAGAGGATCTAAGTACCCCATTTCCCCCAACATGGTATAATTGGCAGTGCAATTTCTGATGGAATAATTATTATGGCCTTTAGTCATATCCTGGCACAGTCATAGTGCAGACAGTTGAAAATACGGGGCTACATCATTTTGAAGAAATGAATGTGAGAGGAAAAGCTTTAAGAATCATCAGCAAAGAAAAGATGGTTGAAAACACGCCAATGGATGAACTCACTGAGACATAATTTAGTCTCAGTAATAGTTCCTTCCATTTTTGATAGAACTTATTAAAAAAGAAAACAAAACCTAGGTATTCTATGTATTATTGTTAAAAATATTTCCTACTCATAATGTATATTCTCAAAGCATCATTTTAAAAAGTCTCAACTAGGTAGGTAGGTTTAAGTTCTATAAATTAATGTCCCCTTATGGTAAATTCGATGACCTTACTACCCATATGCCTAATTAAAGAAATTTTTGCAGCTAAACATTTAAGTGGATGTTTTCACAGTACTTCTTTTGGAGTAGTTTTGGCTTAACAGAGCAACTGAAGAAACTGGGAAAATATTAAGGGTTCTCCTGTTTTCTACAGCCAAGAATGAATCTGAGCTCAATGATATCCAGATCCATAAGGTGCAGCAGCAACAACACATATGAAGGAACAAAAAAAAATGGAGAAGAAAAAAAGTCTTCAGATTTTTTTTTTAAGTCTTCTCTTGAGGACTTGCATACAATTCTGGGACTGTTCTGTCTTTGTGAGTCAGTAATGAAATTCACATTAGAGTTAGATCTACTATAAAGGATTTCTTTACATCATTTGCAATATTTTAAGAGCTAATTTGCAACATCTGCCTAAGTAAACAGAACTTACTTGAAAAGTGGAGAAGCAAAACCATGTGTCTGAAAAATTGCAGCAAGTACTTGATGGATTAACTAAATCAAACCCAGATGGACATGTGACCCTGTAGAATCTCAGTAGTTTCCTTGCACACCATTTGAGAAAGACTACATCATTAAAGTCAAGCAGAGCATTCAAGGCCAAGGAATTCCTATTGTTCAATATATGATTAAAAAAATAATTGATGGTTTCCATTACACTGGCTAAGGACTGTTACAGAGACCTTTTCTCTGAGTTCCATGTCATAGAGGTTCTGGGAAGAAACTAGTCAAGGTGCTCTGCCTTCTGACTGACTTAGAAAGAATATTGATACCATAGAGAGATTTAAAATTTTCATTTGTGGTTAGTTCTTAGTGATTTCATGCAAATGTCAAACATTTGAGAAATTTTCAGAGCTTAGAATCCATTATCCACCTGTTATGACTTGCTGGAACTTTTTATAATCTCTAAAGAAAATGTATTTATAGCCACAGATACTTTATAGAATATATATGTATATTCTGTGCAATGATCAGGAGGAACCAAGATAAGAATGATTTCTCCATAACATATTCTGGGGGAATCTTTCAAGATGATTTAACAGTTCAAAGAGATCTTGATAGTGGCCAATTAGAATTGGGCAAATAGTGAAGTTTATCTCCTCTTTGGTGCTCTACGCTATACTTATTCAATGATAAGACAAGTTATTATAAGGTGTTGTGATCATCAAGTAAATAGATTTGAATATGTAAGCCTGATAATTCTTCTATTCATGTAAGGTAAAGCAAGTTTCCTGGATTGAAATTAAGATATCCAGAAAAACATCTGAGAAATCACAAAACTAGCGTTCTTTCTCTGCAGAAAAGATGCCTGTGTTAGTACTTCTGTATTATTCTCTATTCTTCTTTAATTAAAATACATTCTAGTTTTGTAATTCAAATATTCCAATGACTAAAAAAGATAAATTGTATTTATAATAACTCTAGAAGTTGCATTTTGAAGAAGTTTGATGGTTCATTAAGAAGTTAGAGTAATTTATTGACTATCCCAAACCCAGAAGACATTTCACTATAAAATGTCTTTCTGTTGCAAGGGCCATGCTAAGCATTGTCACTTGATAAATACTTTTTGATGACTGTTAGAAAATCTCCTGAACCTTTAAAACATTATACATTAAGCGTAAAACATTCTACATTAAGACATTTTCTTGGCTTCCCTTTATAACTCTGAGAAAAATCAAATTAGTTTCCACTTTGGCTAAATACTTCATCATTTGTGGTTGGAAGAGGCCAAGCATCATTTTAGTTATTTTCATTTAGGAATCAAAAGATAAATTGACCTTTTGTGAATACACATATTATACATAGTATGGTTTATTTCAATCTTTCAAATTGACATGCTAACTAAGGGGAATAAGAAGATCATGACCCTGGGGGCTGCCATCACAAGTGAGAGCCCTTTGGAAGTTGTCTTTGATCCCTCTCTATCCTGCTTCTTAACCCCTCCACTTAGCTATGTTGAGTTGACCCTGTGCATTGTGCGTACCATATTGACCAGAAATCACACCTCATGTGTTTGTTTCCCTCACCAGAAGATAGGCTCAGGATTTGCCAATTAATGGTTGAGCAAAGCAGGGTGGCTATCTCATACTCTTCTCAGGTAGCCCCTAACTTATGACCACATAAAGAGGTACTAGAATTGCCTGGCCCTTTCACCCAACACAGGACATCTCTCATAGCTAGTCTTTGCCCCAGAGCTCCTGCTGGGCTGAGATCTGTCATGTCTGCATTGCGCTACAATAGTTACTCCAACCAATCCTCCTTTCCAGCCCTTTCCATTCACAAGTCTTCCTCAACATAAGCTTTTATGCTCCCCAGTCAAGTTCATATCTGTTTTATGAAGAGTCCAACCTATGACTCTTGGTGCCAAAAGTTGTCCAAGAGAACAGTGGGGGGGGGGGAGTCTAAAAGCTGGTTTACTCTTTCCTTGACTAGTAAAAAGGAACCAATTCCTGGTGGTTTATAGATAGCCCCTGGACAAAGTGGCAGTCTATTTGATACTTGATAAATCTTTCCTACTTTGTGAGCTGTGATGTGCTGTAAAAGGAACTGCACTGGTTGAGGAGAAAGTTTAGACTTTTGAAAGGTGTGTGAGGGGGTAAGAAATACTTTGACAGTAGAATTAGGTGGTTGTTTCTAAATTGCATTGAAACTCTACAGATTAATAATCAAAATCTGAGAACAATTACAACATTGAGAACTAAGTATAAAAGCCAGAAAGTCTGTTTGGTAACTTTCACAGAAACTCTCATCTTCTGCAGTGGGTTCATGGAAAAAACTGATCAAACTCAAGGTTTGCTGTTCAGACTGGCTAAATTCCAAAGATGGTTGAAGACTCAACTGTGCTAGAGAGGACTCAAGCTTGGAGAATCTGAGCTCCTAACATAAGATGAAGACATCTGGGTGAATGCCTTTATAGATTTTGACTCCCTGGGCCAACTTCAACTTTATGAATGTGTACAAGTGACTTTCCCTCCTTATCACCAGGCAGCACATGAGAGTGCTGACTGAGTGCTGGAATGGATCGCTCATGCCAGATTGTAGGTAACACTCTGGCCCCACATCTCTCCTCACTCACCCTTTGTTATTAATATTACATCACTTTCCTTAGCTAAAATAACTTTGTGTTTTACATGTTGTGATTATCAATACTGTTTACTCTAGAGTCCTATAATGTAGCATGGTTATATATTTCTCTGACAATCTATTATTTTTTCTGGAGTTACTACTTAGCTCTTGGTTTTATATACACAAACACTCATATACCCCACCATGCCGAATATCCACTATAATGTTTATCCCAGTCTTTCCCCAAAGATACCTAAAATCATTTATTGGGGAAAAGGGAATAGCCAGACCTTGTGAAATCTTGCTGGACTTAGAATCCAACCTGACATTGATATCCAAAGACCAAGAGATCTAAAGCATCATCACAGCCTCCCTTGTCAAAGAGAGGGCACATGGCGGGGAAGTCAGGTAATAAATAGAGTTCTGGACTGGGCGTGGTGGTTCACGCCTGTAATCCTAATGCTCTGGGAGACTGAGGTAGATGGATTACTTGACCAGCTTGAGCAAGAGTGAGATCAATCTGTCTCCACCAAAAATAGAAAAACTACCTGGATGTTGTGGTGGGTGCCTATAATCCCAGCTACTTGGGAGGATGAGCAAGAAGATTGCTTAAGCCCAAGTGTTTGAGGTTGCTGTGATCTTTGATGATACCATGGCACTCTACCCAGAGTGAGACTCCGTCTCAAAAAATAAACAAACAAATAAAGTTCTGGCCAAAGTCTGGCTTAAAGTAGATCCCCAGGGTCCATAGACACACCATGTGGTCATTTCTCAGATCCCCAAGTATATGACAGGAATTGGCATGCTTGGCAGCTGGAGTATCCCCACACTGGTTGCTTGTCTTTGTTTTCCTCTCAGCAGATAGGGAAGGCCAATAGCTGGTGACCTGTCTGCAGAGGAGTCCAATTGCTCCATTCATAAACACTCAACCCACACCCCTATTTTCTCAGCCCTGTTCCTCTTCCAAACCCTTTTGAACTTCTCAGAGCTTTAGCTTTTTATAAATCAGGTACTAATTTTGAAGGTGTTTTTAGACTCTAGCTAAGTTAGTTTACTATGCTGATCTACTTTGTCTTTTCAAAAATTTAACTCTCTTACCTGTGCTATGTCCCCTTGAGATCTGTTTTGTTTGCATTTGTTCTTGAATTTCTGTAATTTTAAAATTCATTTATCATTCTCACAGACTTGGGAAGGAAAACAAACTCCCAATCCACCACATTGAACTAACCATCCAGCCCTTTTTCATGTTGAGCAGTGATTTCTCAGTTTCATCAATTTACATTTTTGTGCACCATTCTACTGTATTGTTCTTGAATCTTGCACTACTAGAACATTGTGGTATTTGTAATCAAGAAAGAATTAAAAGTAATTAAGAAATAATATAATAGTGTTGTATGTGTTCTCTATGCATATCCATATTATTTATTTAGTTTTTCATTTACAAAATATAAAGTTGGAGAGTTAGGTTTGGCTTGACTATAAAGGTCTTTGCATTTGAGTTGGACCTTAAAAAATGAGTAATAAACAATAGGTAATATTTACTGAGAGCTTACTATGCACTAGACACTGTGATAAGTGCTTTACATCCACTATGAAGGAGCAACCATTCTTAACCCCATTTTACAGAAGAGAAGAATCAAGCCCAGAGAGATTATGGAACTTGCCCAAGACAACATGGCTCTTCAATGATGGAGGTGGACTGGAAGACAGATGGTCTACCTCCCAAGCCATTTCATTGATTATAATTATACTTTATTACATTCTAGGAAGAAACCTAGATGTCCCAGGGCTTAAGAAGAATCTGAGCTCCTAACACAAGATGCCATAATCACTCATCACACTTTGTCATTGAGCAGTGATTATTTGTGTGTTAATCTTCCTCCTTTAATAGTCTTATGAGCTCTTTTAGGATGTATGCACGCGTGTCTCAATCTGTTTTTGGTTTACTCTAGTGCAATGCCCACCATAGAATATGTGTTCAGAAAAATGTATACTATTAATAAATAGTATTGGTTACTGATTTCAAACATAAGGAAGAAAATCAATTTGAAGCATCAAAAAATGGGTTTATGAGAATGTGGAAGAAGGGACTTCTTAACTTTATTTTAGTACTTATGGGAAAGGAAATAGTAGAGTTTCACTTTGAACTTGTGGAGGAATTTATTCTTAACTTATGGTATTCTTAACTGGTACTTAAAAAAAAATCATCAAAGTCTGGCCGAGTAGCCAGCGAATATTGCTATAACTAGCCATGAACTATGACTAAAAAGGACAGCTCTATATTTAAAAATTGTGGTGGCTGCTGGGATGGGTAAAGGAAGGAGGAAATGGAGGGACGTGAAGTTTACAGTTCTGTAAATTACAGCTTGTGGCAGGGCCGCAATGCCTCCCCGATCTCAGCCAGAGGAGAGTCAGCCAAAGGGCGGTTACTCACACTTATATAATTAAGGTTGCATTTTTGGTGCAATAAAAAGGCTTATGTTTTGGCTTGTATTTCCTTATTAATAGTTATGGTGACAGGCAATTTAATCCAAAGGACAACTGTTAGGATAGTCTTTATCATGAGAATATAGTGAGTGACTGAAGTTGGTGGGGCTGGAAACAAAAAATATGACTTAAGGCCAAGAACATCTGAGGAAACAGAAACTTAAAATTAAACATTGAGATACCAATGTTCCACTCACACCCTTGCCATCCAGAAGTATTTACCTGTCAATAGCAAAAGTTAGGGTCAACATCAAGATCTTTATGATGCTTTGAACCTTAGGCCCACCACAGAGTGTAAGATTGCCCTCCCCAGGAACTTTGAAAAGCAGAGTTAAATTTCTTACGTAATGTGGAGACATATGTATTTTCCCAAGATATATGTTCCTGGTGCAAGAACTTGTTCAAAGAATTCACAAAGGATTTTCAACAAGGCCTAACTGCTGCTTAATAGGTTCAAGACTTGGGAGTCTAAAGGCCGAAAAATCAATGGCCATGTCTGGACAAAGGGTCTATGTATACACCTGTATATACATTTAAGGATAGTCTACTCAGCTTCCTTTACCAGATAATCTACTGAACATCAATTCCTCAGATTTTTTTTGGCACCAGGAACATATATTTTGGGATAATACTTTTGTTGCTACATTCCCTAAGAAATTACTAACTCTGCCTATGAAAGTTCCTGCGGAGGGTAATCTTACACTCTGTGATGGGCCTAAGGTTCAAAGCATCTTAAAGAACTGCTTGATGTTGACCCCAAATTTTGCTATTGACAGGTAAACACTTCTGAATGGCAAGGGTACAAGTGGAATGTTAGTATCTCAACATTTAATTCTAGGTTTCTGTCTCCTCAGAAGCTCTTGGCCTTAAGTACTATTTTATATTCAATATCTAACGTTCAGTATTGATCAGGGCAATCAACACTGTTAAACCCCAGAGATTTGCTTTTGACATTCAATATGCTAATTAGCAGAATGTAGGTGGTTCATCTTGAGGTATAGAAAACAAAGTGAACTATAGTTGCCCCTTGCCCCTTCCGGTATGTGCGCTGAACATCCCTGAACTGTAGTGTAATTGAAAACTACTTTAAAGTTAACTATAGATTATTTTAACACTGACTTGTTCACCAAGTGCAGAACCTGGCCTAGAGGAGCCATTCCGAGTTTGCTGAATTGAATAAACTGAATAGGAATGTTTGGAGAGCTTGCAAAGTGGAATATTGAGTAGGCCAATTAGGTCCTATATTCCCAGGTGGTTAGGATGTTTAGATAAGTTTACTGTAACTCATAGGTTTATTTTGGTTTTCTAGTTTTCTTGGAGCCCTCTAGGGGAGTCTCGTGGTTGGTGTCAGGTCCCTGGGGGGAGCTTGATAAAGCTTTTGTCACATTTCTAGGATGCCCCAGAGGTCATTCTACTTTGTCAACAGTTATTTTGAACTGATGATTTAAACTGTGTGTTCATGGGAATTGCCTGAGTATTTGTAGGTAATACGTTTAACTACTTATATAATAACAGGCTTTTCCTTTTAGGGAAAGGAGGACAGGGTAGTGTCTACGCGCTTCTGAAAAACAGACCAAATCATCCCTCTCACTGTCTTCCTCTGAGGTGGTTGGGCAATCCAAAGTGGGAACTGTAATGCTAATGATGGTGCGACTCTGTCAACCATGCTACATGCCCTTTTGTGAACAATGCCAGGTGAAAGAGCTACAAAGAGGCACCCCAAACTCCCCAGGAGTGGGTCCATAGAAGTTACACGTAGCTCAGCTCTAATGCGGAAGGGGAGCTTCCCCGATCCAGTATCTGGTTTTCAAGGCCTAGCACAGAGTTCCGAGCCAAGAGAAAGGATAAGGTCATTCAAATGTCTTTTAAAAAGTGATCTTCATTTAAATTCCTTTTAAAAAAATTCACAGGGTCACAAGCTATTTATAATCCTCTCTCATTTCCCAACTCACCTTTAGGTCAGGAACCTCACTCTTTGGATGAATGGTGATGTCTCTTTCCTGACCCAGGCTGTTGGAGACAAGCACCAATTCCACGTGCCTCCTCCTCACCCTGGAACGCACCCCTGTCCCTGGAGAAAACTCTGTGACTGCACCTGTGGTGACACGTATCAGGTGTCCCCAACTAGCAAACTGTTTGCCAGCTCAAGAGAGAGCACGACATCCGTTTCTGTATTTGAGCTTTAATTCCTTACAGTCCGCACTTGCTGGAACAACATATGGGCTTGCTCGGTGCCTTTAATTTGCCAACAAAACACCCACCATCTCAGTGGTATTTTCAACCCCTTGTATCGTATCCTGATGTCTATTTATATTGACATCCAGACATTTTAGTCTCACTACTGGCACAGATAAGACAATTGTGTGCCTAATTATTACTGTGATAATGTAATGCAATCTCTCTCCAGGCAAAACCCCTTATTGCCAGGCAGAGCTCAAAAAGTTCCTTTCTGAAAGGTTTTTCTGATAACTGGCTTCTTCGAAACCATCCATTTAATATTGTGTGATTTCAGAAGATTTTGAAGAGCTGGGGGCCACTTGTGTCTCTTCAAAACTAAACGTTTGTATCAGCCATCAGAAGATGTGATTTATTATTCATGTGGCCAACACAACTGACCATATATCCTTGGCCTTGCTATTATTGGCTTAATGTGGGATCATACATATTACCTTAGGATATGGAATAAAAGCAGGTCTACAATGATTTAAAAATATTGATGTACCTCCGCTGTTAGGTGGGAGCTTAGGATGGGGTGGGAGACATGCACAGAGGCCCCTAGCAGAGTAAAGCCCCATGGTAACACACTCCAGGATAATGAAATTTGGGTACAATCCAAGCAACTCCAATCTTCTGTCCAGTCCCAATTCTCAAACACAAGTGTGTTAATGTCCTTATGTTCTGGGAAGTGGGCTGGCACAATGCAGGCAGCGTGAAGGCTGTGGGGAGCCAGCGGGCAATCCCTGCCGGGAAACAGTGCCAGAGCACAGGTCTGCAGACATCCATTGCTCTAGTCCTTCAGGTTGGGTTGAGAGATAGCTTTCCATGCAGCAGGAGATTCCTGGAGTCACTTTCGCTGTCCTGGAAGTCCTTGCCAACCGCAAGACCCCCAATTGATATTCAAGCTGGTGGGGAGCAGGGGAGGAGGAACTCCCACCCAAGTTCCAAAATGCAGCAGGGACTTCCATGGGTTTGGATCACAGTGAACATTCCATAGGGAAACTCCCAGCTGGCAGGAAAGATGATTTTATTAACCTCGCCATAATGCAACCCCACACGCTGCACAGTCTCCAGCAAGTCTTTTGGGACCCTGCTCGTCACATCATGCTAAGATTCTACCATAGTTCTCTACTTTCTATTCAAATATGATCGGTGCTTCCTCAGCATTTTGGAACTCTGATAGGTGTATCATAACATTGACTCTTCAGCTCAAATATCTTTTCCCTACTTCCAAAATATATTCTGTCACATGAGGTTAAGATTATGATTTTCTGGCAGCTTTATAAAGCAAGAACAAATCACATTCCAGATTTTGGCAGTGGACTATATATATAAACATTGCATATGTGTGTGTGCACATGCCTGTACATAGATATACAATAAATATGCTCATGTATTTAAACATGATACCATTTTTTACTGATTGAACAGAAAAGCATACATGGATTTAGCTTTGCACTTGACGTGCAGAATTTGAGATGCTAGCACGCAGGATGCAAGTGACAAGTAAACCAGCAAAACATCACGGCATCTGTTGCCTACACCCTACCAAACTGATGCCCAGCTTGCAAATCAATCTGAGTGTTTACCCTTTTTTCCTGTTTTAAAGTGCAATGAGTCTAGGAGGGAAACTCAGCGAAGCAGATCATTACAGTTTAGGCAAGAGGCGCTTAAGCGCTGCCCCCACTTATGTAAGTATGGTGTGAATAGACGCCATTGTCCTTGTGGGCAGTATCACTTTGGAAAGATTTTCTCTGTTCTGGGAAGGGTCACGTAAGTGGCCTTGCTTACTCACTTAAGTGCAGGGTGGGTTGGCCGTTATTCTAGGAGAGGAGTATAACCAGAACTTTGGTGTTTTAAAGTCTTAAAAAGTGTGAGCCCATCACTGCAGGAAAAATGGGGATTTCCCTAGCCAGTGTCCCTGGGGCTGGGATGCATTCTGAGACGTGACCCCAGACATGAACCGACGGAGTTTAATCACTAAGAGATGTTTTTGATCAGAATTCTCTAGTCAGGAGGGTCCTATAAATGGGACAAAAGGCCATGGAGGGGGTGTGTGTGTGTGGCTTTTCCTCACAAATTACTCCTGTGAAAGGAAGGAGTAGAGGGAGGTGCCACTCCAGCAAGCTCCAGCGCTGGCCTCTGGAAATGGCTTTTAGGGTGGGACAGCTTTCACCTTCTTGGTGTTGCTCCAGGGGACTCCAAACAAGTGTTCTGAAATACCTCTCAGGCCAGGCCTCTCAGCCGAAGCACACCAATCACCTCTGTGGAACCAGCACTTGTGAGGCCTCAGTCCTCTGAAGCAATTGAGAGCTGACAGGGGGGAGCAGGTGAGCCTCAGCCAGGGTGACCTGGAGCTTCTCCACTGTGAGTGACACCAAGGAGAGGCAGCACTCCTCTGTAGGGCTGAGGCCTTTTGGCCCCATATGGATGAGAGACTGCCCCCAGCTCTACTTTTTGGCTATGCTATGGTTTCAATGTTCTTGTCTCCTCCAAACTCATGTTGAAATCTCACCCCCAACACAATTGGGAGACAGGGCTTTGGGGAGGTGATTGAGCCATGAGGCCTCTGCCTTCATGAATGGAATTAGGTTATAAAAGGACTTGACAAAGGGAGTTGGTTCTTTTTGCCTTTCTGCCTTCTGCCATGTGAGGATGTAGCCAGAAGACCCTCACCAGCTGCCAGACGCTGGCACTTTGATCTTGGAGTTCTCAGCCTCTAGAACTGTGAGAAATCAATTTTTGTTCTCTATAAATTACCCAGCCTTGTGTACTTTGTTACAGCAGTACACACTGGGCCAAGATAGGCTGTAACTCTACAAGATGAGCTTCTACCCCGCAGTCAAGGCCCCTGGTGTCTCTTCCACAGAAATGACTCTCCTTCTCGAGTCACTCCTGTGCATTGTGGAACCTGGCAGTGCCTAATGAGAAGGTTTAGTAGAAGAGGAAAGATGGATCTTGGGATTTGTAACTCCTGTCCTGGGAAAGCTCAAGCATTCTACTCCAAGAATGGACTAGGTAGGACGAGTTCATTGTATCCTCTACCAGGCTGAGGGTCACCCCAATTGCACATAAGAAGCAGAAGTGACATGCAGGGACCATGACTTGGTCCATCCATTAAACAGAAAGAGCATGAGGCTAAGGGACACTGAGGACA
Organism: Otolemur garnettii; assembly: GCF_000181295.1. Taxonomy (NCBI): domain Eukaryota; kingdom Metazoa; phylum Chordata; class Mammalia; order Primates; family Galagidae; genus Otolemur; species Otolemur garnettii. The sequence goes on from NW_003852436.1 coordinate 5,432,268, forward strand.
CACACATGTGTACACACACGTACATGCTATATGCTACCTCTGGTTACATAAACCTTAAGTAAGTTCCCAAATTCTCAAATGAAATTAAGA
>NW_003852436.1:5432701-5439275 GCF_000181295.1 Otolemur garnettii
CAGGGCAGAGTAACACAGCCAAAAGTTCTAGCCCATACAGGAGATCTAAGACAACAGCAGAAAGAGACACTTTCTCACGGGCTGAGCCTTCAAGGTTTTCCTGAGTCATATGTGGCTTTGTCATTAGAAGAGGTCAATTTAAGTTAAGGTAATGGAAAGTCTCTGACTTGCTGACCTTGTTTTAACATTAGAGAATCGACCTCTAGTCAGAAAATGGTGATTCTTTTCCCTATGATTCATATATTACCTAGAAGCTTCTGGTTTCCTGGAATTCTTTTAAAATTCCAGTTCTTCCTTTCAGCAGGAACTATTAAACAGCACAATTCTGGATAACACAGTTTCCTTCTTAGAGGATGGAATTAATCCTCTCAGAATTAAAATCAAGCTTTTTGCCTTTTAATGTGCCCTCCCCCAAATAGCACGACCTAGGTTATTTCTGAACTGCATAAAAACACAATGATAGTAATAATAACTTTAATTTTTTGTCTTGAAAATTTTATATGTTATTGTTGTCATTGTTATTTTGATAGCTGCCTCATTCAATATTTATTTGTTGGTGGCTTGTTATTCTAAGAGCTGCTGAACATTGTCATTGGACAAGGTGCTTTACAGATAGGTCTAATCCTCAAACAAAAGATTATTATTCTCATTTTATACAAGGAGAAAACTGAAGGCCAAAAAATTTAAGTGATTTTCCCAAAGTCAGATAGCTAACACAAGGCAAGACCAGGATTTTCTGATTGCACTTTCTGCTAGATCAAAACAAATCTTCTTTAAAGCTTTCTTGTCTTTTTTCCCATTAATCTATCAAAATTATTCATTGTTACTCTATCTGCTTGTCACTGCTGACAGTAGCTGTTCTACTGCTAAATATGTAATTTCCTTCTATTCATTTTGTGAGCAAAGAAACTCTCTTACCCCAGTACTTCGCCATCTCTCTTACTCCAAGAAAGTTTCTGGGAAAAGCAAACTTAACCCTTACGAGACAGGATTGAATGGAAAACTGACAAGTATTGATAAAGGGTGTTTGGGAAACTAAGAAGTTTTGGAATCAAGACTTCCTGGTAAACATTCATCGCTATCTTTGAAATAAATTCCCAGAAAATCAGCTAATTCTATTGCCAACTGCCATCCCCAAAACACATACTCAAGTCAAATACAAATCATGTTAAACATACCATTTAAGATTGTCCACAGATCCTCTCCATTGAGTGCAATAATCAAGATTTGACTAGAAATAGATGACTGTGCACAGCTCCTTGTAACCCAGTGTTATGCTGGAAAGATGGGCAAGATGGCATTGTGGGGTGGTATTGATTATGAGTACAGGAAGCCTAGAATACTGTAAATACATATGGGTTGGATTATTTGCTGAGGCAGGAAAAATACTTGGCTGTCTATAAGATGATAAATGTGGGAATGTGTCACACATAGGAATGTCATCTGGCATGTGCGCAAAAGTAGAAAAAAAGCTTTTGACCTCCTCTTCTGGCTGTGTTTTGGTTACAAGACTCAATGGCTACTGCTGAGAAAGAGGTGCTCCAAAGTAAAAGTAGCTTCAGTAAATTCCTAATGGTTGTTAGGTCTAGAAGGATGTTCTTCCCAGGGCATATAGTTATCGGCCTTCTTCCAGATTCGAGGAAAATAACAAGGCAGAACTTTCACATAATTACTTAAAATGCCCACCATTGTATTTACATTCATGTCAAGCAAAAATATGAGAAAAGTTCTCTTGCTCTCTATATTTGTAAAGTAACAAGACCTTTGGGATATATGACCTTCTGGATTGTATTTTCCATTCATTTATATTTGAGTACTTTTTTATATAATGGACACAGACATTATGCTTCCCATTATTATCTTAATTTGCAATTGTATAGATTTAGGGGACTAAACCAAAGCAGAGATTAGTGGCATTCAGTGCAGTTTGGCTGGAAGTCATGTGAGCTCATGGCTGATGAGTTTGTCCAAACCACAAAAATTGTGTTTTATTTATGTTTGTATCTCCAGCATTTATCACAGCACCTAGAACACAGCAGATATTCACCAGTGATGTTAAATATTGAGCTACTGGCAGCAGTAGTGATAAAGATGACTTCCTTCCCTTAGTGGGGCTTGCATGCTGCCATTTGCACGTCCAGCCCACGTGGGGCAAACGGGGACCCCACCTGCAGGATTACCTTGAGAGTGTTCCCTGGCTGCCTTGGGCATATCTGGACCTACTCAGCCAACACCTGCATTCTCCTCTGTAGTCTCTGTTCAAGTTTTCTGTTTATCATTTTCTATTCTTTTGTTAGTTGAAATTTTGGGAACTTTTTCAGATACGTGTGCCTGGGGCCCAATAAGACCATTTGCTGTGTGACTGGGTTTAACCTCACCCTTGAGCTATGTGTGGGTACTGTGTGAGGGGAGGACCATTCAGGCTGTGGACACGTGCACAGGGGTCTCATCTCACAGTCTAACAGATTCCCTTCTCCAGGGAGTCAGAGGGTAGCCTTCCTCATTGTCTTTGGAGATTAAATTGGGGATTGGGAGGAATTCTGATTTCCATTTTTTGTCTTTTGGCCAACAATAAGTCATTGGATGCTTCTTGATGTATAATTGATTCACTGGTCACCACAGGGCCAAGTAAAAAGGAACTGCCACTTCTCAAAGGCCATTCACTTTGGAGGTTGGGTACAGGACTCTGCTTAAGGACCTGCTCCTTCTTCTTCTCCAGGTTTTTGCTTAAATGCTATCTGCTCCTGAGACCCTCCTGGGCACACTAGTTGGTGTTCCCACCTTCTCTCCCCAGTGTCCCTGTCCTTCTCTTTTGTTTAATATTCTTTACCACCTAATCTCCCATAAGTATAACTTATTTACCTTCTTTGTTGTTTCTCTTTCAACAAGACAGTGTAAATTCCATGAAAGTGGGATGTTTTGGTCTGTTCACCACTAGTCACAATGACTAGAACAGTGTCTGGTTCAACACTATTTGTGGAAGGAAGAAAGACGGAAGGAAGGGAGGGAAGGAGGGAGGGAAGAAAAGTACATAGACTAATAGAAGGGGAAAAAAGGTTTGTGGAAGGAAGGAGTGGAAGTGGAGTTAGTGCAGAAAGCTGATAGCCTCAGACAAGCCCTAATGGGAGAGAAAATTGTTTCCTTTTCTTCTAAAGGTTCAAGTCTATGTTTGAGAGAAACTTTGATAGACATGTGGACAAGAACCCAAGGGTTTCAGGACTAATCAGATTGTCAGACCTTAGAAATAGCCATAGAGGGGCAGCGCCTGTGGCTCAAAGGGTAGGGCACTGGCCCTATATACCGGAGGTGGCGGGTTCAAACCCAGCCCTGGCTAAAAATTGCAAAAAATAAAAAAATAATAAAATAAATAAATAAATAAATAAATCTCCTAAAAAAAAAAAGAAACAGCCATAGAAACTACTATTATACCCACATGCTCATACATACTTGAATCTTTGCATGAGATATTTATTGGTGTATTTGCATCTTTTCAAGAAAAGGTAAGGCATGTGATATGTATGCACATAAAGAACTTTGTCTGCTAGAACATGATTTTAATGAGGTTATGCCTGTAGGTTCAATTCTCAATTAGGCCAATTATGTTGATTTTGTCTAAATGCTCAGACTGTACTCCTAAGTCCAGCCATTGCCTCAAAACTGCTTTAATTAATTGTTTAGTACAGTAGTGATGGGACAAAGGTGTGAGTGGGGACACATATGGAGCAAAGCAAGTCCACTACTGCTTCTAGAGAGCAGTTCAGAACTGCTGCTGGACCAAGGGATCAGTAGACCCTCACCCCAAAGTTTAATGCATAATGCCCAATTTTCCCTTTGGATTTAGAAATACAATTTGCCTTTCAATATAGCTGAGTACAGAAGTTAATTCAGAATACAGCATGAAATCTTTAACTTTTTTCAGATAAGGTCAAAACTAGGATTATCAGATCCTTTCTTTTAAAACAGGCAGATAGGCAAGCATATGAAAATAATATTCCCACTGCCTCTTGCACTGTTGGCCAACAGCTAATAACCTTGGAACACCAAAGGTTTTTTCTAAAAAAAATAAATATTATTTACTTAGTTTATAAACTCCTTTTGGGAAATTGCTATTTGTAAGGCATAGAAGTAGCCTTGCCAGATGCCAAAAATGATTCAGATAGAGCCCCTGCTTCTAAAGAACTTATGAACCAACAAGGAGGCAAGACAATAATGTCTTGTCAACATCCTGTTGTTTTGCCACATTTACCATGTGACTGAAATCAGTAAGAACAATGTAAATGGTGGTGTCTTTTCTTTCTCACTGGACATGCACAAGTATGCCGCTAGTTCTCTGAACAAAGGGAAACTGGAAGCCTGCCACGCACACCGTTTTAGGTTCTCCTAATCAAACATCTCTCTTTGCAACACCTTCGAAAGCCTGAAATCTTATAACAACTGAACTGCAGTTATAGCTGCAAAAAGAACATCAAAGAAGTAAGACTGAGGCATTGCAAGGAGGAATCCTAGCACATACCTCAGTCTGAGTTTTCATAATTTAATGTAAATTTTTAAATATATGATCTGAATAATGGCGGATGGCTGTGCTGGAACAAACTGGTCTCCTGCTGAATGATTATCAGTTTATCAGCTGGGAGAACCAGTAGTAAAAGAGGTAAAAGGTGGGGTTGGTTTTATTTTTCAAAGCCCTAGAACAAAAGCAAATGACCAATAGGTATATGAAAAGATGCTTGATGTTACCATCAGGGAGATGCAAATCAACAACACAATGATATTACTAATTCACTCCCATCAGCACGACTATTATCAAAAAGATGAAAGACAACAAGTATTGGTGAGAATGCAGAGCTTTTGGAACCCTTGTGCACTATTGGTAGGGACGCAAAATGGTGCAGCCACTATGGCAAATAGCATGGAGGTTCCTCGAAAGATTAAAAATTGATCTACCCATCATGCTATGGGTATATAGCCAAAAGAATTGAAATCAGGATCTCAAAGAGCACTCCTCTTTACAATGGCCACGGTGGGGAATCAACCTAAGCTTCCATCAACAGATGAATAGATAATGAAAATGTGGTATATACATACATTGGAATATTAGCCAGCCTTCAAAAAGAAGGAAATCCTGCCACAGGTATACAACAGGGATGAACTTGGGGGACATTATGCCAGGTGAAATAAGCCAGTCACAGAAGCATAAACACTGCGTGAGTCCACTTATGTATAAGATACTTCAAATAGACTCCTGTAAGCAGAGAGCAGAACAGTTGTTGCTGGGGGGAAGAAGAAAGGGAAATATGAGAAGCTTAAATGGGCATAAAGTTTCAGTTATACGAGATGAAAAAATTCTAGAGATCTGCTACACTGTGCCTAGAGTTAACAATATTGTATTGTACGTTTAGAAATCTGTTAGGAAAGTAGTTCTCAGGTGAAATGTTCTCACCACAATAAAATACAAAGGAAAATTTAACACACACACACACACCCCTCCCAGATACTCCTCTGTAATAAAGAGACATGTTTGGACAGGGAGAAACAGATTCCCATTGGTGTTCGCACAGTGGCTTCTCCAAGGATCTGGTGATGACCAGAACCCTTATTTTGAAAAAGCTTCCAAAAGAAAAAAATTGGGGGCTACAACTGTTTCCAGACATTTATTGGCTATTTGAGAAATGGCCGGCAGCAAAGATTTTGTGAGTCAAGACAGCATCCACTCTGGCACATGTGGGTGTCTGGGCCCCCTTGGCCCTACTGGCCCTGTTGGCAGAGCCCCCATAAGGCAGCTCACAGCTTCAGCAGCCATGGCAGGGAGTCAGGGAGGGAGAAGGCCTCAGGCAGAGGCAGCTCCTTCCCTCCTACTTTTTGATTTAGTTTTCATCTTCAGCCTTCTGGACTTCTTCCTGGCAGTTCTTTTGAGGCCAAATGGCCAGAGTATGGAGACAACTGTTTCTTTCAGTTGTTTTGGAAAAAAAACTCCCCATCATAACCCCCAGTATTTGCCCTTGATATTTCTGCTGTGGATTAACATGATAGAAGTTTTTAGGCATTTTTGTAGTATCTCGTTTCATTTCAATACTTGACTGTTTGGCCTTTCAAATAATCTGAAATTAAATTTTTAAAGAATGAATATTAGAGTCTTAGAAATGAATAAGGTGACCATGAATGTGATTGGGAAATACAATAACTGACAGACATCTTGCCAGATAGGTCAGCTTGGCAGACTACAGTGTTAAGGTTTTTCTGAAGATAATGCTTATTTTTGCGTGTGTATATGTGTATGTGTGTTTGTGTGACTATATGTGAATATATAAAGCTATATATGAATATATACATATTTATTTAGAAACCCTCCCACCACTTCCCTTTTCAACCCAAAGACACACACATATAAATGTTTTTCAAGTTCTTAAAACTAGTCCAGTTCAACAGAATTTATTGTCAAGAACTAGGGATACAATTGCCAGGTCATGGAAGAAGCCCAAGTACCCATCGATCCACGAATGGATCAACAAACTGTGGTATATGTACACCATGGAATACTATGCAGCCATAAAGAAAGATGGAGACTTTACATCCT
>NW_003852436.1:5439676-5464647 GCF_000181295.1 Otolemur garnettii
AAAAAAAAAAAAAAAGAACTAGGGATACAAAGCAGACCAAGATGTATTCATTCCTGCCACTCATCCCTTGAAATTCATACCTGGGCCTCCTTTGTTCACCAAGTACCACCTAGTGTTCCACCTTCTGCTCCTGTGGTTTCCCTCTGCTAAGAATACCTTTTTTGCCATGTACCTGGTGAGCCTCTATTTCCCAGTCTTCTGCAGGGAGGAAATAGCCTTCCTCCCCTTTCCTGAGTGGTTGGCCATACAGCTCCTGCATAGGCCAGCAAACATGGCCCAAGCACATTGGCATTGCTGTCTTGCACACTTATAAAAACTGGGTATGAAAACTACACATCACAGAAGCACAACAATGCTCAATCCCTCCAGAACCTTATTCTTGCTTAGCCAAACCTAATCCCCCTGCTCAAAGAAAAAGAGGAGGAAGTACTCTTACAGTTCCCCACTGCACATAGCCCAGGCTACATAAGTAATTTTTAGTAAAAATGAATGTGTATTTGGTACCACAAGGTCACCATCAATAATTAACTTTGCTGTTCCTGGGTGTTGGTGTTATCTTATGCCCGCCCTGGCTGAGTAGTTGAACCTGATCAGAAGTAGAGCACTAAGTCCACTTGGCCGTAAAGCTGGACTGAAAGCAATCGCTCTATTGATTGGGTCAAATATTATATTCGAAAGCAATTGCAATAGGAGGATCTCAATGTGTCGAATTTTAAATTTCTGAAATCTCATAGAACACAGATTCATTCCTCATACAAACAAGTCTGCCTCTGGATTTCTGAAAAACCTTGGAACACTGAATATAGGAGACTAGATGTCAGCATTGGAAATTTTCAGCTTGTATAAAGCACAGTGCATTTTCCCCCTTGAAGGGGAAAATTTTTGCTTGATAAAAGAGAAGTGGTATGTAAACGATGTAAGATAAACTGGCAGGTGCAGATCCTGAGGCAGGTGGGCACCTAAAATAAGGAAGGGAATGCAGAACAAACCGTATAAATGCTGTTGTATAAAGAAATCAGGATTCTAACCTGGAAACCTAAGGCAGGAAGAGGAGACAGTAATCAACTTACAGAAAATCATGAAGAACGAGGGCAAACAAACAGCAGCAATATAAATTAGTCCAAGGCATAAATCTGTCCGAGTAATCTGTACTTATGGGCCATAATAAGGTAATTTAGGAATGTGTAGAGTGTAGTCCCATTAAGACTGATAGGAGATCAATAGGCTTCTAAATCACTGTTTTAAAAGAATCAACGGCAGCCAAATATCATAGAAAAGAGAAACAACAAAACTTATTTCACTTTGTTAAATTTTAGCACATAAAACAAAGCTTTGTTTAAAAATCCGAAACCTGAGAGCATAGAGAATTGGACTCTGACTCTCGCGCCAGGCCTAGCACACGCCCATTGGCCAAGAATTCTGCCCAGAGAACTCTGCGCTTCAGCTGGAGAGTTAGTCTAAAGCCTCGGGTGACCCTGGTTGTACAAAAGAAAAATGAAAAGCTCAGAATATTCAAATCCTGTTGCTGCATTTGAGTCCTACCTAAGTCAACTGGTGGATGCCAGAGCAAATAGAAACATCAGATATTGATTTTGGAAACTTATCCCACAAAACTGACCTGAGCTAAAGGGCACTTAGCATTATGGATGTGAAGGAGGAAGGCAGCGGCCTGCCAGAGGTCTGCTGACTCTCCTGCCAGCGGTTCAAGTCAGGGAGACCTGAAACGAGAAACTTCCAAACTGGTGGAGCCTGGTCAGAGCTGCTGGTGGACAATGATCTCAATCATTAATGAACAGACCCTAGGGCTCAAGCAGAAAATTTAAAGAAAGAAAGAAACAAACAAAAACCCAATTTACACAAATAAAATAGAGTAGCTACTACAGGCTGGGCTCTGTGGGAGAATCAAGAAATTATAGGCCACCTAACTACAAAGCATTTCTAGAAACACGTGTGAAAATAGATCATTATACAGCAGGCTGTACCTTCCTGTGAAAATGAGATTGTAATCTGGGGTTGATTTCCTCATCCAGGGCATGGCCAGCAATACATTATAAGGCAAAACTTCACAATTTAAAAAATAGTAAACACGTGCTCCAAATCTCTATAAAATGCACTTTTTGCATATTAGTTATATGAAAGCCAAGTAACCTATAAACTATCAATAAAGTACATAAAAAATACAGCTCTCTTACGTCAAAAGTTTGTTTTAATTTACAAAATGTGCTGCTACAACATAGATGACACAATTGCCTGCATTTATTGAGCACTTCCTAAGTGCTAGGACCTGCTTAAAGCTTTGCCTGTGCTATTTCACTTGATCCTCTTGAAAAAACTATGAGGAAGCTAAGGTTTAAAATAATACCATCACTCATCCAAGTACAGTTACTTAATAAGTGACAGCGCTGTGGTTTAAACCCAAGGCATCTCATTAAGACTCTAGACCTAGAGTCTTAATGCTGTGTTACACCACCTGAAACAAAGTGAAATTCAAGCATTTCATGAATCTACAGAATTTGAGAGCTGGAAGAGGCATTAGATGGCATTTAGCTCAGTTCTTTTATGTTATAGATAATGATCATGAGCACAAGAGAAGTGAAATTACTTATGAGTGTTTCCTAGTGACAGAGCCAGGGCCAGAATTCTATTGATTCTAAATCCAAATTCTTTCTACTTCATCCAGTTGATTCAAGACAATCTCTTCTCACGTTCGTGACTAAGCGGTTTCATCCAACAATTTTAAGACGTGTCTGATTTCTCTATACAAAATAAACATTCAAGTTTCCTAAAGGAATACCATCTGCACAAGAGGTCACCTAATCTATTACCACAAAACTTATGGGTTTTAAACATGGAACATTTAATGTCTCCAGTTTTTGTTGCTAGGAATTCAGGAGTGGCCTTGATGGCTTGCCCTGGTCTCAGGTCCCTTATTCACTTGCAGTCAGGCTATTGGTGGGAACTGCAGTATCTGACAGGGCAGAGGAGTCACTTCAAGAAGTCTCCCTCACCTGCCAACTGGTAGGAAGCCTTAGTTCTTGCCACGTAGGCCTTTCCATTGACTGTCTGGGTGGCATGGCCGCCAAGAAAGGGGTGAGAATTAGGTTCAACTCCTTGAAAGGGGAGGAGTATCAAAGAATTAATGAACAGATTTAGAAATCACATCTAACTAGGAGGCACTCTTTTCTTCTTTGTTTTCTTCAGAGTCTTTCTTTACCTCCAACATGACCTGAAGGTGAATTCTAATTAGTCTGAATCAATTATGGCAATCACATTCTCTTAACAGTGATTGGTTTATAAAAGACATCAGACTAAAGCTCAGAAAGAATGTATCAGGGAGGTCTGTTGGAGGCTTTACAAGAATGATTTCCTCACTCTTAAAAGGAGGCATGTAGGAGGAGATGGTATCTACTATGTGGGACCTTTTCATGTCTGGATGGGACATCTGGAATTGCTACAGCTATCTTGCAACCATCAGGAGAGCCAGTCTAAGGACAAAGGTAACATGCTCTAAGGATGGCAGGGAAGAAAACTGGAGAAAGAGAACCTAGGTCTTGAAGATGTTATCAGGTCGGTGCACTAGACAACCCTGGATAATATTCTTAGCCTCTATACTTCTTATTACATGAAACAATGCATTTTCTTTATTGTTTAAGTCATTTGGGGTTGTGTTTTCTGTTACTTTCAGCCAAAGGCCACTCTACCTGATATCCTGCATAAGATTTAATTCCTGCTTCAAAATGTGGTGTTAGCGCTTTCTTTGGCATGGTCCCAGGGCAGCCAGAGTTGACAGCATTTAGTAATTCAAAAGAATCTAGAGGGAATAACACAGATTCACAAGGGCTTTCCAGAACACAAGGACTTAAAATGCCTTTCCCCATTTAGGCAGGAAAACATAACCCCTCTTACCCCTGACAGTTTCCAATTATTTTCTAATCCTCTTTGAGTTTGAGAAACTTGAGTTTGGGGTAAAGGAAAAGAAGGAAAGGGAGAATAAAGGCTTGGTCTATGTATTCCTCTGCTCACTCTGTATCCATTACCTACACTGTCTTCTCCTTTCCTGTCTCTAACTAGCTAAATCTTACCTCCTTCTCAAGGTTTTTCAAGTTACATCTTGTTCAAGAAATTTGAGAGCACTGCAGTTCCTTTCCCTTTGATCTGTGATTCCTCCGGAATCATTGTAACACATTTGCTAACCACCTGGAGACATCTCTCAGCTTATATATTCCATATTGCTTCTCTCTTGTTTATTTCTTGCCTTCCCTCATACATCTCAAATTTTCCCGAGGCCAGAGTCTCCATATGGTGCCTGCCTGCATATGGTGGGTGTTTGTAACTAGGTCTTCATATATTGACTTAAAAGATCAGTGAAAATGTGGGGATAGAAAGAAGAGAAGAGGAGGAAATCCTACAAATGAATGTAATCTTGATTTGGCCTATGTTGGAACTTATGGAGTATAACAACGGTCTGAGTACAGTGTGATTTGGATGCCCTAGAATTCCTGACACGATTATGTTATTTCTCCATCATACCTATTCCTGGGTATTTGTAAGGAAAGAAGAGGAAGCTGAACTGATTCATGGATGCAGACTTATGAGATATCAGAACTAGCCCATGCTCTCCAATTTTCTACAGTATTTCCTAGGAGTAGTTGCTAATACTCACAAGAAGTTCTTATCCCTTGGCCTGTAGACCCATTCATTTCCCAAACACAAGGAAGAGAAGAAAGTGAATAATGTAAGCTGTGTGGAACATTGTGGGGAGTGGACTGTGGGTAGCAGGGCCCCACAGCCTGGGAAATGCTTAGGGAGCAACCCCCAATCACTTCTCATCCCTTAACAACATTTTTTTTTACCTGTCAGAGTCATGTGGCCCATGCATACTTTGTTATTGACAAGCACATAGTTTTTCCTCTTTAAGGTTGATTTCTACCCCATGTTAAGATTCATGCAACCTTGTTAAGATACTGTATAAATAAAGCTGTTTCCATGGTTCAGGGGCTGGCTGCAGTCATCAGCTGCATCAGTCCTCCCGACTCCATCCTATCTCATGTCTCCTGTCTTTCTTCACCTCTCCCCATCTTTTTGGCTTTATTTCTCAATTTCCCACCATTTCCACTCAGGTCAACTCTCCCTCTTTGTGCAGGGTCATGAGAGAACACTCTCTCATGCTAGTATGAGACAGAACATAATTTAGAATAAAATTCATTATACTTTTAGTCCAGTCTGTGGAGTAAACATGAAAGATTACTTCTAAAACAATCTCCAATTCATAAGTATTTACTGAATAACTTTCTACATAAATTATCAGAACTGTTCCTAAATATGAGTTTTGTTTCTTACATGCATACAATAAACAACTGAATAATAAGAATCCTGCTAGTTAGTTTATGAATAAGTTTTCAAATGAGTGGTACAGACAGTATTCTGGGAGGAAAGAGAAGGAAAGTGGGCAGGGAAGGTTCTAGAAAATAGAGGGTACATTTGAGCAAGGCATTGAAACATGGGTGATAAGGCTGGAATGGGGAGAAACTCCATGCATAGGAGTGAGACACCCACTGCCAAAGCTAAAGAAAAGGAAGGAGAGAGTGGTGCCTGTGGCTCAAAGGAGTAGGGCACTGGCCCTATATGCCAGAGGTGGCAGGTTCAAACCCATCCCTGGCCAAAAAAAAAAAAAAGAAGAAAAGGAAGGAGAAGGCATTACAGAAGTGATTTTCAACCAATGTGGCATGGCACACTGGTTGATTGTTAGTTAAATTATTTTTGAAAGAAGTTCAAAGCACAGTAAGTACATTCTTTTTTTTTTTTTAACTTTTTTCTTTGCTTAACATACTTTAAATGTGCCCCAAAAGTTTAACTATAGGTTCGAGTGTTCAGGGACATAAAATAAGGTTGAAAAACACTGCACTAGGCATAACAAGCAAAGGAATAGCATTTTGAGTGAAAAAACCAGATTCTCACAAATGCTCATCAGTGGAGCTGAGCACAGACAAGTGATAAGGAATAAGAATGATGCCCCACAAAGGTGACTGTCTCTCAAAGGATGTTTCTAATCTAAAACAAGAACCTCTATTTACAGTATATTTACAATATATAGGCTACCTACTAGAAGTAAATTAATTAACTTCAAAAGTTGTCTTGTTACTACCTACTTTGATTTAACTAACATTACATCTATACTACAAGATGGGGGACTTAGTGTGTGAAAATTTAATTCTCAAAACATATTATAGATACAACCCAGTTTTAATAATATACTTTGATGTATTTCACTTACATCCAATCATGCTTACATGCCAGATTAACTTTTAATATCATATTTGGCTATAACACTTTACTGTTTATTCAGACTTCATAAGGTTATAATTGGTCCTATTTTCTGAAAACATTAGAGAAATTCAAGTAAGTTGTGATGAATTTACATTTAAAACTTCTAATTTATACTGAACATTTTAAAATCTATGTGACCAAAGTAACTACATTTTTTAAATTCTCATTTTTATACTAATTATGTAATGTATAGTCATATGATGAAAGAATCTAGAAAGTAGATTATTGAATGGTTTAAAAATCTATACTGAAAACAATGAAGTGAATATGTAAGTCTGAACAAATGACTATCGTGCTGCCATTAACAATGATAATGATGATGATACTTAATCTCATTAGCATTTAATGTGACCTGACACTGTCCTAAATTCTTCATATAGCTTAACTGCTTTACCTGATTAGTGGGTACAAACACCATACCGGATAGTCAGCTTTTAATTTTTTCCAGAATGATGAATTCCTACACTAATGCATAAATTAACACATAAATATATGTACCTATGCCCAGAAATATCCTTACTTGAAGTTACAATGCTTGTAAAGAGATGACTTGCATGGTAATTAAAAAGTAAGCATTTTTAAATACATATGTACACAAAAATTAAGAAAGTAAAAATATCAGTATATAAATTATATGCCTGTGTTCATATATAATAATATATGATATTAAAAGTCAAAGTGAATGGAACACATAAGCATTTCAACTGTGCAAACAACTGTTATTTGGAATACTAACCTAAATTTCAATTTTGCCATCTGTAAGATGGAAGAGCAGCAGCACACATAGAAAGTGATCCAGACATACCTCACCAAAATACCCTGTCCATTCTAAACTATGAACTTACTGTCACTGTATCTACATTTTGCTATTATTTTCAGATAAATGAAATTAACTTTAAGTTATGATCAAAAGAACAGGTGACTATGTTGTTCAAACAAGCTCTGAAGTTTGTGTATTAACATAGTTTAAAAAGTAATGAATATTGTAAAATCATAACCTCAACTCCAGGATTCCAGTCTGGCATGAAAGGAGCTCCCATCTTTGCAACAATGCTAAACAAATTAAAAATTGACAACTCTACTTAGATCCTCAGAGAATTGAGGTTACAGTGAAAACCCCTGCCCCTAAAATTGAACAGAAAGACAGACAGGTACAGAACATCACAATTTATAGGAGCAGTAGCCTAGAAGCAAGAACCTCCAACAGGAGCTGGTATTGACTAGGAAAACCTGAACTGTAACTGATGAATTGCAAAAGACTAAGTTTTGACAAGCTTGAGAGTTAAAAACTCGGGGTGAAGGGCCCATACCTTCATGAGTTTCAACTTTAGGTGCTCCACCAGATTTTCGTGGTAAAGATCAGAGAAAAATCCCTTCATGCCTCTGACAGAGGGAGGAAGAAAGTGGCCATTTTTAAATATACCCAGAGCAGTCCTTCAAGGGAAACTATTTTATCAGACCTGAACCAATTTGGAAAAAAGCAGGATATCCAACTCCAGCCCCCTCTAGGCTTCCCAGGCTGGGGGAGACAACTGAGAAGCACATGTGAAGATCACAGCCCAAGGGCACAGACTCCCTAAAAGACTGAGACCTGATTATATAGGACTATAAAACACTTCTTTCCTCACATCTTACCACCACATCAATAAGGCTTCTGTATAATAACAGGAGATTACAACTGAAATCTGTAAATCTTAGACTTTATTTAAGAAGAAGTCTCTAGGGAAACCCAAAATAACAGAGGAGACAAAAACAAGAACACTACAGAAAAGTTTTGCCTCTGATCTACAACTATAGAAAACAGCAAACATAGCCTAACTCTTTGCCAGATAAACATAAAACCTCACGTGAAATCCCTGTTTATCTCAATGCCTTTTACCCAATATATCATATCTGGCTTTCAACAAAACTCAATCTCTCATTTAAGGAGGGTCATAATTGCCATTCTGCTGTTTGGTCTTAGGCATGAAAAACCAATAAATACATGTATGTATATATATTATACGTAGATTTTTAGTCATTCATTTATTTATAATTGTTGCATTTATATTGTCAAAGGCTTCACTTTTTTTTTTTCCTTCCTCATTTTATTAATTTCTTAGCCTCAGGCTATAGACTTGCCAACACCAGATGAGGTTTATTCTCCATGACACAAAAGTCACTACCAATTTTCATTCCTAGCTTCTTACTTTATTATACCCTCTTCACTGCAACCACCTGTTCTCAGGTTTGAGGCAAAGTTTCTGAAGTAGAAGCTCCAGCTACTTTCTAGAAAAGTAGCCACAGTATGCTGGGCACCAAATGCCTTCCAGATAGTGATAAGCGACCCAAGATGTTAGGGAAAGTTTGCTGCCATGAGGTCTTCTTGATATTTCTTAGAATGGCACATTTGTTAAATTAAGGACAGGACTCTTGATGAGGACAGGACTATGACGGACTTGCCTGACAACTCTTGACAGGAGCAGTAGAAAGTATTCCATTCAGTCAAATAATGAGATATCAATTTTAAAATGAGCTTACTGTACATTCCTTGAATGCTAAGACCATGTCACATGCTTCTCTGCATCTATACAGCTAGTTAAAACTCAGTAGAAATAGTTGAAAGGAGCCCTGTGTTCTGAAACATGAAGCCATGGAGGAGATTTGAGAGGGTGCACAAGCCCTGCCTACAGTCTTAGGGGATCACTGAGACAACTTCTCTCCTCCTCACTGCCCCAGCATCACCCTGCCTCCCTCTGTGGACAGACGCCACTCTGTGATTTCCACATGTCAGTAACACTGGGACATATATCCAGGGGGTAAAGCCTTCAAGACTGAGGATCTAAGTGGTCACTGCAAAATTTAGAAAATGAACCACATTTAAGACTGAAATTAATTGCTACTGAATCAGAAGTCATCTATAATGGAGAGTTTCCAGATGAGCAATATCTTTCCACCAGGAATAAGATGGAAGTCTAGAAACTAGAGTAAAACCAAAGAGGAGCTGTATGTCCCTCACCCCTGAGGGTGCCATCATGATGAGAAGTATACCAGTTCTCAGGACATGACAGGGCCATAGCATTAAAGGGACTTAAACCCATATTCAACAGCTTCTCAGAATACCACAGACCTGCAGATATGGTTGGTCCCATCATGTCCCCAGAGATGCACTGACAGGAAAATTGTCTCTGATTTTACCCTGAAAAGCTTTATCCTTTGACAACAGCATTATTAGAAGTTCTGACATATCTTATATAGAATACCTTGAAGTATGCTATAATAAAGAACCTTGAAAACAGTGTTAACTCCAAACATAATAACAAACAATGAGTATTGACTAAGTGCCAGGCACTGTATTAATTGATTTATGTATTCTCTCATTGAATAGTTACAACAATTTTATGGAAAATATACTAAAATTATTCCCAATTTACAGATGAGTAAACAGAGAGGTTAATTACTGCTTGGAATTAGCTGAACTGCAAGGCTTGAGAGTGTGTAAGTTCAAAGTCTTCCAAACATGCAAGGGCTTTTTTAGGGAAAACATTTGTATGAGAGAAAGTAAAGTGAGAGCCGAAGGGCAGGAAGGGCCACAGAGCACGTTGCAAATTTGGCCCTGAGTGGGCAGGGTCACTGGGTCAGTTGTGTGTGGCAAGGGCTGCTTGCCTCAGGGAGATGCACCTCCTTTTTTATTGGAGGCATAACATCTAAATCTCAGAGGGATTTTTCTTTATGAACAAAGCACTTAAAACCTACAACCTGAGGTAGGAGAACCACCTACTCACTCTGCAGAAACACGGCCCCTAGGAGCCAGACTCCACTTTCCACAAGGAGCTGAGGTCACTTCAGTGCCTGGGAAAGCAGGACTGGATGGTTCTACCAGCACCCAGAACAGACTCACTCTCTGATGAATGCTCACCTGTAGATGGTTTCATGGATTCTCTGGAAAGTATTTGGGAGAGGGGATGCTCCTGGCCATATTCCAGAAAGTTCCCAAGAAGGACTGACCTATGGCATGGAGCTCAGGGAAACAAGGTGTGCAGTCCGGGAATGCTTGTAGCTGCACACGGTGCTAACACCAAGGTCCTTTCGATCTTCTCTTCCCCATATTTTTCCTCTGCCCCAGCCAAGCTAACCTTTATTTCCCAATAAAATAAAGAAAAAATATGACAGAGCTGTTTCCTTTTTTTTTTTTGGTTGAAACCTAAGGAGCAGTGCATTTATTTGTTCCCTCTGTCCACTGTCCTGCACCCACCTGGCCAGCGACTGGGTCAGTTATGACTTCATCTTCTGAGCTCTGGCTCCAACTTAGGCTGTGTGCACAGATTAAACACAGGGCACACTCATAATAATTGCAGAAGTCAAATGTGACCTGAGCATTACAAATTTAATGCACTTAAAATGTGTATACATTTTTTCAGCACCCCTCTGTGCAGTGGGAACACAGAAGAGGAAACAATTAGGAAAAGGAAACAGAGAAGTCATAGTGGATAAGATATCACTCTGAGAAAGACATGAAAGCTAAATTCATAAGGCATATGAATCAGAGGAAAGGCAGGAGGAGGTCCTGAAGCATGACTATGTACATCCTTCTGAAACCATTAGCTCACCCTGGGGCTTGAACAGAAGTGCAAAGTCATCAAACTATTCTCAGGTTTAACTTTTCCTTTTAAGGAAAATGAAAATATTTAAGTCATTTGGATTTGACCTGATATCACACAGAAATGTTGCATTTCTGGGTGGTGTCTGTGGCTCAATGAGTAGGGTGCTGGTCCCATATACTGGGGATGGTGGTTTCAAGTCTGGCCCCGGCCAAAACTGCAAAATAAAAAAGAAATGTTACATTTCTATAGCAATCTTCTTTCAATAATTCACATTGCTGATTCTGTTCTCATAAAATTTACCTATCTGTTCTCACAGAGATAAAA
Organism: Otolemur garnettii; assembly: GCF_000181295.1. Taxonomy (NCBI): domain Eukaryota; kingdom Metazoa; phylum Chordata; class Mammalia; order Primates; family Galagidae; genus Otolemur; species Otolemur garnettii. The sequence goes on from NW_003852436.1 coordinate 5,450,911, forward strand.
TTTTGACTAACACCTATCCCTCCAATAGCCAACACACTTTAGAATGATAGGGCAAATCCACGCTGAAGAGCATTTTCTCGTGTCACAAAACTGATCACACCATGTTGTATTTGCATGAATGTAGTTAACAACACTTATAATTTGTAAAATGTCACTTAAAATAGTAGCTTTAGCACAGAGATTTTGCTGATGCAAGATACAATGAAAAGAAATGAAAGCATCTGGATCTGTTAATACTTTTTTTTTTTAAAAATCTGTGCAATAACCCCTTCATGGTTTCCTGTCATGGGAGATGCACTGTCTATATATACACTTACTAAACTTACCAAATTCAGTCCAACTTCACAACATTTGTCTTGTAAGTTGTTAAAGATATCTATTCCCCATGTTCTGTTCACAGAAGTGCTGAAAGTGGATACTGTTCATAGCAGAGAAAATCTGTTATAACCTGAATGATGTATAAAGCTATAGGGCCAAAACATTGTGCTCTTGGGTTATGACCAATCCAACTTTCTGGCTGGACTTTATTCCAAGCAGAACTGATCCAGAGGACAGAATCCAGAGCATTAACGGATGCAGCAGATGAAGTTCTGGACAACAGGTATGTGTTTCAGTTATGAGCCACTCTAGGAACTGGGCTCAGTTTGATCAAGAGGTTGGATTTTTGAGGTCATGTTTAGAGGCAGAAACTTCAGTGTCATGTTTGTGAGATGATTCATTTGCAGGTAGTCAGGACATTTGTCTACCATCAGTAGAACAGACCTTTTCTTCTTCATTTCTCGGTTGACAGCCCTTACCCACTCCTCAAATAAGGCAACAGTCATCCACGTGCATCTGTTTATCTCCAAGTCATCGGGAGGTCTTTGGGCTTCAGATTCTTGAATGCACATGGCTTTGCCAATTTACTAATCACCAAGGGCTTTCGTTTCTCTCCAATTGAGCTAGTGCAAAGCAGAATTATGAAACATTCTATGGAAAGTTTTCCACTCTTACATTTGTCACCCTTCATGACGGGGCTCCTGTCAAGCATTTCCTTGAAAAATCCACACTCGTCAGCATTAAAGATGTCGTCATCTTTGAAGCCTCTGGGGAAGTCCAGGAACTTTTTGATGAATTCTTCCAGAACTTCTACTGGAATTTCTTGGATTCACCACACAAGACTTTCTGGGAGATCTTGTGTTGCAGTTTAAATTTCTCAAGTCAACCACTTGATGCTTGGAAATCTGCCACCTCAAATTCAATTTTTTAGCAACTTCTTGGACCATCGGCTCAGAGATTTGGGCATTAACTGCTCTCATTTGTTTGAACCAGCTTAACGTAGCTTCATTGACTTCAGTGAGGGAACTTTTCCTCCTTTTCCACTATAGGTCTCTGCTGTCCTTACCATATCCTTCCAAGTACTCATATTTATGTTTTTGGATGTTGCTAACTAGTCATACTAACACCAAAACATTCTGTCTTCTTTCTTTGGCTGCTGCTTTTCAGAAAATGTAGAAGATCAACCTTTTCCTTCAATATCAGCTCTTTGAGCCCTTTCCTTTAGGCTACCATGTCTTGATTAACTGTAAAATTTTGGGGGAACTGTAGGACATATCTACAATTCAGACCAATTCTTCACATTGAAAAAATCTGCAGCATTATAAACAATAGGACATTAAGCCTAATTCAACATGTGATAATAATAAAACATGAAAAAAAGAACTTATACTAAAGAAAAATATTACTAAAGAGAACATTTAAAAAAAGAACTTATACTAAAGAAGAAATAATACAACTAAGAGGCAAACCCATCCCTGTTACCCCTTGGTGTAGAGTGGACTCAAATGGTTAAGTTACAGAGGATAAATTAATATTGTGTGTCATAGTCCAAGTGGTCAAGATACAGCTTACAGAGGTGATCAATATATACAGGTCAGTCATCCATTGTGTACATGTGGTGTCTGTATGGTCTTTGAAAATGAGGTCAACTTAAGGAGGTAGTCAATGTAGGGAGGTGGTCAACTAGGAGGTTCTATTGTATTTACCTTTTGAAGTATTGCATGAAATTGTTTGGTTAAGTTGAGGGCTATTTAATGCTGATGATCTCCTCGAAAGAGGCAATTGTTTGTACTTTGAAACTTTATCAGTCTAAGCATCCTACAACTTCAACAATGCATTCTTTCACAATTTCTACATCACTGAATGGCTTTACTCTTTTCTCAAGTATATAAGCCACTTCATAAATTGCTTCAACAGCATTATTTCTAGGTCTTATTGCTGCTTGAATGAATTGTCTTTTGCTTTTCATCTTTTAATTTCTGCAATACAATCTTTAATCCCTTCCCCTCTAATTTAAAATATTTGTGTTCCTTATGAGTGTTATGCTATTGAGCACTGAATTTCCTTAATGTTGATATTGCATATTTTTAGCAGAAACGAGATAATATTATAATTCCCAATTCTCATTTAACAAACTATTTTCTTGGGAGGTGCCCGTAGCTCAGTGGGTAGGGTGCTGCCACATACACCGAGGCTCACAGGTTCGAACCTAGCCCAGGCCAGCTAAAACAACAAAGATAACTGCAATAAAAAAAAAAAATAGCCAGGCATTGTGGTGGGTGCCTGTAGTCCCAGCTACTTGGGAGACTGAGGAAAGAGAATTGCTTCAGCCCAAGAGTTTGAGATTTCTGTGTGCTGTGACGCCATGGCACTCTAGCCAGGGCAGCGGCTTGAGACTCTTGTCTAAAAAAAATCAAACAAAACCCAACTATTTTCTTTCTTCAGCATTCTCCTGGTCTTCTTTGACACGAAGGGCTATTAAACAGGCAGAATTAAAAAGTACTGTCAATCTTGTAACTATTCACAAATTCTACTTCACACAGAAATACGATGTACTGTCATCAAAAGCTGATAGCAAGGCTCGGCGCCTGTGGCTCAAGTGGCTAAGGCGCCAGCCACATACACCTGAGCTGGTGGGTTCAAATCCAGCCCAGGCCCGCCAAACAGCAATGTTGGCTGCAATCAAAAAATAGCTGGGTATTGTGGTGGGCATCTATAGTCCCAGATACTTAGGAGGCTGAGGCAGGAGAATCGCTTGAGCCCAGGAGTTGGAAGTTGCTGTGATGCCACAGCACTCTACCCAGGGTGACAGCTTGAGGCTCTGTCTCAAAAAAAAGGAAGCTGATAACAAGACTGATGTACTTGACCCCTGAAATGTTCACCAACCAGCCTCGTGGGGTAATGGTCCCAGTGAGGTGGGAGAAGTTAGAACTAAACCATGAGCACAGCAGCCATCAATTTAGCCCTTATGGCTTACTAATGTTCTAGCTGTGCTGGTCAATCTGGGAGGATTATTTCATTAATTTTTTTTTTTATTCTTTGGTATTTTAAATACATTCACTGAAAAACAAAACTATAACTGACAAAAATGTACTAATAAAAATAAAATGATTTGTTCTATAAAATTTGGATTCCGTCAAAAGGCTGCACTTAAGGACCCAGAAGGCCACGGGTTCCTCAATCTTGGTTTAGGATGATGAAAAACTTCTGGAGATAGATGGTGGTAATGGTTGTAGAACAATATGAATGTATTTAATGCCACTGAACCACATCTTAAAAATGGCTAAAAGGGTAAACTTTGTATTAGATGTATTTTGTCACAATACAAAAAATAACAAAACTTTCTCCAAGAAAAGGAGGGGGAAAAAGAGCCTGCACTGAATTTAGAGATTAGAGGTTTAAATTGGCTTCCAGCTTAATTATCTGGGAGTAAGAAGATCTTGGGTAAGATACATAGTTTCTACTCCATTTACATTCCTATTATATAAAGATAATAGTATCTTCCCTATATTCCCTATATGTCCTAAGACTTAAACATATGTGAAAACATCCTATACACTCCCATTGCATGAATGTAGAATATTGTATTCTACCTTATCAGTTTTGGAAGAGAGCAATTTTATCCACAAAGGAATTTTAGCACATTTTTATGATGTGAAACAAGGGATTTGCTAAGGAAGACTGTGAGTGACAGAGCCTGGCCAAGAAGCCAGCACTGCCCGTGTTCCAGCACAGCTGCTGCCTGCTTTGATCTCATTACTCTGGGTTCTTAGGAAAGCAAAACAAAGTGAAGCAAACTCTGAGCAGCCTAATGCCACCATATGACTGATCCTTGTACAAGTTCTTCTCAGGTTGGGAACTTGTGACAAGAGCAAATATTCAGAGGGAACACTGATAAATTATATCCTTCATCTCTCTCAGTTGACCTGCCACAGTTCACTTAATTTCTCATCTTAAAGAATGTCCTCAATGTCTTGGTTCCTAACAAAAAAGTTTTTTGGGGGGAAAGATGTTAAGACTCATCAGTGCTGAGTTTAGGAGGAAGACAGGGTTAAATGGGACATATTACCTTTTACTCAGACCTGAACAGTCCCTGTCAGTCAGCCAGAGGGCTGAGAGACTGGGTGCAGTGCCATACCCACACTGATCTCCTTATCCCAGGGAAATAGGGGTCATTTCAGGTTTAGTGTTCTAGTCTTAGCAGGAACTTCCAATTCCAAGGAGTTGAGGAAAAGGAGGACATTTCACACAGATGAGCGACACAATTGTTATGTGTGTCATGCCCTCCTACCCATGAACTGCTACAACAAAGATCTGCTAAAAATCTTACAGGACAAGAGCCACTTTTTAAAAAACTCTTTACAAATAGATCCTGTGTTCATTTTTTTGTGGAATTTCTGATTGAACTCACACAAAGGATTGAACTCATTTTTCCCAGCACTGAGTCTGCATGGATGAGAACCCAAGCCAGTCTGCTTAGAGACCTTGAGGATAAAAAGGCCCAGCCAGGACAGCCAGCCAAACCCGCTGGAAGCTGGCCCTGCCACAGATGCAGCCAGAGCTTTGGTTATTCCTGCTGCAATTTTTACTTTCTCAAAGACTGCAATGCCACAGGAATAAGAAGTTCTGGAGAAGATAGGTCACCTATAACTTAGGCTACCACTAACTGTAAATCATCATTCTCATTATTCTTGCATCAAAATTGTCATTGGATATGTGAGTGGAGATAATAATTGTAAATAATGCAATTTATAAGTTGATACTATCCACCAAAAAATAAACAAATACACAACAAAATAGATTTTTTTTAATTGAAATGCCAGTGGTTTTTGGTATTTTTTGTTTGTTTTGTGGTGTGTATGGTATGTGGAGCTCACAAGGAAAAGAAGGCATTTAACCCTCACCTGTCAGAGCATAGTAATTGAACTAAGCAGGATTAGATGCAGCTGGACAATGATCACCTGGGACATGACCAGAGCATTGAGGAGTTAAAAGAGTGTACTTTTCTTTTACCATCTCTGAGTCGGATTCCTCACCTAAGAAAAAATTGAATGAACAATATTTCAAAAGGTTGTTTACCTGGTTGAAGAGACAGGGTGTGTGATAAGCTGAGTTTGGCCCAGCCAAGTTGACACAACACATCAAATTAACCATCACAGCCTAAGTCTGCTAAAGAAATTGGCTAAATAACTAGCAACTTTGACAGAGGAAATCACTAACCCCAGTTCGGTTCACTAGTGAATTCTACTAAACATTCAAGGAAAAAGAAAAAAGTACCAATTCTTTACAGTCTCTTCCAGAAAGTGGAAATGAAGCAAATCCTTTTTAGCTTATTCTGTAAAGCCAACATTACTCTAGTACTACCAGGTAAAAACATTGTAAGAAGGAAAACTACAGACTACTATCTCTTATAAATATAGATGGAAATATCTTAAACAAAATAGTAGCAAATTAAATGTTATCCACTATCTTGATATAGTATATCAAGAACTATATATTACAAGCAAGTGGGATTTTGTCAGGTATGCAAAGATGGTTCAATATTTGACAATCAATGTCACTGATCACATCAATAGACTAAAGAAGAAAAATCATATGATCATAACAATTGATGCAGAATAAGCAAATGACAAAATCCAATATCCATTCAAGATAAAAAATATTCGCAAAGTAAAAATAGAGGGAACTCCTTAATTGGACAAAGGACATCTACAAAAAAAAACAACTATAGTTAACATTACACTTAATGATGTGAAACAAGGGATTTTCTATCAAGATTGGTTCAAGACGAGGATGTTCCCTTTCCTACTCAACATCATGCTGGAAGTCTTCAAAAGTACAATTAAGTCAAGGAAAGGAAATGAAAGTTACACCGATTGGGAGAGAAATAGTTACTTTTGTTTGCAAGTGACATGATTGTTTATGCGGAGGATCCCAAAGAACTGACAACAACAAAACATTCCTAGAGCTAATAAATTATAGCAAGTTTACAGAATACTGAGTTTCTATAAGAAGTCAATTTCTTTCCTATGTATAATGACAAACAGTTGGAACTTTAAATTTAAAATACTTTAACATTTATATTAGCAACAAAAAATGAAATATTCAGGTATAAATCTAACACAACATAATAGGATCTATATGTGGAGAACTATAAAATTCTTGTAAAGGAAACCAGAGATCTAAATATTTACTATATCTACATGCAGAGACATTCCATACTCAATATTCTTTTCTTTTTTTTTTGAGACAGAGTCTCACCATGTCACCCTCAGTAGAGTGCCGTAGTGTCATAGCTCACAGCAACCTCAAACTCTTGGGCTCAAACAATCCTCTTGTTTCAGCCTCTCAAGTAGCTGGGACCATAGGCACCCACCACAATGCCCAGCTATTTTTTGTTGCAGTTGTCATTGCTGGTTAGCTAGCCCATGATGGGTTCAAACTCGCCACCTTCGGGTGCATGTGGCTAGCGCTGGAACCACTGTGCTATGGGTGCTGAGCCTCATACTCAATATTCTTAAAATGTCTTCTCTACTTAATGTATAGGTTTAATGGAATTAAACCTAATCAAAATATCAGCAAATTATTTTTGTGGATATTGACAACTTGATTCTAAAATGTCCACGGAAAGGGAAAAGACTCAGAATACATAACACAATATTGAGGAGGAAGAACAAAGTCACAGAATTGACATTATTCAACTTTAAGAATTACTATAAGTTTACGGTAATCAAAGAACAGATGTGTCAATCAATAGAACATAGTAGAGAACCCAAAAATAGCCCCATAGAAACATAATCAATAGAGGTTTGACAAAAGAGTAAAGGAAATTCAATGGAGAAAGAATAGTCTTTTCAATAAATGGTGATAAACGTCTCTATGAAAAAGAAAAAAAATCTAGACACAAAACTTACATCTTGCACAAAAATGAACATTTTGAGTTAATCTGAGATCCATTTTGAGGATTGTAGACCTAAATTTAAATCACAAAATCATGAAACTTCTGGAAGATAATGTAGGAGAAAATCTAGGCCAAATGGGTTTGACTACAAGTTTTTTTTTTAAATCTGTTTATTTATTTATTTATTTATTTTTTATTGAATGGTAACTATGTACATTAATGCACTTCTGGGGTACAGTGTGGGATTTTCACACACAATCCGAAACGCTTCCATCAAACTGGTTAACATAGCCTTCATGTCATTTTGACTACAAGTTTTAATACAACACACAATATATGAAAGAAACAACTGACAAGTTCAACTTCATTAATAAAGTTTAAACTTTCTGCTCTGGAAAGGATACTGTTAAGAGAATGAAAAGACAAGCCACAGAATGGGAGAAAATATTTGCAAAAGACATAGCTAATAAAAGACTATTATCCAAAATATACAAAGAACTGTTAAAACTCAACAAGAAACCAAAAACAACCTAATCTCAAAACAGGCAATGATCTGAAGAGATACCTCACTCCAAAAAAGAATGCAGATGGAAAAGAAGTATATAAATAGGTGCTTAACATCATAGGGAATTACAAATTCAAATAACAATAGAATACACTACATACCTGTTAGAAAGGTGAAAATCAAAAAAGCCTGACAGTACAAGAACTCTTTGTCGCTGGTGGGAATACAAAATGGTATAGTCACATTGGAAGGCAGTTTGGCAGTTTCTTACAAAACTTGACATGCTCTTATTTTATGATCCAGTAATCATGGGCCTAGGTATTTACCCAGCTGAATTGAAAACTATGTACAAACAAAAGCCTGCATACAGATGTTTAGAGCAACTTAATTCAAAATTGCTAAAATTGGAGGCAATTAAGATGTCCTTCAGTAGATGAATTGATAAACTTTGGTACATTCATACAATGGGACATTATTCAATAATAAAAAGGAAAGAGCTATCAAACAACAAAAAACATGGAGAAATCTTAAGTGCATGTTGAAAGAAGCCAGACTAGGAAGACTATCTGCTGTGTGATTCCAAACATGGAATTCTAGAAAAGGCAAAACTATAAATACAGTAAAAGGATCTGTGGCTGTCAGAGGGCTCGGAGAGGATGGGAGAGATCAGTAAAGTGAAAGTGGGGACACTATTTTGTAGTGGAGGATATATGACATGATCCATTTGTCAAAACCCATGGAATTGTATGACCCTTATGTTAACATAGAAGATAAACCTTAATGAAGGCATATTTTAAAAAAATCACTCTGGAGGTTGAGGTTCCCAAAAAAGAATGCAGACTGCGATAAGAGAATCTAACCCAGGGAGATGGGGGAAAGTGTACTGACCTAAGTAACTCTGAAAATGAATGGAGTCTAAGGTGAACAGAACTGTACATAAACATTGCACCATAGCTGCTACAACTAGGTTAGCATTTTCACTGCTGTACGTGTACTGGAAGTGAACAATTAAGCAACTGCATGGCAGGTAATGGGAGCCAGGTTTCTCACTGTTGGGGTGGGAGTTTATAAATATGCAAGAGAGGAGGTTATAATGATCCATATGGTCATAGATTAAACTGGGAGACATGAGTAGGAACTCATATCTAAACTACTATAATCCAGAGGGTTACATGAAAAAGTATTACTAGAGATGTTTATATACCTACATACACTCCTATGCTCTGTTGGCTGAGAATGTCTCCCCAAAAAACAACACCCCAGCAGCAAGGATCACATGTAGCACCAAGATCTTGGTTTCTAATACCATTCTCCAATAAAAGGAAGCATGGCTTATAGAAGAAATGGCTAATTCTAGGACCTGGGCAGGAAATATCTGTGATGAGCCTGGAGCATCTGATAGTGCCACAAAGTAAGAAAGTGCTAAAAAAGAAGAAAACAAACAAGCCCCACAGTGTGGTAACAATAGCAGGGTGTCAAAGTGACACAGGTGCCAGCTGAAGAGTTCCCCATGGCCAGAGTCTGAATAATTTGAGCAATAAAATAAATAAAATAGTAGAGGATTATAATTCAAATTATAAAGTAAATACCCATGAGTCCATGGTGACACAAATAAGTGATTGAATAAATTAATAATTGAGAGAGGAGTCAAAGTCCTGAATTGAATTCCAAATAAATTAGGCAGATGCTCCACCCTACCCTTCTGTTTTATCACCATTTATCCAAAAGATTATTCTTCCTTCACGGAAGGGTTGGGAGAAGCATGACTCCCAACTCTCGAAGTGTCAGATGTACCTACTGTTTTTCTTCCAAAGAGTAGAGTATGGAAAGGTGGGCAGAAAAGAGTAACTTTACAGTGGAGAAGCCGGGCAAACCCTAATTAAGCTAAGTCATCAACGTCATAGTCATCATACATCATATACACTTGATCTTAGCCAAAGGCTGAGAAGCCTTTCATAACATCATATAGATATAGATAGTAGAATGTGATTAAAGGCATTTTACCGTTGTGATCTTACTTTCTAATAACCCAATCTATCTAATTATGAGAAAAAACATTAGACAAATTTCAATAAAGGGACATCCTACAATAATCCTGACCAATACTTCTCAAAGCTGTCAAGATCATTAAAAACAAGGAAACGCTAAGAAACGCTCAGCCAAGAGAAGCCTGAAGAGACGTGAGGACTAGAGGGAAGGCAGTGTATGGAACAGGAAAAGGTTGTTGGGTCAGAAGCTAAGGAAATCTGAATAAGCTACGCGCTTTAATTGATCATAATGTGTTACTATTGGTCCATTAATGGTAACATGTAGCGTCCTAATGTAAGATGTTAATAACAGGAAAATGAGGTGGTAGAGGAAACGCTCTCTACGGGAACTGTCTGTACTATCTGCTCAATTAGTTTGTTAATCTAGAACTGTTCTTTAACAAATTGCATCTATTAATTTAAAAAACAGTTAAAATTGAATTATTGGCTTTTGGGTGTCTGATCTTTCTGCTTTCCTTAGTCACGCTACTCCTCTTCAAAAGAATTGTCCCTCCAGTGACCTACTACATGGTGTCCCTCATTAAATACGAGAGATAACTTGATCTGATCTTTAAAAATAGGTAAGAGTGATCAAAACTGTTGGCCACAAATGAAAAATTCTACATCAAAACTTTTACATCTCGAGGGTAGGAGAAGGGTGGGACATGAAAATTCTAATATTGCAAGACTCCATGAGATTTCTAATGGTTACAGCTAATAAAGTTCAAATACATTTTAAAAACCACCACTGTGACATTTTCCAAGATGTCAACATCTTCATTCTTTTGCAGAAATAAAGAAAATGCAAAGGACTTTAAGTTCAACTGCCAAGTGCACAAAGAAAACTACTACATTTGAGTAAGCTCCATCAAATGTACTCAATTTTACCTTCTCGGCCAAGTATCTATTTCCCAAGCTCTTCAGTTGGATGTGATTTTAAATAACCTGGAATCCCATGAGACCCTTAGGAAAATACGCTGTTCTTTGTGCAAAGGTGGAAATCAAGTCTAGTAGATTTGTAAATCCTACTTCAGGCTGTTGCCCACGGGCTTTGCAAAATGGCTGATTCTCATGAGAGAAAAGAAATAAAACAAAACATACCAGAGAAATCTTCCATTCTTTACTAAGACTCAAGGAGTATATAAATTAGCTCAATTTCACAGAGTTAATTAGTAGTATAAAAATAATACATGGTACATAGTCACTATTTCTGAGACCTGGCCCAAGGGCCATTTTTTATTATCATGCTATATTCTGCGGCCCACATTCAGGAAAGGTATTCAATTAACTCACACGGCTTTTCTTGTTCTGACTGTCCTAATACTACACAAACAGGCAGGTGCAGGCATACCTCACTTCACTGCACTTGGCAGGCACATTTTTTACAAATTGAAGGTTTGGGCAAAGCCAAGTTGAGCAAAGCTATCGGCACCACTTTACCAACATCATGTGCTCACTTTGCGTCCTTGTGTCATATTTTGGTAATTTTCACAAAATTTCAAATTGTCTAATATTATTATATCTGTCATCATGATCTGCGATCAGATCCCTTTGATGTTATTATTATAATTGTTTTGGGGAGCCACAAACCTTGCCCATATAAGGCAATGAACTTCCTTGATAAAAGTGTGTATGCTGATTGCTCTGCTGATTAGCTAAGCTCCAGTCTCTCTCCCTCTCCTCAGGCCCCCTTATTCCCTATTCCCTGAGATTCCAAGATGTTGAAATTAAGTCAGTTAAGAATCTTACAATGGCCTCAAAGTGTTCAAGTGAAAGGAAGAGTTACAAGTCTCTCACATTAAATCAAAACTCAAAAGCTTGCTAAGGAAGGCATGTTAAAAGCTGAGGTAGCTCAAAAGCTAGGCCTCTCGTGCCAGTTAACTGAATTGTGATTGCAAAGAAAATGTTCCTCAAGGAAATGAAACGTGCTACTCCAGTGATCACATGAATGATACAAAAGCGAAACAGCATTTTTTTTTTTTTTTGAAATTTTGGCCAGGGCTGGGTTTGAACCCACTACCTCCAGCATATGGGGCTGGCACCCTACCCTTTTGAGCCACAGGTGCCACCCAAGCAAAACAGCTTTATTGCTGATATGGAAAAAGTTTTATTGGTCTGGATGGACGATTCAAATCAGCCACAACATTCCTTTAAGCTGAAGCCTAATCCAGAACTAACTCTTTTCAATTTTAGGAAGGTAGAGAGAGGTGAGGAAGCTGCAGAAGAAAAGTTCTAAGCTAGCAGAGCTTGGTTCATGAGGTTTAAGGAAAAAAGCCATCTCCATTATGTAAAACCGCAAGGTGAAGCAGCCAGTTCTGATATTGAAGTGTGGTAATTTGTCCAGAGCTAGGTAAGGGCTCAGCACCTATAGCTCAGAGGATAGGGTGCTGGCCAAATGCACTAGGGCTGGTGGGTTCAAACCCAGCCAAGGCCTGCTAAACAACGATGACACAAAACAGAAAAATAGCTGGGCATTGTGGCAGGCGCCTATAGTTCCAGCTACTTGGGAGGCTGAGGCAAGAGAATTGCTAAAGTCTGAGAGTTTGAGGTTGCTGTGAGCTGTGACACCACAGCACTCTACCAAAGGTGACATAGTGAAACTCTGTCTCAAAAAAAAAGAAAAAGAAAAAGAAGAGAAAAACAAGAAGAAGATCTAGGTAAGATAATTGATGAATGTGGCTACATTAAACAACAGATCTTCAATGTGGATGAAGTAGTCTGATATTAGAAAAAGATGCCATTTAGGATGTTCATAGGTACAGAGAAGTCAATGGCCCCAAGGCTTCAAAGAACAGGTTGCCTCTCTTGTTTGGGCTAATACAGCTGGTGATTTAAGTGAAAGCCAGTGCTCATTTACCATTCTCTCAAGAATTATGCTAAATCTGCCCTGCTTGTGCTCTATAAATGAAACCAGAAAGCCTGGATGATAGCACACCTGTTAACAACAGGGTTAGCTGAATATTTTAAGCCCACTGCTGAGACCTACTGCTCAGAAAAAGTGATTTCTTTCAAAATATTACTGCTCAGTGACAGTGCACCTAGTCACCCAAGAGCTCTGATGAAGGTGTACAAGGAAATTGATGCTATTTTCATGCCTGCCAATCAATACCCATTCTAGAGCCCATGGATCAAGGAGTCATTTCAATTTGCAAGTCTTACTATTTAAGAAATACATTTTGTAAAGCCATAGCTGCCATAGATAGTGATTCCTCTGATGGATCTGGGCAGAGTAAATTGAAAACCTTCTAGAATGGATTCACCATTCTAGATGCCATTAAGAGCATTGATTATTCATGAGAGAAAGTCAGAATATCAGCATTAACAGGAGTTTGGAAGAAGTTGATGCTAACTCTCATGGATGACTTTGAGAGGTTCAGGACTTCAGTGGTGGAAATAGCACAAGAGTTAGCATTAGAAGTGGAGCCTGAAGTTGTAACTGGATTACTGCAGTCTCATGATCAAACTTTAACAAATGAATAGATGCTTCTTATAGACAAGAATAGAAAGTGGTTTGTTTAAATCTTTATTTCATCATGGGGATAACTGGGTTCTCTATTTAACTGAAAAATCAAATACCTCCGTTAGAAAGCGGTTTCTTGAGATGGAATCTACTCCTAGTGAAGACACTTTCAACATTTCACTGTCAAAATAACAAAAAAGGATTTAGGATATTACATAAACATAGTTATTAAAGGACTGTCAAGGTTTGAGAAGATTGAAAAAAGTTCTACTCTCTGCAAAAAGCTATCAAATAGATTCACTTGCTAATGAGAAATCTTTTGTGAAAGGATGAGTCAATAGATGCATCAAACTTCATTGTTGTCTTATTTTTTAAAATGCCATAGCCACCCCAGTGATCAACAAGCACCACCCTGATCAGTTAGTAGCAGCCATCAACATCAAGGCAGGATCCTTTACTGGCAAAAGTTTATGGCTCACTGAAGGTGGACATGATTATCAGCATTTTTTTTTTTTTTTTTTTTTTG
>NW_003852436.1:5464667-5491954 GCF_000181295.1 Otolemur garnettii
GGTAGAGTGCTGTGGCAGCACAGCTCACAGCAACCTCCAACTCTTGGGCTCAAGCCATTCTCCTGCCTCCGTCTCCCAGGCAGCTGGGACAACAGGCGCCCACCACAACGCTCAGCTACTTTTTGGTTGCAGCCGTCATTGTTGTTTGACAGGCCGGGGCTGGATTCGAACCCGCCAGCCTAGGTGTATGTGGCTGGTGCCTTAGCCGCTTGAGCTACAGGTGCCAATCATTAGCATTTTTAATAGTAACATATTTTTAAGTTAAGGTATGTATATTGCATTTTTAGACACGATGTGGTTGCATATTTAATAGACTGAAGTATAGTATAATATAACTTTTATATTTGGGGGGGAAACCAAAAAAGTTCATGAGACTGTACTGCAAGATTCACTTTATTGCAATGGTCTGAAGCTGACCCCATAATCTCTCTGAAGTATGCCTATACTGCACCCCACCCACACAATACCACTGATAGTAAGAAAATAAAGACAGTGAATCTGAATTTTGCCAATTCCCCAAGTGAGCACTTTTACCCACCTGTAAGTAAACTCTTCAGACAACAACTATGAGTCTAAAGAATGTCAGAGGATGATGCATATGTCAGAGGAATATGTATCATCATCTCTGAACAGAAGATAGACAAACAAGATTTTCTGAATTGAAAGAAAAGAAACAACTAAAGTATTATTACATCTATCCTTGTGCAGGCTCTGTATTTATTATAGTCAGGCTTAGAAAAGTTAAAATTTTCTCTTTCACATCTAAGAAAACCCACCTAGATATACTTATTTTTTAGTAAATAAACCGACAATTAGAGACCTAAATATGTGAAGTGCTCCGATTTTACAAAAGTCCTAAATCATCACATTAAAGTGCTAACATTTTGTTTTTGCTCTCCAAGGCACTGAATTGGGCCTGCCCTCTCTCCAAGTTTCAGATCCATTAGCCTTGACCCCAGAATGGGCACCAATGGGCATATTTGTTTGCAATGTATTGTTCCTTAAACATAAATCTAGAAAGACTGGAGCTTTTAAAGTATTTTGAATTTGTTTGATTGTGGATCCCTTGGAATTGCCCCTCCACATTCCAGTCTGGTACTGAAAAAAATGAGACAAAATAAAAATAAACTTGGGCATCAGTTGAGAAAATACATTAACAAGAATCCGCACTCATTAGTTGCTGGATTTCACCTCCTTTAGCCATGTTCCAGGTCACTCTGTGTCAGTGAGCATAATTGTTTTGGACCATTAACATGTGGACAGTAACTGGTGGGAATTCTATAGGCTAGCGTATTATTTAATATGTTAGTAAGTTTACCTTATTGTGAAGCAACAAAAATGTTAAGATAGTTCTGGTCTATGTTTTGTCAAAGACTTTTCTATTGCTTTTAAAATAAATTTACGGGGCCTTGAGTATTCTAAAATGCAGTTCTCATAGCCAGCTTTACACATATAAGGACATGGAAGCAAAGAGATTGGCCAAGGACAAAGAGAGAATGTGTCAGCACTGAAATTGAAGTCTTGGATCCACATCTGGGTGTCACATTACCAAACAGGAGATAAAGATGGATACTTTATCTGGGTTGGGCTAAAAGGTGCCATTCCAATGTTTGGGAAGAAATTGGGTTTGCAAAAATGAAAGTAACATAAGAGGCAAGAAAGAAGATAGAGGAAACTCAGTTTTCCTCCTGTAAAGAACACGTGGAGGGTTATTGAATGTGTTCTTTTACTTTATCTAAGAAAACAAAATCTCAATATGTTAGTTCAAACTATTAAAAGGTAGCTCTCTATTTGAGGAAGTCAATTTACGAGGAAAAGATAAATCAAATTTCTTATTTAGAAACCAAAGATTTATCTTTCTTTGTCAGGCAGGTTGGATTCAGATTCTGATAATGTCCCAGCTAGCTGTGTGACCATGAGCAGATTTCTTAGCCTCTCTAAAAGTCAGTTGCTAAGAGCACCTAATGAAGCAATGCTTGGAAAACATGTATCATACTGCTTGGCCTATAATATGCATTCAGTAAACAGTCACTACCACACCACTATTACTACCACTACCATTATTACTACCACCACCTCTATTACTACCATTACCACTATTACTGCCACCATCACGACCACTATTACTACTACTACCACTATTATTGCCACCATCGTGACCACTATTACTACCACTACCACTATTATTGCCACCATAACTACCACTATTACTACCACTACCACTATTACTGCTACCACCACAACCACTATTATGACCACTACCACTATTACTGCTACCACCACTACCACTATTACTGCCACCACCATCCCTGGCATTAGCACTATTATTACCACTACTACTACTACTGCCACCACCACAACCACTACTACTACCATGATTACCACCTCTACCACTATTACTACTACCACCACTATCACTGCCACCCCCATTACTACTGGCACTAACACCACTACTACTAACACTACCACTATTACTATGTTACTGCTACTGCTATCACCATTATTACTACTGTTACTACCACTACTAATACCACTACCATCATCACCAGCACTGCCTACACAGCATTGCTACTACAGGCTGAGCAAGCACATGGGGGAATCTGGGCCTGTGTGGAAGAGATACCTTGCAGCCGAAGGAGGCCTAGAGAGTCTTTTTTCCTTCAGGACCCTGAATAAACCATTTTGTGCTTCTGTGTTTTGATTGAGACCCATGCTATGAGATTAGGTGTAGAATTTTCCACTAGTGGTATCATGTAGCACTCAAGAGGTTTCGGATTTTAGAGCTTTTTGGATTCTGGATTTCAGATTAGGGAAGCTTAACCTGTAGTAGTAGCAGTAGTAGTGGTTGCTACCATGCATTACTCACTGGGGTTGTTTTTGCTTATTTTTGCTCTGTGATTTAAAGATATTATTGAAAATGTCAAAAAAATACCTGTATGATAGTCATAGGATAATGCAAGTATTCTAAACTCTGAAAAATTCCTAGTCCTAAGCATTTCAGATAAGGGATACCCAACCTGGATTCCTGTTATTATTACTTGTGTCCCTTCATTTTACAATGTTCACACTCACCCACTTATATTTTCATTTTTCATGATTTGTTCAACTACATTATATTTTAGACAAGAAATAATTAGTCAGAAAACTAATACACCCAATTAATGTGTGGATCATAAACTTCAGTTGTCTCAAAACCTGAAGTCCTTGTTTTTTGTGATGTGTTTCTTCTGAAAGAATGGTTATACTCAAAATGACTTTATCTCTTTTCTAAAATGATGGAGGTCATCTAAACATCTGATGCCATGATTCAACTATCTCTTACCATAACTTTTTAAAAAATCTCTATAATTATCTTGTTGTCCTTTAATTTCAGAGAGAAAAGTATTCTTCCTCCTCCTCTGAAGTTTCTTTTCTCCAAGGTTCCAGTATCCTTGAGAAAATTGTTCCCATATTTTTCCAATTCACCTTAAAAAAATATTATAGGATGTCTTAAAGTTTTTGTAGTAAGTGCTATATATGAATATTCAAGTTAAAAAAAGTAAGAAGTCAACCAAAATTCTACCACCAAGAAACATCATTATTAGCACATGCCAGCATTATTTCAGACATCCCTTTATATTTGCACATGGAAAGAAAAAATAACAAACAGATATCACTCTTTAAAAATCAAACTATTTTTAATTTAAAAATTAAGTTTTTTATTTGAAGTCCAGAAGACAATATAAAAATTAAATTGAAGGAACTGATGAAATTTAGGTAAATGTTTCCCTGCCAAAATAAACATTAATTTCTAAGAAAAACTTTGAAGCTTTTTTTGGGAAAAAAGATAAAAAGTTTGAGACTTCTACTTCTGGTTTACATAGAGTCATAGAGACCAGATTTATCTTCCTGCCTGAGAAAAAGTAAATAACTAAATGAAAAGTCTGAAGCAATAGTTTTAATGTATTGAAAAATAAACAGTGCAGGATAGTGATTATTTTATTTCATTTTTGAGACTGAATCTCACTCTACCACCTTGGATAGAGTGCTGTGGCATCATCATAGTCCACAGAAACCTCAAATTCCTGTGCTCAAGAGATCCCCCTGCTTCAGCCTCCCAAGTACCTGAAACTACAGGCATGCACCACCATTCCTGTCTAATTTTTCTATTTTTAGTAGAGACAGGGTCTTGCTCTTGCTCAAGCTGGTCTCCAACTCCTAAGCTCAAGTAAACCACCTAGTTCAACCTCCTAGAGTGTTAGGATTACAGGTGTGAGCCACCACAGCTGGTCAGGATAGTAATTTCTGAGAGAAAGAAAACATAAGGTAACCCCTATGATTAACCTGGGTAACTTCCTAAAGAGAGTTTCTAAGGCCTCATTAACCAGGGTGCACCCAAACATAGCCAAAAGTCTCTCTGCAATGAGAAGTCAGAGTTCTGATTTTAGAGAGGCAAAGGTGCTTAGAACTCATGGGATAGAGTCACAGAGAAAGAAAGAGTTCTGGAAATCTTCAGAGGATTCCTCTTAAATCTTCACCTCATCACTGCATATGCTGAGGAAGTCATAATGGCAGGGAAAGGACTACTGGAGAGGAGCAGGTGGAACAATTCTTGGAAATCACCCAGGTCTAGGAATAATGTATCTTCCCATCCAGAGCAGAAAGACCTCCTAACATTTGAGACTATCAACTAGAACTGTCAAAAGATTATTATC
The DNA here is from genome assembly GCF_000181295.1 of Otolemur garnettii. Classification (NCBI taxonomy): domain Eukaryota; kingdom Metazoa; phylum Chordata; class Mammalia; order Primates; family Galagidae; genus Otolemur; species Otolemur garnettii. Next base: position 5,469,362 of record NW_003852436.1, read on the forward strand.
ATCTCAGTAATGGAGCTATTTAAGGTGAAAAGTGACTTTGGGGTTATTTAGATTTTCTGTTTGAATGCTTGAAGAATTTTTGTTATGTGATATTGATTAAATGTTTATTTTTCTATGTTGACTTTGGCTAAAATATGATATATACTTTCAACCTGGTTATTCATGTCTTCCATTTCAAGGGAAATATTCTATATATTTGTTATACCTTCTTGGTTTGTTGTGACATTCTCTACAATGGGAAATACTATTATGGTAAATTGTTTTTTCTGTTTTCCATATTTATCATTTTCTCTGTAACTTATTGGTAATAAATAAACTTATGGGAAATACTCTTATGGTAAATCATTTTTTCTGTCTTCCATATCTATCATTATCTCTGTAACTTATTCTTTAAAATAATTTCTATGTTTCACCTTGGTAGGGCTGCATAACAAAATACCACAGACTGAGTGGTTTAAACAACAGAAATTTATTTTCCCACAGTTTGCGAGGCTGAAAGTCCAAAATCAAGGTTCTTGTAGGATTGGTTTATTCTGAGACCTCTCTCCTTGGCTTGTAGATGGCTGCCTTCGTGCTGTGTCCTCATATAGCCCTATCTCTGTGCACATGCATCCCTGGTGTCTCTTCCTTTTTTATAAGGATACCAATGCTAATGGATCAGGGCCCTAGTCTTATGATCTTATTTAACCTTAGTTACTATTTTAAAAGTCTTATCTTTAAATATAGTTACATTTTAAGGTACTGAGGGTTAGAGCCTCAACATCTGAATTTTGAGGGACACAATTCAGTTCATAAGATGCTATATTCATATAATCATTAGAAGTCTACTCTATATCATAGCCACACATATGATATTTCTTAAAGTTTCTGGTTTCTTGATTTTGAATCAAAATGCATGTTTTACTTCAATTTTTTTTTTTTATTTAGCTTTTCGATCTCAACTTTCATTTTATCTTGTTCTTGTCATCTGGACTTTGCGTCTTGTTCTTTTATTTTCATATTCTTATAAGGTTTTTCTATGTCATCAGACATTGGGAGGGAATTACTTTCTTTTTCCTGATTTCATATAAATTGGATTCTTCATCTCTGCTTTCAGAAATATTCTTTCCTTTTTGTTTTTTCCAGGTAGAGTATTTGCAGGGATTTGATTGTTTTTAACTTTATTTTGCTTTTGTTTGTTTTTATAACTTTATTTCTATATAAAATTGGGAAGCTTTTTCCAGATCTCCTATTTATTCTGATAGTGAATTCTCCTTTTTCCCTTTTATATTTAACTTGAGAATTATTTGTCTTCCCTTCTGCTTTCATCAAGTACAATTCAGAAAACTCAATAGCAGGAAAGTCAATTATAATTATCTACATTTTTGCTCTTCTGTTGTTCTTTGTTCTTTTCTGATATTTGGAGTCTTTCTTTTTTGATTTTTCTTGTTCACTTGTTTGTTTCAAGAATTTCCTTTAGCCTTTTTTTTTTTAAGAGTAGGTCTGCTGATGGCAAATTCTCAGTTCCTTTCATCTGAGAATGTATCAAATTCTCCTTTATTCCTAACCCTATTTTTATTGGATGAAGTATTCTGAGTTGATAGTTCTTTTTTTTTCAGCACTCAAAAAAAAAAAAAAATGATATTCCACTTCTTTCTGGTCTCCATGATTTCCAATGAGAAATCTTCTCATATTCAAATTATTTTTCCCCTACAGATAAGGTATTGATTTTTTCTTGTTAATTTTAAGAACTTTTCTTTGTTTTTAGTTTTTAGAAATTTGACTATATTGTGTCCTTAGCATGAATTTCTTTGGTTTTTATGCTGTTTAAATTTCTCCCTGCTTTTTGAAACTGAAGATTTATGTCTTTTACCAAACTTAGGGGTAGTTTTATCTATACCGTAGATGAAAATATATTCAGATTGGAGGGTACACTGGGTTATTTGGTCATTTTTGTATGTGAGAACTTATGTCTGAGAAACTCTTTACTGGTTGTTTAATTATAATTGACCCTTGAACAACATGAGGGTTGAGGATGCCAAACCCCTGTTCATTCGAAAATCTACATATAACTTTTGACTCCCCCCAAAACAAATCAATAGCCTACTGTTGATGGGAAGCCTCATCAATAACATAAAGAGTTGATTAACACATATTTTATATGTCACATGTATTATACATTGTATTTTTACAGTACATTAAACTAGAGAAAAGAAAATTTTATTAAGAAATCAATATCAGTTCTTTTTTGTAGATCTGGCAAAATTCAGCTGTGAAACTATATGGTCAGGGACTTTTTTTATTAGGAGGTATTTATTGCTATTTCAATTTCATTACATGATATTGGTCTGCTCAGGAGTTCTATTTCTCCCTGATTGAGTCAAGGGAGATTGTGTGTTTCTAAGAATGTGTCCATTTCTTCAACATTTTCAAGCTTATATGCACAGAGATTTTTATAGTGTTCATAGATAATATTTTGTATTTTTGTGGTATCAGTTATACTATCTCCTTTTTCATCTCCTTTTTTCAATTTTTTTATTTCAGAATGTTATAAGGGCATAAATGTTCTGATTACATGCATTGGTTACTTGCATAACTTTTGTACAATTTGAGGCAAGGTTATAATTGTGCTATCTATACTGAAGAAATTATTTCATAACACAGGAAAGGAAAGAACTCCTCCCTAACTCATTCTACAAAACCAATATCACCTTAACACCAAAGCAATGAAAGGGCACAGCTAAAAAAGAGAAGAAAACTACAGACCAATATCACTCATGAATATATTAATAAATTAAAGCTGGAAGATACCAAAAATGATTTTCTCTTAGAGCCACCATAGGCTTAATCAGGAAAGGGAAGGGTACAGAAGGGAAGGAAGAGAAGGGAAGGGGAGAGGAGGGAGAGGGGAGGGGAGGAGACATTAACACATATGACCTTGCCAGCTCCTCTATTTCTCTTATATTTCTTCCAAATACTTCTAATAAGTTATTATCTGCCATCTTATTATTAAATAATCTCCCAATCATAATAAGCCCCTTAGTTTCCATGCTGGTTGAAGTCTTTATATCATTGTCATCTTCTTAATATCATAGTAGTACCTTAGAGATCTCTTCTCCTTTCTTAGCTTCAACTGTTAACTATAAAAGTCAAGAAAAGAATGTTTCTAACATGGCATCTTCCCCATGCTCTAGTTTTATGGCTTTGTTTTGACAAAATATCCACTTGTGTTTCCCAAATTTGACATATTTAAAATAAACTTTCTATCTGCAAATTAGCTTCTCCTCTGATTTCTCTATTTCTATCATGTGCCCAAGTATCCTGTATATTACCACTTCAACTATTTTAATACTCCCTTAGTTACCTCATGCCTGGATTATCTCAAATATCTTTCTACTTATCTTCTTGTTTCTAGTCTTTCACATATGAAATCAATCTCAATTACTCTTTTGTAATATTAAATTCCTGCTGAAACCAAAACTAAACAAACAAAAACTTCAATGATTACTCTTCTTTAACCCATTACTTTCAAATTGAAGTACTAGAAAGATCAAGTATATATACAATTGTACCTAGGATTATACTTCACAGTCAAACTCTAGACAATGGGTTAAATGTTAGTGTGAAGTCTGCAAACCACTTAAGGATATTCCAATATGATTTTTCATGAAACCACAGAAACTAGCTTAGATCAACAAAGCAGAAAGGACCATTTCTACATTAATCGCTATGAATCTAAATCCTGTTTTACTTATTTATTTATTTATTTTAGAGACAGAGTCTCACTTTATTGCCCTCGGTAGAGTGCCATGGTGTCACACAGCTCACAGCAACCTCCAACTCCTGGGCTTGGGAGATTCTCTTGCCTCAGCCTCACAAGTAGCTGGGACTACAGGCACCCACCACAACACCCAGCTATTTTTTTGTTAGTTTGGCCGGAGCTGGGTTTGAACCCACCACCTTCAGTATATGGGGCCAGCACCCTGCCAGCTGAGCCACAGGTTTTATTGCCCAATGTTTTACTATTTATTTAACTATTTAGTGTTTTGAAATTATTTGTAAAATACATTCATAGGGGAACACAGATAAATAAAAATAGTTTGAATTGTTGATGTGAGTGTGCTTGTGGTTGAAATTTTTTCTTTCTTTCCTTTACAATTCTTTTAATAGTAGTATAGACCAGGTGCAGTGGCTCATGCCTGTAATCCTAGCACTCCGGGACTCAAAGGCGGGAGGAATGCTTGAGCTCAGGAGTTCCAGACCAGCCTGAGCAAGAGTGAGACCTCTGTCTCTCCTAAAAAATAGAAAAACGGAGGCAAAAACATGGCTTAAGTCCAAGACTTTGAGGTTGCTGTGAGCTATAATGACACCCTGGCACTCTATCCAGAGTGACAAAGTGAGAATCTGTCTCAAAAACAAACAAAAAGAATTGTAGTGTAATGTTTTTTATTTAAAAAAACCAAAACATTAGGGCAGGGTGTGGTGACTCACACCTATAATCTCAGCACTTTGGGAAGCCAAGGCAGGCGGATTGCTTGAGCTCAGGAGTTGCAAACCAGCCTGAGCAAAAGTGAGATCAATCTGTCTCTGCCAAAAATAAAGTAGCCAGGCGTGCAGGTACATGCCTGTGGTCTCAGCTATTTAGGAGGCTGAGACAAGAGGATGGCTTGAGCCTAGGAGTTTGAGGCACTCTAGCCTGGGATAACAGGTGAAACTGTGTCTCAAAAAAAAAACAAAAAACTAAACTAACTAAAACTAAAGCATTAAAAAGCAACATATATTTATAATTTCATTTTTAAATTGAAGTCAAACTTTAGGAACATATTACTTCAAAAAATGGATATAGGAATGTTTGCAATATAGATATTGTCAGAGGTAATCTAGATTATCATTTAATAACATGACAGTGATTAATTTTTTCTTTCAGAAAATATACCTGACAAATTTAAGTTTCATCTTGAAACCAGCCCCAAGAAGGACTCAAATACTGTCACATTTCTTTTTCCATGAGTCATTACTTCCTCAACCAAAAATTGAGGAGCATAAAACTACCCATCCTAAGATTGTGTTTGCACTGAGGGTAGTGATATTGATGAGAACTATGTGGAAACCTGCCTACTTACCAGCCTCATCTTATCCCACTCTCCTTCCCCCTCTCTTCCTTGTATTACAGCCACATAGTTTTTTCAGTTTTTCAAATTTCACAACCCCTTCCCATCTCAGAGAAGCTGCATGCCTTTTCCTTTTCTGGAATGTTCCCTGGCCTGCCCCTACTTTAGTTCCATTCATTCCTCACATCTTAATTTAAATGTTAAGTCCTGACTGATGTTTAGAAATGGTGAAATAAAGACAGAATTTCCCCCCTTTTTTCTATCAGAAATAATTCAAAAAGTAAAAGAAAAAAACTAGAAATATTAAATTTATCTTACACAAATCAAATAGGTATATGTACTTTTGAACTACATAATGTGAGAAAGAAATTCTAGATATAGGCAAGAGAAAAATGAAAGGACAAAAAGATACTCTTAGATGACTTTTTAAATGGTAAGTAATATTTATCATATTTTTACTATGCCAAGTACACTTGTACTGTCTACATGTCTTTCATGTAATAGACCTCACAGATGAATACTATTCTTATTAATTCTTTACTGCAGAACTAGAGCCAGGTAACTATTATGTGACAGGGCTGTAATTTGAAGTAGAGCTATATTGTATTACCTCCATGCTGTGAGAAATGTGCAAATTCATAAAGAATTTTCTTCATTCAAAGATCAGTAATAATTATAAAGGAATTGCATTCAACCTACAGAATCATACTTAAAAAAAAAAAGAAAAAAGAAAAGGAAATTGTTGAAGCAATAGGAAAAGTAAACAGCACAAATGGCAGATAAAGAATGCACCCCAGAAGATTTTTGAAAAATATTACTAAATATATTGCCATGAATTAAAAACATTAAATGAAAGAATTGTCTATATAAAACAAGAGTTCAAAGTACATATACAAGAGTTCAGGGGAATATATTGGGAAAAGAGAAAATATATAAGATGACTGGAAAAGAAAAATAAAATCTCATTAGAAACGAGAGTCACATTAGAATAAAGAGGAATAGTTTCTACTGAAAGGATAGATTATAAAGGAGAGGCTTTAGAAATTGTTTATAGAAAAATGATAGATATGGAGATAAAAATAAAGATGGAACAAGCATTCTTGATCTCTCTGACAGAAAAAAAAAAGCCAAATAATTGAACAGAAACATAGATATAATTTAAGAAAAGTTCCCAGAAATAAAATACACATAAGACATAAATCAAAAGACTTAAATGGTCCATCCATCATAATGCCTTAGGAAAAATCGATGAAGATGACCAATAATGATTACATGTTAATAAAGTTTTAAGACCTCAAATCTAGCAAAATAATTCTTCATTTTAGATTAAAGTGTTAGATTATTTCTGATTTAGAAGTTCCATATTCAGCCAAATTATAAATTGTGAGAATGGAACAAAGATAATTTGAGAGATACTAGGTCTCAAGAGTTTTTCTCCCAAACACACTTTTCCAGAAGACTCATAGGAGATATGACTTGATAAAACAAGGACATAATCTTCCAGTTCCATCTTTCGCTTAATTACCAGGAGATCAACCACCCTGGGGTCTGTGACATGAGCATTTTCAGTAAACATTTCTTGGACTTTATCCCATCCACATTTCACAGTGATGTCTAGCTGGCATAAGTGTACAGCATTCAGCACCTTCCAATACCAGGTACAGTAGAGTTTGCATACCTTCCAATACCAGGTACAGTAGAGTTTGCACACCTTCCGCTTGGCCTTGTTCATGTCGTATCTGAAAAATGAGCTTCATGGAGGTGCTGGGGGCAACTGAAGCCCTGCCGAGGCCACCTGTCACCATCTTGCTAGAGCTCTAACAAACATTTAAGAGTAGATAATTCCAGTGCCTTTTAAACTATATCACAAAAAGAAAATTTTTTGAATTACTTTTACAAATTAACATTAAAAAATTCTAAAATCTGACAAAGATAAAATAAAGACATATACAGATCAATCTCACCTATAAATATAAATACAAAGGTTCTAAATAAAACATTAACATAGTAGAATACTTTATGAGGAGGACCCCCCAGGCAATTGAAGCAACATCAAAAATACACTACTGGGATCTGATCAAACTAAAAAACTGTTGCACAGCCAAGAACACAGTAAGTAAAGCAAATAGACAGCCCTCAGAATGGGAGAGGATTTTTGCAGGTTATATTTCTGACAAAGGTCTATTAACCAGAATCCAGAGAGAACTCAAACTTATCAATAAGAAAAGAACAAGCGATCTCATTTCATTGTGGACAAGACATGAACAGAAGCTTCTCTGAAGAAGACAGGTGCACGGTCTACAAACACATGAAAAAATGCTCATCATCTTTAATCATCAGAGAAATGCAAACCAAAACCTCTTTGAGATATCATCTAACTCCAAGAAGAGTAGCCCACATCACAAAATCCCCAAACTAAAGATGTTGGAGTGGATGTGGAGAAAAGGGAACACTTTTGCACTGCTGGTGAGAATGCAAGCTCATACATTCCTTTTGGGAAGAAGTTTGAAGAACACTCAGGGATCTAAATGTAGACCTGCCATTTGATCGTGCAATTCCTCTACTTGGTATATATCCCAAAGACCAAAAATTGACAACAAAGATGTATGCACCAGATTTTTCACTGCAGCTCAATTCATAATTGCTAAGTCTTGGAAGAAGCCCAGGTGCCCATCGACCCATGAATGGATCAATAAATTGTGGTATGTGTATACCATGGAATACTACGTAGCATTACAAAAAGGTGGAGACTTTACCTCTTTTATGTTTACATGGATGGAACTGGAAAATATTCTTCTTAGTAAAGTATCTCAGGAATGGGAAAAAAAAAATCCAATGTACTTAGTACTACTATAAAACCACTTTATAATCACTCACACTTTCATATGAGAGATGAATCACAACTATAGCCCAGGATGAAGGAGGAAAGGGGAGGGGAATGGTAAGGGAGAAGGATGGTTCAATGGAGGGAGGGCTAACAGTGGGACCTCACCTATGAAGCATATTGCAAGGGTACAAGTCAAATTTATCAAGTATTGAACATGAATGTCTTAACATTGTGATTAAGTAAATGAGGTGAAAGCTATGTTAATTAGTAGGATGTAAGCATTCCAATTTGTACAAATAATTAACACATTGAATCCTAAAATGGCATAAATGTATTCATGATCTATATATGACTTAATAAAAAATATATTAGCACAATATTTTATGCAATATTAGCAAAATATTTAATGTTTTATTACATTAAAATAAATAATTAATTTAATATTAAATTAAAATTTAATACAGAGTGTCCCAAAGTTACCCATAAAGTCACTATACACAGGGAAAATGGGAAATTATAGCTAAATGTACATTTATTTACAAAATATTCATTATAAAATTTTATAAACAGGTGGCCAACATGTAGAGAATGTTTTATAAATATTTTGTAAAATTTTGTAATGAATATTTTGTAAGTTAAGGTACATTTAGCTGTAATTTTCCACTTTCCCTATGTATGGGGACATTTTTTTTTGAGATAGAGTCTCACTCAGTCACCCTAAGGCAGAGTGCCATGGTGTCATAACTCACAGCAACCTCAAACTCTTGGGCTCAAGTGATTCTCTTGCCTCAGCCTCCTAAGTAGCTGGAACTATGCACCTGCCACAACACCCAGCTATTTTATTTATTTATTTATTTATTTATGAGACAGAGTTTCATTTTATTGCCCCTGGTAGAGTGCTATGGGGTCACAGCTCACAGCAACCTCCAACTCCTGGGCTTAAGTGATTCTCTTGCCTCAGCCTTCTGAGTAGCTGGGACTATAGGCACCCGCCACAACGCCCAGCTATTTTTTTTGTTGCAGTTTGGCTGGGACCGTGTTTGAACCCACAACCCTTGGTATATGGGGCCGGGGCCCTTCTCACTGAGCCACTGGCACTGCCCAACATCTGGCTATTTTTTAGAGATAGAATCTCTTTAGAGTCTCACTCTTGCTCAGGCTGGTCTCGAACTCCTGAGCTCAGGCAATATTCCCGCCTCTGCCTCCCAGAGTGCTAGGATTACAGGCATGAGCCACCATGCCCAGCCTGTATGGTGACATTATGGGCAACTTTTGAGACACCATGTGTTAAAATATAATACCATGTGTTTTATGGTATTATAATATACCATAAAATATAATATGGTATTATAATAAACCATAAAATATAATACCATGTGTCACCATGCCCAGCCTGTATGGTGACATTATGGGCAACTTTTGAGACACCATGTGTTTAAATAACATAGTACTGACATTATGCATAAAGAGTCAACTCAATGAAAAAAAAAATAGGACTTTTAGAAATAGACCCAAATATACAAAGTTAGTATAGGGTAAAGGTATCATTTTAAGTCAGTGGGAAAAGAATTAGTAGGTACAGTAGGTTGAATAATGGCCCCCAAAGATATCCAAGTCCCAGTCCCTGTAGCCTATAAATGTTACCTTAAGTGGCAAAAGGGGTTTTGCAGATGCCATTTTTTTCTATTAAAAAATTGCTTACTTTATTTGTACCTTTATTCAATAAATGTTTTAAGTGCTTAAAAAATTGTTTACTGTGGTAAAATACACATAACATGAAATTGACCATTTTAACTATTTTTAAGTATGCAGTTCAGTGGCATTAAGTACTTTTACATCATCGTGCACCCATTGTCACCATCCATTTCCAGAAATGTATCTTCCCAAACTGAAACTCTATAACCGTTGAACAGTAATTCACCATTTTTCCCTCTCTAGAGGCCCTGTGTTTGTGAATTTGACTGCTCTAGGTACCTCCTAGAAGTGGAGTCATACACTATTGGACCTTTTGTGACAGGCTTATGTCACTTGAATAATGTCTTTAAGTTGGTCCATTGCTGTAGCACTTGAGTTTTCTCTTTCAAGGAAAAAGTAATATTCCATATTCTACTGCATGTATATACCACATTGTGTTTATCGGTCAGTAGACACTTGGGTTCTTCCCACCTTTTGGGTTTTGTGAGTAACACTGCTATGAACACGGGCGTGCAAATATCTGCCTGAATCCCTGCTTTCAGTTCTTTGGGGATGTGTATCTAGAAGTGGATATGTTAAATCATAGAGTATTATGTTTAACATTGTGAGGAAACACCATACTGTTTTCTACAATGGCTATACCACTTTACACTCCCACCAGCAATACACAAGTGTTCCATTATCTCCATGCTCATCGACACTTATTGTTTCCTGGTTTTTTTTTATTTGTTTACTTTTTATATTAGCCATCCATGATTTCAGCCCAGTGAAACCTGTTTCTAACTTCTGGCCTCCAGGACTGTTAGAGAGCAAACTTGTGTTGTTTTAAGCCACTAAGTTTGTGAAAATTTGTTGTAGCAGCGATGGAAAACTAATACTGGGCTAATTAAATAAATTATAGTGACCTACACAGTAGAATACCATGCAGTCATGACCCAAGAATAAAGAGAGTCGATGTTATACTATCGTGGAACTTCTGGAATATATGTTAAGTGAACAAAGCAAGAAATGGAATAGCATGTGTAGCATGATACCTGTTATAAGAATGTTTTTTTAAAAACATACACAAGAAAATAGTCAGAGTGGTTTCTTCCAGGAAGAAAAATTAGGAATCTGGGGCACAATGGTGGCAGGCACAAAAGCCTGTGCACAACACATCCTTTTGTAATTTAAAATAGTTAATAAATGTATTATATAAAAATAAAGAATGTGATTTTTACCAAGGAAGTTGTCCTTGACCCCTTAAAGAAGGGTCAGGCTTTGGGGTGATATACTCTGAACTCTCTGTAAACTTCTCCTTCATAGCTAGTATCGATATTATATAGTATCAATATTACAACTATAATATCATACTTTATAACCATATACTACTGAAAATAAATAATTTGTGGTCCCAGAGAATTTGGTTAATGTCTGTCTTATCCACTAAAGCAGACCATAAGTTTCTTGAAGGCAGAGACCAGATCTGCCTTTTAGCCAATATCTCTCACCGTGTCTGGCACTTAATAGAACTATCGTAAGTTTTTGTTGAAAGAATAGATTTATTAATGAATAAAGCCAACAGACCACAGTTTTCTCAAGTAAAAAAGAGCATGAAAGATTCAGAATCCAATCCATTATGATTTCCAAAAAGAAAGAACTAATTCTAAAATACAAAATAGTTACAAAACACATAAAAATTAAGAATATTATTCAAAGACACCTACATGTCTAGCTATAAATAACTATCCCTTTGAGACTGAACTCTGTTAAATCATAGCTAAATCTAGTTCTCAAGCTTTCTGTATCCGGAGAAAAAAGTTTCAACTATTTTTCAAGTCCTGGTGTTAAGATCCCTGGACCATGTTCACAGATTGAAGCCATTTAGCACAGGGTTTGTCTTTGTACAGCTGTCCCCAGCCTTAGCTGTCAAGTAGAGCTTTAATCCACAGCCTTTCCCTGGCCACTCTGTCTACCCTACTGTGCCTATTTGTGGCTCCAACCCTCAGCTTCTTTTCTCTTCATGGTCAGAACATAGAAAACTATAGAGATTTGGGGGGCGGGGATGGAGAGAGAGAGAGAGAATTCACTTTCCTATAGTCTTGGTGACCCCATAATTGTCTATATTCTGGAAAATTGTATTCAGTAAACAACTGCTCAGGGAAAATACTGTTTGTTCACCAAAGTCCTTTTTTTTTCTCCAGGACCTATAGCCAGTGTATGTTTCCCAGGCTTCTTTGGTTTAGGTGGAGACATCTGCCAGAGTTCTGGCCAAAGCACAGAGACCTGGTGAGCACTAAGACTCTGGAGGACAGGGGAGCCACCTGATTAGAAGTCTGTGTTCCTGAGTTGTTATGAGCAAGAAAGCTACCCAGGAGATTAACCCAACCACTGACACTGTGTTGGATGATTTCTGGTCCAAAAAAATGGTATTTTATTATTTAAAATGTTAATGCCTTTGTACAACTCAGAAACCAGTACCTTAAAGTAGTGGTCAATGTTAAAAATCAGATGCTAGTGGCTAAAGTGGTGGATACTATGCTATAGAGTGATAAGTCATTATGAAAAATTGTCACCTGCAGTAACTTGAAAACAGGCTATTACCAAACTGGGGCTCCGGGGAAAGTGTTTGGAAATCATGTGAGTGCAGTGTATGCTGGCTACCATTAGCTGTTTCTGATAATATTTTATGGGAAAGAAAGGAGCTTGGGAAGGAATGGGCTGGCTTGCAAACTGAAATGAGAGGGAATGAACACAGTGGAGATATCTGGGGCCTTGAAATGTTGGGGAGGCTAATAGCTTTTATTCCCAAATAGCAAGAGATAAAGAGTAATAAAGGCCAGTGACACTCCTCAGTGAAACAAAAGATAGCCTTCAGGCAATGATCAGATTAGGAATGTGGCTTTCCAATTTATTGTTGTAGATAGATATCGGGTAGTGGCCCTTAAATTGAGTGAGAGAGGCTAGGGGTGAGGAAACAAGGAAATAAAAGAAATTTGAGATTTATTATCTATATTACCTTTAGGTAAGAACTTTGGTGTGATAACTGTACGAGGAACTGTTTGAATCTTCTTAGTTATAAAGGAATTTGATGGCCAAAGAGATCATGACCATGCTCAAAATATCTTTAAACTGTTAAAGAACTTTTGAGCCCAAAACTTGATCCAACAGGAAGCAATCTACACAGCTGTGAGGGCCTCGAGGAGAGCACCCTCCCCAGTGCCTGCTGTAGATGTGGCCAGAGAAGATGATAGACAAGATGGAACAATGGACAAGGGAGCTCCCAACAGAGAGCTTCATGGGGGCTATTAAAACAGGGCCGGGATCTTTCTGAAGGTCTGAAAGGTGAGATTTTATAAATGCATGGACCAACCTTTGCTTTGTGTCTTCATTTTCATCTTACCCAAATAGGAGGGCTTTCATTGCGGATATAATGTCCATGTTTCATAATTGTTCATTAAAGAGAGGAAAAGGGACACGTAATTTGTTTTGTTTTCAACCATGATAAACTACATCTGGAGCTGATGGAGGGGACTTGCCTCACCAGGAGATCTTGGACCTTGAATGGCATGCAGTGACCAGTTGAGATTTGGAGTTGTTTCTTTGGGAAAGTTAGAGTGTGTTCTATGTGTAAGAGGAAGTTTAACAGATGATTGGTGAGTAAAGACAAACTGAGGCCAATATAATGCTATGGGCTCTCCAACCTTGTTGTCTTTCTCTCCTAGACACACAGCCAGGCTATATTTCCCAGCCTACCTTAATGTTTGATAGAACCAAGGAACTGAGTTGTGGCCATCAGGATGTAAATGCAAATTTTCACTTCCCTGTTTAGTTCTTAACAATCTCCCATCTGATAGTCCATACTCTCTCTTCCTTTGTCTGCCAGAAGCAAAGATCCAGGGAAGGTTTCTCATGCCCTAGGGCAGAGTTCCTCAAAATGCCTGTGGGCTTACCGTCTATGTCTGCTTTCATGCTACAGAGTTGAATAGTTGTGCAGAGAGAATATGGCCTAGAAATCCTGGAATACTCTCTGGCCCTTTACAGAAGAAGTTTGTCAACCTCTGCTCTAGGACATGACAGCACCATTGTTTAGAAAGACTCTAGCTCATCCTTCACCATAACCACTTGGAGGGGACCAGGAACATTCATATTGAAGTGTTGACTGAGCTGGAGATAAGCTATTGTTGTAGTAAGCCACTGTTGCTTCGTGATGGCCAGAAACGTTACCAGGTGGAGAGGGTCCAGCTACCTGTCAGTGTCGGCCAACATGTAGAGACAAGGATAGGTCCATTAAACTTTGTCAGAAGGCTGGCAATTCTGGAGAACAGCGAGAGTAGCCTCTCTAATACCGTTTTGTTCTGTTATTTTCAAAATTATAGTTTTACATACAAAAATTTAAAGTAAAGATTATATTAACTTTTATTTTAAACAATAATCAGCATAACTCAGTGACTTATTATAATATTTTAATTTAAAAGTTAATCTCTTACTCAACAGTTATTCATTATAGCAATTCACTTACCCTAACAGGATCGTGAGGACACACAGTGCCTTTTTGAGTATGGATCACTGACTGCTTATCATTCACTGCAGTACTTGGGAACAGGGCTTCTGCTGTGATTCAATTATACATCCGGCATTCATCCCTTCATGCATCCTCAAGTGTTTATTGAGTGTGTATTACGTTCCAGGCACCAGGCTGAGAGTACAATGATGAGTAAAACACACTTGAACTCTGTCCTCACAGAAAGACAATGGGCAGAGCAGGCAGTCCCTACCCCTTGAGTTCACCACACCCCCTACTCAGGTGGCTTCACTCAGCAATCTTTCTGGCTCTTGCAGACATTTTGGTTTTCAGTGCTCACATCAGAGGAGACAAAAGGACAATGTGGCTGGAGAACACAATGGAAAAGACAACAAGGGTGGTGGCTACCTGCTCTTCTTCAATAGACATGGCTATGGGATGATTAAATGATTGGAGGAGGAAGTATGGCAAGATGTAGCAAAGATGTGGCTGAGGGGGCAATGCAGAAATAATAATCATAGCAATCAGTAATAAATTCATTCATTAAATGTTTCGTGATCCAGGGAATAAGATCAGCTGTGAAGAGCAGAGTTGTGGCCTCACATCTTGATTCAAGGTCTGCTTGCTTCCCACCTGTCATTTTGCTTCTTCATTTGTACTAAAGAGGGGACCAGAAGCAAAGAAATGTGACAGCCCTGAGATCAGATCTTAGCTATATTTTAATGGCTATATAATTTTAGAAAAGCTCCTTTTCTATCCATTGAGTAAGGGAACTTATTTCCCCATGCCTTGCCCCATCACACTTGACCCCAGGCTGAATCTTTGCTTGTTCCCCCTACTCTTACAGACTACCCCATCTTGGACTTGATCTGTTTAGCAAGACTCATGGACAGTCTTGTTGACTGAGACTGCCTGCTCCTTATCTTATACCTTCATAGATATTCTGGATTCTGCCTACGGACCTGAAGCTGTGGCATGTACTTTTCTGTACTATTAAATAGTTAAGCCAAGGTCTGGCTTTGAGTCTTTTCTTCCTAGACCTCCAAATCTCCTAAATATTTTTTCTGCTTTTTTTTTTCTTCTCTTTCCATCTCCACTATCGTGAGTCTTTTCTTTTTCTTTCTTTTTTTTTTTTTTTCAGAGACAGAGTCTCACCCGCTGGCATGACAGCTCACAGCAACCTCCAGTTCTTGGGCTTAGGCCAAGAACTTAGGCCAGAACTTGCCTCAGCCTCCTGAGTAGCTGAAACTACAGGTGCCCACCACAATACCTGGCTATTTTTTGTTGCAGTTTGTCTGGGACCAGGTTTGAACTCGCCACCCTTGGTATATGGGGCCAGCACTCTACTCACTGAGCCACAGGCACAGCTCTACTATCATGAGTCTTGTGCACCTACCATTAACTCTCACCCCTCTAGAAACCCCTCTCCTCCATACCCATTTTATTCTGTATGTTACAGCAATGTGATCTCTAATAGTAAAGTTTTTTCCTCGTATTAAAGCCTTTGTATGATTTCCCTTGGTTCTTAGGATAAAGTCCACACTTTCTAACATGGCTTTCAGGACCCTGAAGGTGACAATAATTCACACTTTTTTTTTTTTTTTGAGGCAGAGTCTCACTTTGTCACCCTTGGCAGAGTGTCGTGGTATCATAGCTCACAGCAACTTCAAACTCTTGGGCTTAAATGATTCTCTTGCCTCAACCTCCTGAGTAGCCGGAACTACTGATGCCCACCACAACACCCAGCTATTTTTAGAGATGGGATCTTGCTCTAGCTCAGGCTGGTCTCAAATCCAGAAGCTCAGGCGATCTGCTCACCTTGGCCTCCCATAGTGCTGAGATTACAGGCATGAGCCACTGCCCAGCCTAATTCACATTTTTAGAAGTGATATGCACTGGACATTTCAGGACTTAAAAAATAGTCTCCAATGACCATTATGCTTTTCTGCATGCTCTTTTTAATGCAAGAAAAGTAGAAGTATTATAAATACAAAGGAGTAAAAATAAAAATATACATAATATTAAATTAAAACAAGCCAAAAGCCCAAAACACTCAGGAAAAAGAAAATCACCATTAGCAATTCAGATTTCTACCTAGCAAACGTGCATATTTTTAAAAATTATATTGTAATGTATACATTCTTTTATAATCTTTGTGTTATTTCATATGTAATGAAAATTTATCAGTATCACAAGAGAAAGCAGTAAAGGATATCCACATTGGAAAGGAAGAAGTTAAATTATCATTGTTTGCAGACAATATGATCTTATATGTAAGGAAATCTGAAGACTCCACAAAAAAACTACGAGAACTAATACCAAATTCAGTGAAGTTGCAGCATACAAAATCAACATGCAGAAATCAGTAGCATTTCCATACGCCAACAGGAAACAATGTGAAAAAGAAGCAAAGAGAGTAATCCCTTTTACAACAGCTTTGTGTTCTTAACACAAAGAAATGATAAATGCCAGAGGTGACGGATACCCCAATCACCCTGATTTGATCAATTCATACTGTAAGCCTGCCTCGAAACATCACATGTATCCTGTAAAGATAAACAACTATTATGTGCCCATAACAATCAAAAATTAAAATTTTTAAAAATGTGACTTCTTAGGATTGACATCCTGCCAGGTGGACAGCTGAGGCGTCCATGAAGAGGAAGCCACCTGCTGTCATTCCTCCACCGTTCTGGTCAGAGAGCTGCCCCTACTGAAAGAGCACCCGGCTCCTCACTAGTACCTCCTGGACGCTGGCAGTATTCCCTGCTGTACTGTGATCAGCCAACGATTTCCTTGAAGTCAAAGCAGGGCTGCCAGCACACTGACAATAGGAAATGTAAGTGAAATGACCAAAGCTCACCCTAGACCTGAAAGAGAATTCAAGAAACCACTTGGCCCAGTTCTTGGCCTCAAGCAGACAAGCTATCCCATTATACAGAAGGATTTTAGAAGATCTAGGCTGCTTTTGAAAAGAAGTCATGTCTCTCCGGTCATTATATTCCAATAACTTTATTGGAATTCCAATATGTTTTATTCCAATAAAATAGAAAACACCATACAAGGGAAACAAATTGCAACTGGAATGAAAGTGTCCGGCCTGTGAAGGAATAGCCCCCAGCGGGGTAAGCACATGAGGATAGACTCCCTGTTCATCTCCTGTTTTCAGTTCGCCTTCAGCTCCACATCTTTTCCTCAAAAACTGGGATAGTGATTGTTGTCAATTCACTTAACATAGGGGGTCCCGATTATCACTAAGATATAAAGCAATAATAATGTTCCTTCTTAACTTTACATTATTTTTATTTTCTTTATAAAAATACTGTTTAATAAACAGATAAGGAAAAGTCACTGCTTTAACACATACCCTGTCATCTTAAGACAACCACTTTTAGCATTTTAGTGCATTTTGGCCTTTTATAGGTGCATTTCAATTCATTCAATCATGATATACCTATTTAGTATTTTGTGTTGCTCGTTTCCCTTAATCATAATAATTTTCATGTGATTAGTAATTTATAAAACTATTCTTCTAAAATGACTGCAAAATAAGGCTAGGCATCATTCTGTGGGTATACCGTAATTTACCTAACATTTCCCCATTTTTTATTAGCATAGATAACAAGGTGGGAAGTATTTTTATGCAGAGAACATTTTTTCATATTTTGGGTTATTTTAAAAAGATCTGCTTTTAGAAATGAAAGGCCTTGCTCAGTGCACAAGAACAGGTAAATAACATAGAATAAGGATCTATGTTTCACCCCAAAGTGAGGGTTTTTGCAAATGAACTCATTTAAGAGCTTGAGGACTATGAAATGGTAAAAATGGAGGAATAGTCAAACTACCTGAGAGATATTTCGTGTTTGTAAATAGGTCTAGTCACAGATGTTTCTGAGTTGTAACAGGCTAGGGAGCTGGCTTACCTTCTTTCCCTCATATTCAGCTAGCGTGATAGAGATTTAGCCAGGCACTGTCACTATTCTCGATTTTTTTTTTCAGGTTATGTGACACATATAACACAGGGCCTGGTACTCAGTGAGTGATTGATAAGACTCTCTTGAACAGGTGAATGAAAGCACAGGTGTGGGCTTTGAACCTGAGCTGAGGGGGCTTCAAATCCTGGTCCTACCACTTAGTAACTGTGCTACTTGTTAGATAAAGTGCTGTGAAACACAAGAAAAGCTGTGTTCTGGATAAATTCCAGAAGTTAGTGCCAAGTCCTCTCACAGTTTTCTTACGTGAAACCTTACATTACATTCTTAAGCATGAATAGCAATTCTCCAAACATATCAACGTGAAATCTGAAGGCTATGGTGTGATTCAGTAAGAGACTCTTAAGGTTAACAAACTACTGCTCACTCGATCTTTGAAAATCAGTTTTTATTTCCTTTTCCTGTTGCCAACTCTTCCAACTGCTGAACCATTAAGTGCCAGATAACTTAATGACCTCATGCACTGAGGAGGCAATGGAACGTGGGCGATGGGTGCCATACTTGGTTTTTGATAAGATGAATTACCTGGGCTGAGCAAATAACCGCTGACCTGGGGCACTTCTTTCTTTCTAATGTTTCTATAACATCAGCATTTCCAGGCACCTAGCAAGGATAGCAAGCAAAAGCAACATCCCTGATCCAACTCCATTTCCATAAGGTGAGTTTTTAATGGGGGTGTGCGGTAGGGAGGACGCATAGAAATACACAAATGACAAGTTATTTCTGGATTCGAAGGATATTATTAGTGGGCCAATGACATAGAGCTCTAAAAAGGTTAGTTCATCTGCTCCAAGGAAGACTCTCAAAAGGAAGAAATGATATATCTTTTAACTTCCACAAGAGAAACTCTAGTTTATGGGGGAAATTTTTAATTTTAGGAACAAATAATGGAGTGGGGCTGAATAAGGATCAAGTAGCGAGTGTATACACTGCAGAGTTCCCAACAGGTTAAGTTCAGCCTAATGGTCCCTTGGTGGCCACTCAATCTGTCATCCCTCACACAGTTCTGCAGCTGAAGGGTGCAGAGGAAGGAGGGTTTTAGATGGTTTAGATGCCAGGATTAGGTGGCATCTTTGAGGCCTGTTGGAAGTAAAAGGGTTGCTTTCAATCCAAGAACACTGGCTTCATGAAAGCAGGCAGCTCACCCCATCTCTCACCCCCACCCTCTTCCTCTAAAGCAGGATCCCGAGAACTGTGCTGTGGTGTTATTCTCCCTCCCAGGCCACATGTTCCCACCCTGTGCCTTCCACCTCCTTTTTGTTAAGACAGGAAGAGAGAAGTACCTAAGATAGCGTATCAGTCAGGGTTCCCCAGAGAAACGGAGCCAGTAAGATATATATACTAAAATATATGTAAGATGACACATATATTACTATATCATATAAAGTCGGATATACAATATGAAAAAATATAAAGAACATATGATACATATCATATACTATAAAAAAGAAACATACAGGCCAGGTGTGGTGACTCACGCCTGTAATCTCAGCGCTTTGGGGAGACAAGGTAGGAGGATCACTTGAGGCCAGGGGTTCGGGACGAGCCTGAGCAACATAGCTGGTCCCTGTTTCTACAAAAACATAGAAAAATTAGTGGAGTGTGGTGGCAGACGGAGGAGGATCACTTGAGCTCAGGAGTTTAAGGCTGCAGTGAGCTGTGATGATGCCACTACAGTCTAGTCTGGACAAGAGAGTGAGAACTTTTCTCAAAAAAAAAAAAAAAAAAAGAGAGAGAGAGAGAGTGCCCACACACATAAGAGAATAAGAATTTTATTTCAAAGAATCGTTTTCCATAATCACGGAGGGACTGGCAGGTCTGAAATTGTATGGCAGGCCAGCAGGCTGGAAATACTTTGGCAGAAGCCGATGTTGCTGTGTTAAAGCAGAATTTCTACTTCTCAGAGAAACCTCAGTTTTGCCCGTCAGGTCTTTCAATTGAATGGATAAAGCCTACTCTGATGATTAAAGAAAATCTCCTTTACTTGAAGTCACCGGATTGAACCACATCTACAAAATGCCTTCACAGCAACACCTGGATTAGTGATTGGGTAACTGGACACTCCCGCCAAGCCCGGCTGCCACATAACACTAACGGTTACAGAAGGTTGTGGGATTACAGACATCCTTGGATACATTTTTAATTGAGCCATAAGAGACCTGCAGTGAGTGGACTCACACTTGAAGTAGGGTGATGTTTGTTTCACATCTTCTTTGTCCACTCAGCTTTCCCCAGAGGCCACTTCTTCAAGACTCCTTCACTCCTGGACACTCACTGCCTTCTGCAGCCCCTATGGCCCTTAAGTCTGTACCCTTGCCGTGATTCCACTCTTTCTCTCACACCGAGGGTCACCTTGCCCCTCAGCATGACTTACACAGGCACATTCATCTCCCCTCCACTATTATCCGCTGCTCCAATCCACCACCTTATCTGCCTAAAAGTCTCCTCACCTTCCCTCTTCTATTCTCTCCTCTTCTAAATCACTCACCATTGAGCAGCTGAGAGGTCTTTTTATGTAAAATGAAATCTGATTTCGCTGCTCTGTTGTTTAAAACTCTCCAAAAATGTTTGATCCATAAAATGCAAACCCCTCATATTGCAGGCTGAGTTGTGTCTCCTTCAAATTCTTACACTGAAACTCTAGCCCCCTGTACCAAAGAATGTGAGTGTATTCGGAGGTTGGACCTTTAAAGAGGTAATTTAGTCAACATTGTTAGCGTGATCCCTAATCCAACCTGACGGGTATCCTTGTAAGAAGCAGGGACGAGGACACAGAGAAACACACTGGGGGACATGCACACAGAGGAACAATCGTGTGAAGAAGCAGCAAGAGGGGATGGATGGATCAAGGATCGAGTGAAAGCGGAGGGGAGACCAACCTCGCTGGCACCTTGATTCTGGATATCCAGCCTCTGGACCTATGAGAAAATAATGTCTGTTGTTTAATACTCCCCCCTCCCAGGCTGTGGCATTTTATTATGACAGCCCCAGAAGAATAAGACATCTTACCATAACCCACAAGGCCCTAAGGGATCTGTCCTGCCCATCTGTCCACACTCATCTCTCCTCATTCCCTAAGCCACCCACTTTGCTCAAGCTTCCCCGACTCCTCCCTGCTTCTCAAGCATATCCAGCGGGCCCCTTTAGGGAACCTTTGCACTAGTTGTTTCTTCTGCGGGAGAGGCTTTTTCTTCAGTTCTTTGTATAATGGGCTCAGGACTTTGGCTCAAATGTCACTGAATCACAGAGGCTTCCCTAAGCCATTTAATTCAGAATAGCTTGCCTGCCACCAAACTCTGCCGACTAACTACCCCATCATTCTGCTGTGTTTTCTCCCTGGCACTTACCATTCTCTGGCGTCACGTTTTTATTTGGTTGTAACACATGTATTTCCTGTCTCCCATAGGGGAAAGAAGTTTTCTGAGAGCAGATGGCTTCTCTGCCTTGCTCACCACTGGATTCCCAGCACATAGGGCCTGGCTCATAGCTGGTGTCTAAGTAAATATTTATTTTTGTTTAGTAAACATACACACAACAAATGATTTACTTTATTGACTAAATAATAAATGAACAAATCAATAAAGCAGACAAAGTATTTTGAGTGACGATTCAGAAAATGAAGATACCTGCTTTATATATTTATGTTTTATAATTCTTTTTTCCCCATTAAAACTCCTGGGTTTTGTTTGCTTGTTTGTTTGTTGCTTTATAACTGAGGATGGAGTGCAGTGGTATCGTCACAGGTCACTGCAGCCTCAGACTCCTAGACTCCAGAGATCCTCCTGCCTCAGCCTCCCCAGTGCTGGGACTACAGACACGCCTGGCCACATCCAACTAATTTTTTTCTATTTGTTGTAGAGACAGAATCTTGCTATGATGCTCAGGCTGGTTTTGAATTCCTAGTCTCAAGTGATCCTTCTGCCTCGGCCTCCCAAATTGGTGGGATTATAGGCATGACCCACATCACCCAGCTGCTTCAGACTACCCTTAGGGAGCTTCTCCCCCACCCCCGACTTCAGTATGCCGAAGAATGAGTTTGAAAGCAGTTAAAATCATAGATTCCAGGCACCCATTCCTAAAGATTCTGGATCAGCAAATTTTGGTGTGTCAGGAATCTTTATTTTTAACAAACATCTAATCAAAGTGACTCATCCTTTGGGAAACACTGTTCTGGGGCAAGACCCAGCACACCCAGCTTGGCTAAGCACTTTCCTAGGAACAAAGATGTATCAAAGAAAACAGCTCTCAGTTACTCCTCCATCCAGGTACGCCAGGGATTCTGGGAACATGCGAAGGATGTTCCTGAAGCCGAGAGATAACAGGTAAAAAATCAGATCAATGTTTGAATACTGTGGTCTCCAACCCCGGGTACTAGTACTGCTCTCTGGCCTGTTAGGAACCGGAGCGCACAGCATCACCACCCGAGCTCTGCCTCCTGTGCCCCCAAACCCCAAGTCCATGGAAAAACTGTCTTCCATAAACCCG
>NW_003852436.1:5492127-5508645 GCF_000181295.1 Otolemur garnettii
GGCCATGGCAGGGCAGCGCCTGTGGCGCAAAGGAGTAGGGTGCCGGCCCCACATGCCAGAGATGGCGAGTTCAAACCCAGCCCCGGCCAAAAAAAAAAAAGAAGGGCTATGGCCTCTATAAAGCCAACCTCCCATTGCTGTCTTTATGTCAAGCCTGCTAAAATGTAGCCAGAGGATATGAGGCCTTTCTCAGAGGAGCTGGAGATACCTCTGGCACATTTCCACACCCTGTTTCGGCACCCCCAGGCCTCCCACCATCCCAGCAGGTTGTATTATAGTACTTGTCCCGTAAACATCTGACCTGTTAGGCACTGGACCTCTAGGTTTGAGGGGCATGGAAACTTTTCAAGGGCACGAACTGTGTCTCATTTCTTCTTCCATCCCAGTGATTTTCAGCCACGGCACGCTGATATGCTATGAGAGGAGCTTAGATGTGCTGCACAAATTTTTTAGAATCATTAATTACTATGAACAAATTAGGCACAGAGTGAAAACCAGAGGGAGAAGTGGAGTAGTATATCACCAAACAGAAGGCAGAAAACAATGCAGTTTATCAACAAAGGTCTCTTGGCTTCATGTCACAAGAAAGTTTAAATTTAAGTGTCATATATGTGCTATATGTTCCCAATCATATTGAAAATAATCTATCAGTGGCGTAACATTTGCAAAGACAAATTCTTTCATTGAGTAAAGATTTAACTCTCCTCTCTCAAAAACAAAGCAAAAAGAAAAAATCACTAAATTATCTTCAAAGGATGCTCAAAGTATAGTGACTATAATCTTTTATTACTTTTTCTTCTTTGAGACAGAGTCTTACTCTGTTTCCCTTGGTAGAGTGCCATGGCATCCTCATAGCTCATAGCAACCTCAAACTCTTGAGTTCAAGCAAACCTCTTGCCTCAGCCTCCCGAGAAGTGGGAACTGCAGGTGTGCACCATTACACCTATGCCAGTTTTTCTATTTGTAGTAGAGAGGGAGTCTCACTCTTGCTCAGGCTGATCTTAAACTCCTGAGCTCAAGCAATCCACCCACCTTGCCTCCCAGAGTGCTAGGATTACAAGCCTGGACCACTACACCATCCTTTTCACTCTTTTTTTTTGAACAACATAATTTAAGTGTGCCACAGAAGTTTAATTACAGGTTCAAGTGTGCTATGAGATAAACAAGTTGAAAAACATTATTCTATCCCAACAGTGCCAGAACATGAGCTCAGAAAATACTAATCTCTTCATTTTTGGTTGGGGAAGATGATCAAGGAGCTTGTCCTCTCTGCAGAGGTAGCATCTGGGAAGTCCTGGGATGCAATAGCACATTTGATGGGAAACAGTGATTACATCACACTTCACGGTATAAATTAATGGAAAGAAATTGGCCTTCTTTTTGTTCTCCCCAGGGTTATAACAATTTGTGTTTCATTATTCCCAACTCATCCCAATATGCTGAAAAGCTGTACTTATTCAAGCTTTAAAATGTGAGAGGACTTGCCTTAGGAAAACAGTATATACAAATAGGCCTTATTTTAATTATAATCATAGGAAATCTGGCCACATTGCTGTAACTTCCTATTTGGTTTAGACGATGCCAATGCCTCATACTTAAGGCACAAATGTGGAACTTTGAGACAGAAGACTCTAAGAACAAAGACATCTATTTTGCCAACAGTTCCCCAAGTTGGTATTTGAGGAGAGAGAATGGACTGTAGAGTTGTGAGGAGTAGGGTGCTTTTATATTTAGTAAACGAACTGCCTAACTTGCCCAATTCTCAGCACTTCCAATTTTAGCCAGGAGGAAAAAATCTGATAAAATATTTTCAAGTTCCTTGATGAAAAGGTGACAGGACACATTTATAATGTTCCCACAGTAACAAAAGGACTCCCAGGACACACAGCTGCTGCAGATGGCATATGTTTAGGGACCAGCGAGAGCATTACTATTCTTAATAATAAAAAGGTTCGTCCTTTCTCAGACGCCGAGAAATAGTCAAATGTTTTGGACCAACTCCAACTCTTTTGGGTTAGCTCTCTCTCACCCCTTGTGGATGTTCTTTTAGCGGCAGTACAAAATAAATAAATAAATAAATTTTAAAACCACGTGAAATGGGAGCCCTGCAGGAACAAGAGGGAGTGAGCATACCAACAGTTCCTTGGTTAGGTGTGGAGGCAGCTGCCGAGCTCCAAATACATAAATAAAGGCAAATTCAAAGATTGAGAACACAGATAGGACTGTCTCATATTTTCCCAAATGAGTTTAATATCTTCTATCTTTTTTCAACATTATTTGAATGCTTTTTCTTAGTATACCCTGATCTTTGCAGGACTAGTCTAAGCCAGCCCTCATTCCTGTCTTTCTCATAAACAGGAGAAATAATTTTGTTCCTCTTTCAGTCTTTAAACATAAAACCTGGGTCTGCAGGACCCCCAGGAATGAAAGGGTTGTGGGTCAAGCACCAAAGCCAAGTCGGACAAGGTATACTTTGTTAAATGACATATCATTATTATACAAATATATATTTTTATATATTGACAATGATTTAATCCTGGAAAATAATAAAGTGTGCTTTTAACAGTAAGCAAAACAGTGAATTTTCACAAACTGTGCAATGTCTTCTGGACATGTGGGTAGGAGAGACGATTGCATCGAATTGGAAACTTTTGTAACGGAAAGAATGAGCCAAACCCATGGGCTTTCCCAGGGGTGAAATTCCATGCTTAGCCAAGTTATCCAAGGGTCTCAGGATACCTGGAGAGGAAAGGATCTGACCATACATAAAGAGAATTGGGGCTGCATACCTGACAAGGGGATCTGAAAGACTGACTTGGCACAGCATATGGAAATACCTGTTGTTCAACACACAGGGCCATGTTCTGACCTCCAAAAAGATCCTATAGACATACAAGTATTTTACCAGGAGAAGTGTTGCATTAACTCATTAATTCTACACTTGGCAGGGATAAGATAAGCAAATGGTACTGAAGCCTGGAGAATGGCTGGACATGAAAGGAGATTTTGGAGATGAGAAAGGAATGATACTGGTCCTGAGTAGGGAACCCTGCTTGGGTTGGGAGAGGAGGGGGAGCCTCAAGAGCAAGGGAATGAGAGTGAGGACTCTGCCTGTGGGCAGGCTGAGGTCAGGGACGGGTGAGGGGAAGGTCCCAGGGTCCTGCTCTCTGGGTTACTTGATGGGAGTTCTCCCAAAAGAAGACAGAAGGCTTTAGACTCTGGAAGCTGGGACGGCTGCCCATAGCTTGGTTGGATGAGGACTAACAAAATATCCACTTTAGGGCACAGGGATGGTGTCTTTTACTGAAAAAGTCAGTTCTGGGGGAGGCATTTGAATTCTCTCCACTGACATGCTCAAGAACAGGATTTCCTGAACAGTGAAACGGGAGCCACAGTGGGACAAGATGGATATTTTTACTTTAATATTTATATATGCTTAATATCTATTAGAAAAAGATAATCAGCACATCAAACCTATAATTTTAGGAATATTACAACTTAAAAAGAAACCAAACTAAAAGAAATAAAATTTATTTAAAGGAAAATATTAAGCAGGTAAAAAAAATCATGAAGGGGGTGGCACCTGTGGCTCAAAGGAGTAGGGTGCTGGCCCCATATACCGGAAGTGGCAAGTTCAAGCCCAGCCCAGCCAAAAACTGCAAGCAAACAAACAAACAAAAAATCATGAAGGCATGTGAATGATTAAAGTGTGTGGAAAATACTGTTTCAAAGATATTTAGAAGCAAGCATACTACTGGTCTGCTTAAGAGTTGTGATATATTTATAAGCTAGTAAATGGGACCATTTATCTTCAGTGCAAACGACTGGGGAAAAATGAAGTCAGAACCTCAAATGATACAATATTCTAGTTTCCACAGCATTTTTTTGAAAGTACTGTATTTGGAAAGACATTATTGCAGGGCAGAGTCTTTAGAGTCAAGGTCTGAATTTAGACTTCACAAATGGTTAACTGTGCGACCTTGGGTAAGACACTTTATCATAGCCAGGCACTGTGGCAGGCACCTGTAGTTCCCGCTACTTGGGAGGCTGAGGCAAGAGAATTGCATAAGCCCAAGAATTGGAGGTTGCTATGAGCAGTGACACCACAGCAGTGACATAGTGAGACTCTGTCTCAAAAAAAAAAAAAAAAAAAAAAAGGGGCACTTTATCAGTCTGAGTCTTGGTTTGCTCAACTCAAATGGATATATGGTTGGCCCTCCATATCTGTGGGTTCACATTTAAGGGTTCAACTGACCTCAGGATAAAAATATTTGTTAAAAAAATGGATAATTACATCTGCATTGTATGTATACAGATTTTTTTCCTGTCATTATTCCCTAAACAGTACAGTATAATGACTATGCTGTATGGCATTTACATTATATCGGGTATAAAAAGGAATATAAAGACATTTACAGTATATAGGAGGATGCAACTAGATTGTATGAAGTACTGTGTGTTATTTTGCGTAAAGGACTTGGTCATCTGTGGATTTTGGTGTCTGTTGGGGTTCCTGGAACCACTCCCCCAATGATCCTGAGGGAAAGTTATACCTAGTGCCGTCTTCTAAGAATTATTGTAAAGGTTAAATGAGTTGCTGAATGTAAATTGTTTAACATATCTGGGAAATAATGATGTCATAACAATCTCAAAAATGTTTTTTTGATATGCTTAGTATCTTTTTTCTTGCTTAGGACTTTTTAAAATCCTCTGTTTTAAGAAGTCCCTTTAACTGCTTTTTTCCACATCCCTACAGATACAACAGTTATTACTACATACTTGGTTTTACATGTCATCATTTTAGTGTACAAGGTTAGGGCAAAGTACATGACTGCTTCCCAAAAACCTCCTGATTGCCTTCCTGGGTCATTTCAATTCATGCCTATTCTCTGCTTTTCATGCATTTTTAAATGCTTTGGTTCTGTTCATAGAGGATCCCGTATAATCTACCTTCTTCTACTGCCAAAATTCCAGGAAGTCTTTGTGATGATCTTTCACCCATTTGATACTTTCATAACAACCAATCAACCTTGTAACTATGTGACACATTCTTCAACTTGTGGGTCATCTGTCTCTTTTGGAAAGATATTTGAAATGGAGTCCTCTGTTTCTTTATCTAGATACTGTGAGCCAATTGCTGGGGCCACTTAATACCAGAAGAGGGTATTAAAAGGAGACATTCCTGAAACAAATTTTCTTAATGTCAAACTGACCAGCTTAGCTTTCTAGAGCTGAATCGTAACACTCATTGGCTAATGGTTTAGAATAACCTTACAGTAGCCTGAACTACCAGGTAACTAAAGCAAGGCTATTCTGTGCTATTTTGAAATAGCCTCCTAAAATCAGCATCTTCACGACATGCTTTCAATCTTTGAGACATGCATTAACATCACAATGTTCCTGCTGTCCCTGATCACCACAGCCACTGTGTTTTGCTCAGCAGAAAGCTGACTTTGTTAAGAGCAGGCACTAGGTAGCCATAAAAAAAGATGGAGATTTCACATCTTTTATGTTTACCTGGATGGAGCTGGAACATATTCTTCTTAGTAAAGTATCTCAAGAATGGGGGGAAAAAGTATCCAATGTACTCAGTACTACTATGAAATCAATATAGTATTGATTTCACCTGCACACTCATATAAGTGGCAAAACATAACTATAGTCCAGAAATGCTTTGGTTCTGTTCATAGAGGATCCCGTATAATCTACCTTCTTCTACTAGATTGTGTGAAGTACTGTGTGTTATTTTGCGTAAAGGACTTGGTCATCTGTGGATTTTGGTGTCTGTTGGGAAAGGAAGAAGGGAAGAGGAGAGAGAGGGGAGGGGAGGGGGGCTATAGGAGGAGGGAAGAATTTGGGGGGACCTCACCTAATGTGCATGATGCAATGGTACATTTCAAAACTATTAAACTGTGATGGATGTGTTACTTAGTTCAATGTAAGTATTTCCCCATTGTATATCAAAGCAGTACCCTGAACCCCATAAATGCATCAATGTACAAAGTTATGATTTAATAAAAAAATTTAAAAAATAATAAAATAAAACTAAAAAGAGCATGCACTCATCTGAGTCCCAGCTCCACTCCTTACTGTGTGGCCTGTAGTCAGTTGCCCAGTGTCTCAGTTTCCTCAACTATGGGAAGGACACATCAAGTGCTTGGAAGAGCATCTGTCTTGCAGTCATCCTGCGGCAATGCTATGAACCTCCACCCCAAATTTGATTCAGATGTTGAAAACTGATGATGCTACACACCCACCAAGAAAGTATGAAGAGATTTATCATGATGAGGCTTTGGGGGGAGAGCAGGGCGGGACTCCTAAACCCATCCAAAAATGGCTTGAGAGCAAGAAAAGAAGGTTGGCTTGGAGTTTTTATTGTGGTCAGTGGATGGGGACTGCCAGGGGTCCCAACACAGGCAGGATTTTGTGTGGTTGGAATCTTGCCCATGTGAAAGGAGGGAGCTCCAGGACTTCACACCATCTTGCCCAGATGTGTGCAGAAAGAAGCGGGGTTGAAACGCTGTCAGGAAGTTACCATCAAAAAATGGAGTCAGAATCTATTGCAGTGTGTCATGGAGCAAATAGTCAGTAAATTCTGTTACTGAATTTGCCTTCCACTGATCCCTAAAGTTATCTGAAGTATGATCCTCTGGGTATGAGATGTGCTATCTAGACTTTTCTTTTTTCTTTTTTTTTTGTAGGGACAGAGTCTCACTTTATCACCCTCATTAGAGTGCTGTGGCATCACACAGCTCATGGCAACCTCCAACTCCCAGGCTTAGGCAATTCTCCTGCCTCAGCCTCCCGAGTAGCTGGGATCACAGGCGCCCACCACAACGACCAGCTATTTTTTTGTTGCAGTTTGGCAGGTTTGAACCTGCCACCCTCAGTATATGGGGCTGGTGCCCTACCCACTGAGCCACAGGCACAGGCACCACCCTATATAGACTTTTCATATAGACTCTAATGGCAAATAGAGCATTGCCCTGAATGGGTTCATGTTGCCCCCAGATGACCAAGTCAATGTGTTGGTATGAGCTCTTCATTCAATAGCAAATGACTTAAGATTGATGGAAAAAAGTCCCAGTCTACCTATATTTACATGAGTCTGAGTGTGTATATGTTCTATCATCTGAATGCACATAATAAATACAGACTCTGGCTGTGACATTAGGGTTGGTGCACTGCAATAAGTTTCTATGTTATTATCAGCATCTTTGAAATGATTAAAAAATTTTCAAGAATATGGGGGCCTGGTATGGTGGCTCATATCTGTAATTCTAGGACTCTGGGAGACCAAGGCAGGAATATACCTTGAGCTCAGGAGTTCTAGACCAGCCTGAGCAGGAGCAAGATCCCATCTCTACCTCAAATAGAAAAACCAGCTGGGCATCAAGGCAGACACCTGCAGTCTCAGCTACTCAGGAGGCTGAGGTGGGAGGATCCCTTGAACCAGCAGCCGAGCATCAAATCCTTCCCACACTTGGAGCCTTTTGACCTCCCCGTCTGCTGCATCACCCGGGACTCCACTTGGAGAAATTTCTGTGGTTTTAAGGGTGAGTGTGGTTAGATTGGGTCCCCCTGAATAATCCAGGATACTTTCTTTCTGCTAAAGTCCTTGACCTTAATGAAATCTGCAGAGTCGCTTTTGACATTTAATGCATCACATTCATAGGAGATTCCAGGGATGAGGGTGTGGACATCTTTTGGAGGGTATCCTACATACCACGCTGCTTTCATTTAATAATTCTTATAAGATTCATTCATGTTGTTGGATGTGTCAGTAGTTGGTTCCTTTTTATTGCTCAGCCGCATACCATTGTAAGGATATACCACAATTTGTTTATTCCTTACCTGTTGATGAACATTTTGGCTGTTCCCAGTTTTTATTTAATATTAATGGAAGTTGCTATTTTGGAAACTCAGAAAACAAAACCACAATATATGGCCCTTTGACATGCTGAGTACTTTGAACTAATGAAGAAGCCTTATAACTAAGGTCGGTGTGACCTTTCCCCAGTCCTCCCCTGCCCCTATT
Source organism: Otolemur garnettii (assembly GCF_000181295.1). Taxonomy (NCBI): domain Eukaryota; kingdom Metazoa; phylum Chordata; class Mammalia; order Primates; family Galagidae; genus Otolemur; species Otolemur garnettii. The sequence continues at coordinate 5,500,166 of NW_003852436.1, forward strand.
TCACACCTCTCTGCCTCCCTCTGTAGGGAGGAGCTTTCTCTGAAGTTCCCTTATCTGGCTAAGGGAAGTTCCTCCAGAAGGAATGCAATTGTCTTGAGCTCCTTCTCAAAGCCCAGATAAGCTTTGTCCCCAGCTATTGTCTGGTTTTTTCCCCATTCTTCTCCCCTGAAAATTATATGCTCTTCCCCTAACCTAAACCCCCTCACCTTCTCTCTCCTATAAAGAAGAAAGCTGCTAAATCTCATGGGTTATTAGATACTCAATTTCCTCTGTGTACTACCTGTGCACATGGTAATCTATATGCCTTCTCTCGTGTTAATCAGCCTAATATCAAGTTCATTTCTCACTCAAATGTGACTCTCAACAGGGGAGAGGGCATTCTCTTACCCCAATACTATGAAACATTTATTACGGCCATCCTGTATATTTTAATTTTTCTCGTGTAAATACAAAATAGAACAGCTGGGTCACATGATAAGGTGGCGAATTATTTTCCAAAGTGGCTGTGACATTCTATATATTCACCAACAATATACGAGAATTCTGGTCACTCTACATCACCACATAGTTACTATTGTCAGTTTTTCAAAGAAAATCCCCTCTAATAGGTGTGATAGTTCATCGTGGTTTCAATTTGCATTTCCGTAATGGCTGATGATGTTGGACATCTTTTCATGTGTTTATTTATCATACATCATCTTTGCTTCTGTTTCTTAATTTGTGAAACGGGGATGTTGTGTCCATTTTACAAAGTTATCATGAAGATTAATGGAAATGATTTGCCCAAAAATGATCTACCCAAAATGATTTACCCACCTACAACTCAAAAGTTGTTATAGGACAGGTGCTTTAGAAAAGTCATCTCACTTAACCCTCAATAAGTACATACAGTGAATTAAATGGTGCCTCCCCCAAGATATATCCACAATCCTAACAACTGGAAGCTGTGTGTGTGATCTTTTTTGGAAAAAGAGCCTTTACAGATGCAACTAAGTTAAAAACCTCGAAATGAGGTCATCTTGAATAACCCAGTTGGGCTCTGAATTCAGTGATGAGTATCCTTATAAGAGACACACAGGGGTGGAGGTGGGGTGGCAGGAGGACGAGGTCCTATGAAGACAGAGGCAGAGAATGAAGTTATGTGGCCACAAGCCCAGGAGTATCTGGGGCCCCCAGAAGCTAGAAGAAGCAAAGAGGATTCTTTCCTAGAGTCTTCAGAGGGAGCACAGCCCTGCTGACATTCTAATATCTCACTTCTAGCCTCCAGGTCTATGTGAGAACAAATTGCTACTATTTTAATCCACCAAGTTGGGGCAATTTGCTATGGCAGTTCTAGGAAACAGATCCAGTCATATTATTCCCATTTTACAGATGATGAACCTGGATACCAGAAAGATTAAGTAACTCGTTCACGGTTCCCAGCCATCAATCAGACTCAAACTTTTTTGACCCAAATCCATTATGATTAATCATTACACCATATTTCACCTGATGTACACCAAACAGTCTGCTTCCTCGTGGGGCTTAGATGCCTTAAAACATCACATCTGACGCAGGAGTGAGGCCTGACGTAGGTGGCATACTCTTTGTCTACTTGCCTCCTTGCCCTGGCAAGAGAGGCCCGTTTCCTGTCTATGGCAAACATATTCTGCTCTGTAAGCTTTCTTACCCTGTAAACCAACCTTTCTCTTTCTCAGCAAACTTTGTTTCACAGTTGCCTTAAAACTTAAAACATACTATTTGTGTGGGGGAGGGGAGAACCAAGTTCATAGCACAACAATAGACTGACAACCTCCTGGTTACCCAAAGCTATATTATCCAATTGTATCTTTATTCATTCTTTCCAGTAGTACTATTTTTTCTTTAGATTTTGATGTAAAAAACATCAAAAAAGCATCTCTACAGGCCATAGAAGAGATGAAACTTAGTTTTGTTTCTTGTACAAAAACTGGGGTAGAAAAGAAAAACGTGTCCAGGAGAAAATGTATTTAGTTTTTTTTATTGTCTTTTTTAAGCAAAAAGAGAATAAAATCGATCTCTGAAAAATGTTGGGGTGAGGGATGCTGACCCTTTCATGCAGTCAAAAATCCATATGTAACTTTTGACCCACTCCAATTTAACTGCTAATAGCCTCCTGTTGACCAGAAAGCTTACCGATAACAGTTGATTAACACATATTTTTGTATATGTTATATGTATTAGTAGATATACTGTATTTTTATAATAAAGTAAGCTACAGACAATAAAACATTAGTAAGAAAATCACGAGAAGAAGATACAGTAGGATTTGCCTACTTGCCTTGTAAGCAGACCACATAAAGGACTGTAACAAACTGGCCAACAGATGGAGGTGGTCAACATAAGGAATGAGGCCTAATTTACTAATATTCATATGTACCTGTGGTGCATGTCTGGTCTATGAAAATTAGGTCAACTTAAGGGGATGGTCAATGTAGGGGAGTGGTCACCTATAGACCACTGTGTATTTATTATTCTTCTGGGTATTTATTATTTGTTAAGTGGAAATGATTCATCAAAAAGGTCTTCAGCCTTCCTGTCTTCACAAAGAGTAGGCTGAAGAGGAGGCAGAAGAAGGGGAGTCGGCCTTGCTATTTCAGGAGTGACAAAAGCAGAAGAAATCTACACATAAGTGGACCTGCACAGCTCAAACCCATGTTGTTCTAGAGTCAACTATAAGTCATCATTATTAATTATTGAGAGGAGAATGTTGAGATCTCCAACTATAATTATACAATTGCTATTTTTTTTCAGCTCTATCAGGTTTTGTTTCATGCACATTTAAATTCCGTTTCTCCCCCAAATTCACATATTGAAACTTAGCTCCCAGGGTGATAGTAAGAAGAGGTGAGGCCTTTGGGAGGTGATTAGGTTATGAGGACTTGGCCCTCATGAATGTAATTAGTGCCCTTATAAAAGAGGTACTAGAAAGCTGTCTTCACCTTTCCACCATGTGAGGACTCACAGAAGGCACAATTGCAGAGGCACGGGCCTACAGTCCCAGCTCTGTGGGATGCTGAAGCAGGAGGACTACTCGAGGCCAGGGCCAGGAGTTTTGAGACCCCAGCCTGGATGACACAGCAAGTCCTCATCTCAAAAAAAGAGGATGACACAGCAAGTCCTCATCTCAAAAAATAAAAAAAGAGGATGATACAGCAAGTCCTCATCTCAAAAAAAGAGGATAAAAGAAAAGAAAGAAAGAAGCAATGGTGGCACCATCTATGACATAGGAATGATCTATGAGAAATGAGCCCCCACTAGACACTGACTCTGCTAGCACCTTGATCTTGGACTTCCAGCCTTTAGAACTGTGAATAATAAATTTCTGTGGTTTATAAATTACCCAATCTGTGGCATTTTTGTTATAACATTCCTAGCAGACTAAGACACAAACTGGGTGTTTAGGATTTTTAAAATGTTGATGAATTAACTTCATTATCTTTATGAAATGACCCTGTGATCTCTGGTAAGTTTTTTTCATTCTGAAATATACATTGTTTGATATTAACATAACCACTTCAGATTTTATAAAATTTATTTTAGCATGATATTTTTTCCTATCCTCATACTTTAACTTATGTGTCCTTCTATTGAAGTGGATTTTTTTATGGACGGCATGTAATTGAGCCTTGCTTTTCCCCCATGCTGATCATCTCTGCCTTTTAATTTTGTGGTTAGCCTATTACATTTAATGTAATTATCAATCATTGGTTTTAAATCTACGACCTTTATTTGTTGTCTATATTTTCTCATCTGTTCTTTGTTCTCTTTTTCTTCTTTTCTTTCCTTTTTTTGAATTGTGATTTTTATGATTTAATTTTATTGGCTTTTGTTTTTATTCCTGTTTTTTTGTCTTATTTCTTAAATTGATTCCTCTTATAGTGTACATCATTTACCTATTAGAGTTTACCTTCCAATTATATCATTATCTATATATGTGTGTATATACACACACGTATATATACCATACATAGTTTAAGGATCTTATAGCAGTATATATTCATTCCCCACCCTAACTTTTGTGCTAGTGCTTGTTGTCATAATTTAACATTTACACATATTACAAACCCCACAATACATTATTACTTTTAACAGTCAATTATCTATTAAAGAGATTTAGAAATAAGAAAAAAATACATATCTATATCTCCACATATTTACCATATCTTGTGCTTTTCATTCATTTGCAAGACCCAAATTTCTGTCTGGAATAATTGTCCCCTTCTGTCTAAAGGACTCCCTTTTTCATTTTTTCAATTATTGGCAATAAATTCTCTCACATTTTATATATGTGAAAAGTCTTCTTCTTCTTCTTCTTTTTTTTTTAGTAGAGACAGAGTCTCACTTTACCACCCTCAGTAAAGTGCCGTGGTGTAACATTTCACAGCAACCTCCAACTCCTGGGCTTAAGCGTTTCTCTTGCCTCAGCCTCCTGAGCAGCTGGGACTACAGGTAGCCGCCACAATGCCCAGCTATTTTTTGTTGCAGGGGCTGGGTTTGAACCTGTCACCCTCGGTATATGGGTCTGGCATCCCACCCACTGAGCCACAGGTGCTGCCCTGAAAAATCTTCTTAAAGATGTTAACCCCACTGTGCTCTGGCTTGCATTTTTCATGAGAAGTCTATTACAATTATTATTATTATTATCTTTTTCTGTGGACTAAATTGTGCTTCCTCCAAAATAATTCACTTTTTTAGGCCCTAACCCCCAATTAGACTGTATTTGGAGAAAGGACTTTTAGGAGGTAATAGAGGTTAAATGGGTTTGTGCTGGCACTCAGATCTCAGACTCAAGGCCTCCAGAACTGGGGGAAGATAAATTTCTATTGTTTAAGCTACCAATCTATCATATTTTGTCATAGCAACCTGAGCTAATTAACACATCTTTACTTTTCACTTTTCTCTTCTTCTAACAGAAATATTAATATTTCTGTTTTCTCTGTCAGCTTTTAAGGTTCACTCTCTATTACTTTTTTCCAGCATTTTGATTATGCTGTGCCTTTGTGTGGCTTCCTTAATGTTTTCTGCTTGGGGTCTATTGAGCTTCTTGGATCTGTGGGTTTATAGTTGTCATTAAATTGAGATAATTGTGATTATTATTTTTTCAAGTAATTTTGTTTGTTTGTTTGTTCTTTAGACAGAGTCTCACTCTGTCACCCTGGATAGAGTGATACGGTATCAGCTTAGCTCACAGCAACCTCAACCTCCTGGGTTAAGAGATCCTCCTGCTTCAGCCTCCTGAGAGGCCAGGACTACAGGCAACCACCACAACACTGACTTAGTTTTTCTACTTTTAGTAGAGAGGGGTCTCACTTTGTCTCAGGCAGAGCTGAAGCAATCTGCCTGCCTCAGCTTTCCAGAGTGTAAAGATTACCAGCATGAGCCACTGTGCCCAGCCTCAAGTGATTTTTCAGTTCCCTCCCCAATCTACCTTTTGTGCATATGTTAGACTACTTGGCATTATTCTATAGCTTACTTACATATTACTCATTTTTTTCCGCAGCCTTTTCTCTGTGTTTTATTTGTTTGTTTATATTTATTTATTTATTTATTTAGGCAGAGTCTTACTTTGTTGCCCTGGGTAGACTGCAATGGTGTCATAGCTCACAGCAAAGTCTTGCGCTCAAGTGATTCTCTTGCCTCAGCCTCCCGAGTAGCTGGGACTACAGGCGCCCACCACAATGCTTGGCTATTTTTTAGAGACAAGGTCTTACTCTGGCTCAGGCTGGTCTTGAACTCCTGAGCTTAGGCAATCCACCATCCTTGGCCTCCCAAGGGCTAGGATTATAGGTGTGAGCCACTGTGCCCAGCTTGTCTGTGTTTTTTATTTAAATAGTTTCTTCCTATTACTAGGTCTTCAAGTTTAGCATTTTCTTTTCCTGCAGCGTCTAATCTGCTGTTAATTTCAATCTCTGAGAGTCTGGAAGGGTGGCTGCTTTGAGTACTGTATATTTCATTTCTAAAGATTCCATTTGGATCTTTTGTATGTCTTTCATTTCTCCCTCATCATCCTCATGCTTTCATCGATCTCCCTGAATGTACAGAGTATTTTTGTAGATGGTTTGATGTCCTTTTCTACTAATTCTATCATCTGCATAATTTTTTTTATAATTATGTTTTCCCAGCTTTATATGTGTTTAAAGTGGGGAAGTGAATCTGATTCTTATTATTCCATCATGTTTAGATGCTAAAGACTAATATTGGGACACCAGAGTGGCGCCTGTGGCTCAAGGTGGGTAGGGCGCTGGCCCCATATGCTGGAAGTAGTGGGTTCAAACCCAGCTCCCACCAAAAACTGCAAAAAAAAAAAAAAAAAAAGAAAACGTTGGGACACCTATGGAAGAGAATTATTTGTTTTATGTACGCAAAGTAGGGGCAATAATAAACCAACTAGGAAAATATTTAAACTTATTATTCAGTTTATCTCAACTTGGTAAAAACTGTTACTTGATATAATGAGACAAAAGATACGATTGTACGATTAGAAAACAAAACTTGCCTACATCTAGAGGATTCTAAATTTTTGTCTTAAATAGAATCAACCTTTTTATATCCACCCTAGTCTTCTCATTGCATTTACCACCACAGCCATTAGAGTCTCCTAAGGTGGTTGGCATTTCCTACATTGGTATTCCTGCATGCCTCAAAAATATGCCTGCACTACTGGGAGAAGTTTTCATGTTAGCTGCTACATGTTCAGGTCTTCATTTAGAAATACCTAGCATAGTTTCCCTCCTGAAATCCCACAGATAGAATTTCCTATCTGGTTAGTATCTAGTAAATGTTCAACACTTTCAGGCGTATCTCCAAATGGAGAAGTGAAAAGCAAGCTGTAAAAATCTCATTTTGCACAAAGCACTATTATTTGGTTAAGTGAGATGAAAGTACTTGTGTGTGTTTACTTCTCTGGGGCAAGGAGTGTGTCTTGTACACAGCTATATCCACAGAGAACGTGCTGGGCACACAGTCAGTACTGTAAATATTTGTAGAAATAAGAGAACAGACTACTGTTTGTTTATTCTCAAAGATGACAAGCAGCACCCTGGTTACTCTCAGAGCCTATTCACTTTTGCATTTTCAGCTGAGCATTGAGAAAATTGAAAGACAGTAAAAATGATAAAGTACAACCCGAGGTGTTGAAGAGTACAGCTAAACTCTTTTTGCCAGTGGCCCATCTGCACTAGCCTATTAAAGTTTGGATGCAAATATCTAGAAAGACTGGATTGCTGGCATCAGACCGAATTCCCAGAGGTGCATTTTTAACCTTAAAGATAAAACTGAATTCTGGTAGCATATGTTTTTATGATATTATATAAATTTAACCCCCCCCTTAACTAAGATTATATCCCATAAGGAACAGTTTTTCATTTTGTGATTCTGTATCTCCTAGTTACATTTTAAGAAAGAAGAGATAGTAAACATTTGGCTGTTTTAAAATGTTTGCTGAAATTTGCTTGTCAGCATCTAGTCATTATTGTATATTTTATGTCCTTTTAACCAGTCCCACATTTGAAAGAAAGTAGCAGTTGTTTATTGATTATTTTTCTGTGTGCATGTGAGTGAGAGAGAAAAACTATCTTTCAGAGACATCAAACATAGGCATTGCTTATTGATGGTCTTTTTTGATCGTAAAATAAACAACTGGCAAAAATAAAGTGAATCCTACATGGGATTCTTGGGAAAAGCGATATATGTCAGGAACTAAACAATATATGTAGACTAAAGCATGTATCATGTGCTTTAGGAATAAACAATGAAACCATTAGCTATCTGAATCTTGATCACGTTAACGTGCTGGATGACTTGGAAAGTTGGCCCATTAGTCTTTTATTTTTGAAAACTTGGTTCAATTACATATTCTGAGTCACAGCTGTAAATGAACACAATAATGCCTGCATTTGTTTTTCATTACAAATTGTCTCTAATGTGTATAACAATTTTATAAAGAAAAATTTACATTGGGTAAACTTTTATGTTTTATTAGGGTGTATAGTTTTCACGTCCTCGCAAGATAAATATCTTTGTAAATACTAAGGTTATCTATATAAATACAAGTAAATTTTTGACAACACTCATTTGATTGATGTCGGGATAACATGTATATATTTTTTCCCTTTATTTCAAATCAAGGGTGAAGTAAAATTTCTTGCTATTAAGACATTACATTACTTTCTCACAGCTCCAGTGAAAATTGAGTTAAAAACAAAACAAAGACGTTTCAACTAGTAATTTATCAAACAGTGAGGTTCTGTTACCAACAAAATATATGATGCATCGCATAATATTCCTAAATGGGACAGAGGTAAATCAGAGAGTATTGCCATTTGCCCATAGTCACACAGCAGCTCCAACTAGAACTAAAAACAGGTTATCTTGGCACTCAGTCCCTTTCTTGTATAATAGAAATAAATTTATGAATTGTTCTTTTAATTAGCTTTGAATGTATAAACCCAGATTCTCCT
>NW_003852436.1:5508853-5509216 GCF_000181295.1 Otolemur garnettii
CAGTATAATGAGACTGATATTTTAAGTAAGCATGAGTTTGATTCTTTAAAAGGAACACTATAAAAGACTGCCTACTTAACTTAATTAATACCACCATGATTTTACAAAATTTTGGCACTCTTTCTTTGAAATTGTCTTTCAGAATGACAAGAAAAGCAGGATCACTATCCTCACCTTGCTTTTATCCTAAATTTAATTATCTGGATGAATCACTCTCACTCAGGTATTTAATGTGTTGGGCTCTTTTCCTTAATCATATCTGTCTTAAAATTTTGCCAACATTGAGCACATTAAAAGTAATGAACTACAGATTCTGAAGAAATTCTTATTAAAAATTTGACTCACAGGCCAGGACCGGTGTCT
>NW_003852436.1:5510146-5529325 GCF_000181295.1 Otolemur garnettii
ACCTCCTAATGATCCAAAGCTACATTATCTAAGCCCATAGATTTTTCTCTTTTCAACTGAAGCACTTTTTTCTTGTGTTCCTGATGCTCTTTAAAATCTTTAATACTGTATCGGATATGAAACGGTTTGGTTTATTATACCAAAAGGTGAGTGTAAGGGAAGGCAGGTGCCCAGGATGAACTGTATCAGCTAATTATGCAAAAAAGATTATTACAATTTATTATGATCCAATTGGAGTACTACTTACAACTTTATATTAATTAATCCCTCATGAAGTTCATGTCAGGACCACTCCACAGGTTAATGAAACAGAGCAAGTTTCTCTTGCTGCATTAAAGAACAACTGTAGCCCATTAAACAGTGGATGAGACCGACAATTCTTCTAGCTTGTATATTTTTTCTTTTTTAAAGCAGCTTTACTGAAGTGTAATTGACATACAACTAACTGTATCTATTTAAACTGCAAAATATGATACAAGTTCTGACATATGTACATACCAAAGGAGCCATTAGCAAAATCAAGACAATGAACATATCCAACAGCATGAAAAGTTTCTTCCTTCTCCCTTTCTGGTCCCTCCTCCTCCCCCCGCTTTGTAATCTCTGTTTCTTTAAGGAACCACTGAACTGTTTTCTGTCACTACTGATTAGTTTGCATAGATTGGAATTTTATACATAGGTAATATGTATATGTTACATGAGGGCTATCCAGTAGAAACAATTTATTGGATTGTTTCATGTCTTCCCCAAAATTAGTCGTCTGTATATATATAAGTTTATCTGTGTAATCTATATTCTTTTTCATCGATCTGTGTATCTATCTTTATGACAATGTCACACTCTCTTAACAATTCTAACGTTTTAGGCAGAGCGTGGGGGGTCACACCTGTAATCCTAGCACTCCGTGAAGCTGAAATCGGAGGATTACTTGAGCTTAGGAGTTCAAGACCAGCCTAAGAGCGAGACCCTGTCTTCACTAAAAATAGCCTATTATATATAGGCTAATAAGTTATCCATATTTTCCTGAATAAGCTTGATAGTTTGTATCTTTTAAAGAATTCATCCATTTCCTCTAAGTTGTTGATTTCATTGCCATAAAGTTGTTCATCATATTCTCCTATTTTCCTTTTAATATTTATAGAATCTGAAGTGATGCCACTCTCATTGCTGATATTGGTCGTTTATGCCTTCTCACCTCTTGATGTGCTTTGGTGGCAGTTTTCTTCATGTTTCTCATGCTCAGGGGTTTTTGTTTGTTTGTTTGTTTATTTCTTGGATCTGTGAGTCTATACTTTGTTGTTTTTTTTTTTTACCAAATTTGGGAGTTTCCAATCTTTATTTATTCAAATGTTTGAATAACATTTGCCTTCTCTGATTTCAGGTATTCTGATTATATCTATATTAGGCCATTTAAAGTTGTCCCATAAGCACTGGTGCTATTTATTTTTATTCTTTTTTTCTCTGTGTTTGTTTCATTTTGCATAGTTTTTATTGCTGTATCTTCAAGTTCACTAATCTTTTCTTCTGTAATTTCCAGTCAATCATTAACAATATTCAGTGCATTTTTATTTCAAACATTGTGGTTTTCATCTCTAAAAGTTCAATTTTATTTTTAAATATCTTCTTTTTCTCAAGTCCACTTTTTAAACATATGGAATACAGTTGAGCAGCGCCTGTGGCTCAGTGGGTAGGGCTCTGGCCCCATATACCAAGGATGGTAGGTTGGAACCCAGCCCCAGCCAAACTGCAACAAAAATGCCAAATGAAGACAGTTTGGGGTAGGGCGCTGGCCCCATCCCCAGCCAAACTAAAATACCAGGTGTTGCGGCGAGCGCCTATAGTCTTAGACACTGGGGAGGCTGAGGCAAGAGAATCACCTAAGCCCAGAAGTTGGAGGTTGCTTTGAGCTGTGATGCCATAGCACTCTACCGAGGGCAAAAAAGTGAGACTCTGTCTCAAAAAAAAAAAAAAACCCAACAGTTATAACAGTTATTTTTATGTCTTTGTGTGTTAGTTTTAACATCTGTGTCAGTTCTAGGTTGGTTTTGATTAGTTAAGTATTCTCTTCATTGTGAATCATATTTTCTTTGCCTGCCTGGTAATTTTTGGTTGGATGCCAGACAATGTAAATTTTATTTTATTGGTTGATGGATATTTTAAAATTTTTCTAGGATGGATGTAGTTATATTACTTGGGGGTAGTTTGGTTACTGTCTTCCTTTTAAGATTTGTCAAGCAGGTCCAGAGCAGCATTTAGTCCAGAAATAACCATTCTTCACTATTCACATAAAACACTTCTGCCCTTTGAATTATAAATTTTTCCAGTCTGGGTGGGAACAGGCACCTTCCCAGCCCTGCCTAATCAATAAGCATCATTCCTTCAAATCTTTTCAGGTGGTTCCTTTCCTAGCCATGGATACTTTTCTCACCCGTGTTTATCCAGGTCTCTGAAGTTTTCACTCTGTGCTGTTCCCCCTTCTCCCGTTCTCTGGCCTATAAACTCTGACCATTTAGTCTACCTGGACTCTTCATCTCTTCAACACAAGGAGTCTGCTGGGATCCTTCAGCATTTGTCTTCCTGCACGGTAGCCTGGAATTTCTCTCAAATCAGTAAATGGAACCAATCATAAAGCCCATCTTTTTACTTTCCATGTCTTCAGGATCATCTCCACTGTCTTAAAAAAAAAAAAAAATCATGGTTTTGTGTGCTTTGTCTGAATTTTTGGTTGTTTCAAGTGGTGGGGTAAATTTAGTCCCTGTTTCTTCATTTTGATCAAGAGTAAAAATCCAGTTTTATTGTCTTTTAAAGGTACAGTGTTACAGCAGGACATTCAGACACTTCTCCAAAATGTGTATATTTACTTTATTATTCCAGAGTAACAAAGAGGATATGTATGCAAACCCAGCAACTATGTCTTATTTGCCTTGTATACTTAACATTTATCACAGTTCTTGACCTATAGCACATAGTAAATGAATGAAATAAAGTAAAAAAATATTGAAAAGACATTCGATTCAGATGTCGCCTGACTGATTTCTGGATTTTCCATCTCTGTCTGTGTATGCTTTATTTTTTTTTTCTTCCTTATACATCTAAGCTTTCTTTAAAGAAGAATTTACCAGGGGTGAAATTTTGAAGCAATCCTATTTTCACATCCTTCTAACTCTGTAATTCCAGAGGTAAGATCCCCTTCTCCAGCTCCAAATGGAAAAATCCTAGCAAAGGACTCTAATCAGCCCAGATTAGGCCATATACCCACCCACATGCTGAGAAAGCAGGATACTGAGTTATTTTTTAGCAAAGCGTTTTGTTCCATTAAAGTGTAGGTCATTTATAAAAATTGTGAAAAACTTAGGCAAATAGAAAAAAGGAAAGTGTAAGCATTTCACTCTCCACAAAAATGCAGTGTTAACATTTCTTTCCTTTTTAGAAATAAGTTCTCATGGAAGGTAGGGGGGCAGCAGAAGCCACATGTTCTATCAGTTTCTATCTGTAAATGCTTGAATTCATCCTTTCTGCAGATGGGTCGATGGAATTAGAAACCAATTAGACACTATATTTTACCTGTGAACTCAAGAAGTCTAGGTTTTCATTAAGTATTAGAAAATAAGGAAAGAGAAGAATCGTTCTACCTCTTTGCCTGTATTAAGATAGAATCCCAGCACTCTGGGAGACTGAGGAGGGTGGATCACCTGAGCTTGGGAGTTCAAGACCAGCCTGAGCAAGAGCAAGACCCCGGTCTTTAGTCCTGGCTACTCAGGAGGCTAAGGCAAGAGCATCACTTGAGGCCAAGAGTTTGAGGTGCTGTGAATTATGACACCACAGTACTCTACCCAGGGTGACAATGAGACTCTGTCTCAAAAAAAAAAGATATACTGTCTCTTTAACAGGCCCAGAAACTATCTTGTTCCTTCTCGTTTTGGGTCTTGACTCACTTGTGTTAAGAAACACCTGGATACCTTCAGGGATGTCTCTTTTGAACACTTGTATAAATTAAAGTTTGCCTTTAGGGATTCCAAAGTTCTGTGTTAAAAGTTACTTGCAAGGGGAGCTTTAGCAAATCAGCTCTAGTAGTTGTCTTATGGCATAGGCCTTAACATTACAGGTTTTTAAAGCAAAATCCCTATTTTACTTGGGTGAGCCATTCACCAATGTTTATGGAACACCTACTTTGCACAGAACACTATACACACTACTTTGGGGATCATAAAGGAAATGGGCCCGTGATTCTCACCCTTAAAAAGAAAACTCACCATCTAATTGGGAAGGCAGGTAAAATGGATTTATCAGCTTTTATGTGAGGGAGAGATCAGGATTTTAAAGCCACAAATCCAGGTTTGTGAAACATTCAGTTGACAAATTTGTATTTTATTGCCCATCATGGCAATTCACTGCATCTGTCGCTGAGGCTTAAAATACGAAAGGCACAGTGTTCCTCCCTGAAGGACTTGCTGCTAGAACATAAAGTACCTCTTACAACAGGACCTGGAATTCTCATCCAAATCCCTCTGGGTGGGGTTTAGCAAAAATGTATCTTCTCTTGACTGACCAATTAGAAAAAGATGCCTCCTCCAGGCAAACTAATTCAGAAAAATGTGCCTCTTCTCCTACAGCCCTGGGCTGAGCTGAAGGAGGGCTGGAATTTGGTTACCATTTGCACAACACACACCAGGAACCTGCAGTTTCTTCTCATTCCTCTGTCCTTACATTTTCTGATAATAACCAATCCTAAGGTTTTGAACCAGGTAACTAAGGAATGTTCTTACAGATGCCAAATTCTGCTGCCTCAAGTTGTTACTGTGACTTTTTTTAACCTCTTGGCTTACCTACAGATTCCGCAGTCTTGGTGCAATGCTTATTATTTCAAGAGATATATATGGTTTTCTCTCATATTGCTAGATAGATGGCAGAAGATCTGAAGGGCTTGTCATAAGAAGCCCTGGGCAGCTGGAGTAGTTTTTGCCAATACATGCATTTCAGTGATGTGACTTATGGGCAGAGACAAGAGGGCCAGAGTACCTTCGAGCAAATACACAATCCTCCAGTGACCCCTCTGGCAATACATCAGAGATTCTGCAATATAGCTCCAAGCAACAAATTGAGGACAGCCAGAATGGATGGCGGAGCCTCTGCTGTGCTCAGCTTTTAAAAATACCTGCACTATAGTGCCTGACAACTGGCTTCTGCTCAAGTGCATTTGATGACTCCAAACTGGGCCTGATTGATATTCAGCCTCGACTGTCCTTTGGAGTGCTTTTAGGAGAAGGCTCTTGTCTAAAAAACTTTCTGTTTCAGGGTGTTCCCATAACTGATTCCAAATAAATGGAAGCCTAAAGCTAAAGTCTTCAGCCTTTTTGCAAACTTTTATATACGTTACCTGGAATTTTGTTGGCCCTACCCAGTATAATAAAGTTAGTATCTTGAAAACAAATGTTGCTTTGTAGGGTTATCGTTCTTGGTTAGAAATCATTGGATTTCTAGCCCTCCTTCAAGGCTGGTATCCAACAGCTATTTGGAAAGAATAAGATATCTCCTCTTTCATCAGTTGTTGTTCACTCAATTTTCACTAAATAAATGATAATCTCACCAAATGAGAAGGATAATCTAGGCGTCTAGAAAATCAATTAGGTTATGGGTGGCTAAAGTATTTGTAGTAGTGAGGAGTTGGAGGTAACCTCACTTGCTATTCCTGCGTAGTAAATGCACACCAAAGATTATCATGCAGTGATTAGAGACTACAATTTATGTGTACACATAGCAACGTGGATGAACCAAAAACACACAGTAACTAGTAGGAAAAGTAAGAAACAGGGGTAAATAAATATAGCACAACATTTGCATAAATTAAAAATACATGCATTCAGGAAAACACTATATTGCAAATATATATACATAAACAAAAAGGTCACACAAGCAGTAAAAGGGATGCCTATAAGGACAGGAAAGGAAAGAGAACAGGGTCTGAGAACTAAAGAGTAAATAGCATAAGAATAAGACTCTGCGCAAGAGAGCAATGATTAGTTAAAACTTTTGTTCTTGAGGGTCACTAAAAATACCAAGAGATTTCTATTTTTCTCCCTTGGAGAGTTTCAGGTCTATTGAGGTTCCGAGAATCTGTATTCAACAAACATTCCCGTCAAATCTTCTGATCAGAGACACTTGAGAAATACTTTCTAAAGTCCAGACAAAATACCACTTGCAACACCCACTTCCATTAAATTCACTTCAAAACAATCATTGAAGAACTGGATAAGAATTTCTGAAGAAAGGTGCAAAATAGGAGACATAAAAGGAGGAACATCTGTTTCCTGCGTTAATGAGCTGAGACCTGCACACCTGGGAAGACATATATAGGCCTTGAGTACAGGCACACCTGGGAGATACTGCAGGTTCAATTCCAGACCCCCACAATAAAGCAAATATCCCTACTTATACTGTCAGGGCAGTTTGGAGAAGAGAGATATTAGAGTGCACTAGAACATTGAGGGAAAGCCTCAGTCAGGTGCTGGGACGTCTAACTGTTCTTTGTAAGGCAGATAGTATGAAAGGTTAGGAGAAAGAGTTAGCATTCTAGAAATGAGAATTTTGAGCCGAGTTTGGAAGTGGGAATTATACACATTCACACACACAGACAGCGTAAGCCATATAGAATGAGGTAGGTACTCAACATGAAGGACATATTTTGCATTAGCATGGGGAATGCAACTGAACAGATCAGCTAAGAAAAGGTTATGAAGGATTATGAAATTAAGGGGAAAGTTTAGACTGAGCCCAGTAGAACAACATTACTTCCTAATAAATCTCATGTACATTTAATCCTTTTCTGGCTTCTGCCCCTCAGTGGACCTAAACTAATACAAGTGGTACTGAATAGACAGTTAAGATGGAGATTTGGGACAGGTTTACCCCGCCCAGTAGGAGGAAATCGCCTGGCACACTAGCACAAGGAGACAGCTTAATTGCTAAAGATTTTCATGGGGATGACCTGGGAAAACGTGCCAGTAGAGTGAAACAAACTTGCAAGGCAGTGATTCAGACAGGCACAAAATTCCACAGAACATAGAATCCCACAGAACCAGACCCAGGTCTCAATGAAGGGAATGTAAGGACAGGCCCAGGGTCCAGGACCATGGACTCCACCAGTCTTTGTGTACTGTCATCTAGAAGCAGCCAGCCTTCCAGAACACTGGAATAACCTTTTAAACATACAACTCCACTGCCCGTTCTGCAACAGTACTGTGGAAGAGTGTGGTACCATTTCCTAGGATATGGCACAAACATTTAATCAGAGAGCTATACTATGTCCATAATGGAAGAAAACATGGCCCTGGAAACCAAGGCGTGGAAACACAGAGTCTCCAGCTACTACTATGCCCATGACCCACCTGGGATTTTGTCTTTCTCATTTCCCCAACTCTTGGCTTTGTAAAGTTGGAGGTCCCAAAGCGGGTTACCATTTGGGCCTCACTCATGCCAAGGGACACAGCAAAGGTACTATTGAGTTATAAGCTTTGGTGGCCTCCAGGCACTGCCATGACTTCTTGTGACTAGAGACTAGCTAGTGCTAAGTCAATATCTGGCAAGGGTTTCCAACAAAATGGATAATACTTAGACCTGACAAATTTTCTGACTGGATGTTATATAGAGACACCTCCCTCCCCCCAAAAAATATCATTCGGGTTTCACAGAGCAAAAGAAAGCAAGTTCACCTGGATTGTACATCAATCAAATAAATATGCATTGGACACATGAGCAAAGAACATACAGTTTTGTTTTCAAGTAAAAAGAGCAGTTGTGGTCATTAAATTTTGAGTGAAAGAAGTTTGCCTTTGAGAGGTCATGACAGAACACAGTATACTTCAAACAATGGAATTTCATGGACTTTCTCTAGCTAATTGCTACATTTGATTGTTACTTTTTCATGAACACCAGGGAACCTTTCAAAACAAAGCACTAAATGTGATTTATTTATCCAAAACCGTTTATGAAGAATTAATACAAAACAATGGAAAAACATGTACAAAATGAAATAGCAAATGAAGTAAACTAACCCAAACATAAATATGTTTCCCCTTTTGGGATGCCACAGCAGATGTGACGAGGACTGATCAGATGGCAATTATTGTGTGATACAGTCATAATGGAAAACCCTAGGAACTATGTTTAACATTTTTGCTAGCTAAAAATCATCTCTCTGTTACTTAACAAAGTGAAGTTCTGGATAATTCTAACCTGCCATTAAACCACAGTCATGGTCAGTCTTACGACAACACTGTCATGAAAGTGAAACAAAGGAGGGCAAGCATGATTTTTTTTTTTTTTTTGTTTTGGCCGTGGCTGGGTTTGAACCTACCACCTCCGGCATATGGGGCCCACGCCCTACTCCTTTGAGCTACAGGCACCGCCCACAAGCATGATTTTTAAACATTAATAAATGGGCATAGGTACCAGGTAAGACTCATTCCTTTAATTTCATTAGTGTTTTACAAAAGTTACATGTCTTTTTGATTTGTCCCATAAACGGACTATTTGAAATATGTAGGCTATTTAAGGCTAAATTGTGTCCCCCAAATCCATATATTAAAGTCCTAACCCAAATATCTCAGAAAGTGACTGTATTTGGAGATAAGGTCTTTAAGAGGTGATCAAATTAAAATAAGGCTGTTAGCCAGAGCCTAAACCTGATCTGACTGGCTTCCTTATAAGAAGACGAGATTAGGTCACAAAAAAAAGACACCAGGGATGATCACACATCCTGAGGAAGGATCATTCCAGAGCAAGGACCATGTGAGGACACAGAAGGGTGTCCACCTAGAAAGTGACCATCTGCAAGCCAAGGAGAGAGGCCTCAGGGGGAATCATACTGTTAACACCCTGGTTTAGACCTCCACAGCTCTGAGAAACAAATTTCTGTTGTTTAAGCCACCAAGTCTATGATATTTTGCTATGGAAGTCCTAGAAAACTAACACATGTGCCAACTCAGGTTTTTCTTTAAAGACACTCAGTGTGTCCAGATGGTCTGTACCCTGTAATGCTGTTTAAACCTTGCATTTTAAGGCTTCTAACCTATATTTTCAAAGATTTGGAAAGAACTCTAACTCTCAATGAGATGTAAAATGTTTATTTAAAAAACTGATACAGTCAATTATTCCATTTTAACTGTAATCTGCACAGATGGTCCAGAATACAAAACATGCCTGATTTGGATGGATAGGGTGTTTTCTTTTGTCATCTTTAAATTTACATATTCAACAGCAGAAAACTCCATTAAAATATGAAAGTGATAAACAATTATAAAATCAATAGGAATTATTTTGACATAAGCCAAATTGCAACAAAATTTTCAGGTCATACCAAAAGCTTTAATTCATTAAGAAAAATACATTCATTCCAAACAGATGTAATAAATAGGTTCTTGGATTGTTTGGTAATACAATTAATGAAGAGTTTACTGCATACAGATACATTAGGAAAAAATATAAACTCCTTCCTGATTTGACAAAATTCTGGGTGGTGCCTGTGGCTCAGTGAGTAGGGCACCAGCTCCATATACTGAGGGTGGCAGGTTCAAACCCGCCCCTGGCCAAACTGCTAACAAAAAAATAGCCAGGCATTGGGGCAGGCATCTGTAGTCCCAGCTACTTGGGAGGCTAAGGCAAGAGAATTGCCTAAGCCCAAGAGCTAGAGGTTGCTGTGAGCTATGATGCCATGGCATCCTACCAAGGGTAACAAAGTGAGACTCTGTTTATAAATAAATAAATAATCTGATTTGACAAAATTCTAATGTCACCCAAGATAACATAAAATTCACAATGTTCTTCTAAATAAATAAGTACATCAGTCTTCTATTATAAGGTAGTTGTTGAATGTTTTTAATTCAAAGACTGTTTAAAATTAGTCCTGCACTAGAAATCTTGGAATGCCCTGAAATCTTATGGCCCATACATTAAAGAATCTGGATGGAAGTTTCCCCAAATTGGATAATAATCCAAACATTTAAGACAGTACCAATAGCAAAAAGGTAAATAAAATCCACACACACTTAGATATTAAAAATAGACTACTAAATCACAGTTCAAAGAAAAAGCAAAGTTAAATTTTAAAACTCTTAGAAATGAATTGTACTGAATATCAAAACTTGGACCTAAAACCAGTGGAATGGGGTAAAAATGGCACCTTCCAGGAGTTCTATAGATAAAGGATAGAGATTGAAAGGTAACACAGTATGTGTCCAGCTAGTAGGTTAGAAACACAACAGTTTAATTCTGCAGAAAGGAGACAATAAACAGTAGAAATCAACAAATCAGAAAATAATTATAAAAGAGAAGAGTAAAAAAAAAAATCACATTTGCTTCTTTGAAAATATTTTTTAAATAAATCAATCTCTGGTAAGATAATTCAAGGAAGAGAGAGCGCAACCCCAAATGAACTATGGTAGGATTGAAAAGGTTCATGGTTATATTAAAGAATACTATAAACAAGCTTATGCCAATTTAAATTTGAAAATAAAGGCAAAATGCACAAATTCTTACAAAAATAGAATATCCCAAAGCCAATTCAAAATGAAATATGTCCGCATCGTATATATGCAAATTTTACCAAATTTATGAAATAAATAATTCTAATCATATGCAAGGTTATACAGAATTGTGAAAACAGCAGAAGAAAACTACTAACCTATGAGAGTGACAAAGATAAATTACAAAATGAGGAATGTATTTTATGAGGCAGTTTAATACTAAAACTGAAAAAGAATAGCACAAGAAAAGAAAATTATAGGTAGATCTAAGGAACACAGTATAAAAATTCTAAATAAAAATTAGCAAACTGAATCTAGCATGTGCAGAACCATTACTAAGCTGTATGTTTATCCCAAGAATGCAAGAGTAGCTTAACATTAGAAAATCCATTAGTGTTTGTGAATGTATTAAAGGAGAAAGACCATTGATCATTTCAACATATATAAGATAACTTTTTGCATATGTCACTCATTTTTTAATTTTAGAAAACCTATCAAATTAGGAAAAGAAGAAAAATTTATTACCTTGATAAATAATTACCAAATATTTATAAAAATATCATTCTCACCAGGCATGGTGGTGTGTGCCTACAGACCCAGCTACCAGGGAAGCTGAGGCAGGAGGATTGCTTTAGCCTGGGTGTTCATCCTAGCCTGGGCAACATAGTAGTGAAACAAACAAACAAAAAACTCAGGAACATCAGAAAAACATTCACTTCTACTCAGCATTGCCCTAGATATCCTAAGCCACTATTATAAGTCAAGAGAAAGAAATAATAGATATGGGTATTGGAAAGGAAGGAACAAAAACAGTCACTTTTCACAAATTAATCAAAAGAAAAATTATTAGAATTATGAGTTTAGCAAAGTGGCTGGCTGATGTGTGCCCCCCACAAAGAGCAAATGGACTCAAAGTATCCATTTACAATTATGACAACAAAAATGTACAAATCTCACAAAAACATGCCAAACCTTATGGATAAACTTCAAATGTTATTAAAATATTTTAAAGAAGAACTCAGTAGAGAAAGATACCATATTCGTGAAAAGGAAGACTCAATACTGTAAATACATCAATACTCCCCAAATCAAGCTAGTCGATTAAGCATAATTAAAATCCCAGCAGTGTCTTGACAAAATGATTCTAAACTATTTCAGAAAAGGAATGTGCCAGGAATCACCAATGCTCCTGATGAAGAGGCTTAAGGTAGATGTACTTGCCTACTAAATGTTAGAATATTTTAGAATTCTAATTATTAAGGTAGTATTATCTTGCTGCATAAATAGACAACTTGATCAGTGGAACAGAAGAGAGAGCTCACAAATCAGACATTCAATATATGCTAGAGGTTAAATTGCAGTTCTGTGTGGAAAAGATGAGACAGTCAACACGTGAGGGTAACTGGTTGCCTATGAATGAAGCTGGGTCCCCTCTGTATAAGTCTTCTAGGGCTACCATAACAAAACACTGTAGACTGAATGGCTTAAGCAACAGATATTTATTTTCTCACAGTTCCAGAAGCTGGAAGTCCAAGATCAAGGTCCTGGAAGAATTGGTTTCCCGTGAGGCTTCCCTCCAAGGTTTGCCTGTATCCTTACAAGGCCTTTCCTCTGTACACACCTGACCCTGGTGTCTCTCTCTCTCTCTTCTTATAAGGCTCAAGTCCTACTGGATCAGAGCCCCACCCCAATGACCGTGTTTAACCTTATTACCTCTTTTTAAAGGCTCTGTCTCCAAATACAGTCACATTGTGGGGTAGGGCCTCAACCTACACATTTGGGGGGAACACGATTCAGTTCATAACACCTCCTATAAAGCACTGAAAAGGAAGATCTATTCCAGATTGATCAAAGACTGATTGTGAATAAGACAAATTTTTAACTTCACTAAAAGTTGATGTAAGACATGCAACGATAGTTTTCAGATCATAGAACATCAGGCAGCACAGCACAGCAATCCCTAACAGAATGGAAATTAACAAAGTAATCCCCAGAATCGTCCCTAAAGAAAGTGTCCAGGCTACAGTGCAGAGAGAAGAAATCCAAAAGAGCCTCAAGGCTCCCAGAGTTAAGACAGAGTTAACAATTCAGGGAGGCCAAGGAGGCTAGAATTAGGGCCAACTACCAGAAAGATTGTTGGAGAGAGAAGAAAAACCTGCACAGAGAATGCTCTAGATAGCTGCAAGGGTTCCCCTTGCATCTTCAGCTAATTATTGATTAGTGCATGCATATGCTGAGAGCCAGAAAGGAACAGGGGGAATGATCCCCAGAGATCACACAGGGCTACTACAGTCAGAACGGAAAAATCTGTACTATACAGGGCAACAGAGTACTCAGACAGGCATTGCCTCAGTAATGGGGCCAAGTTAGTCCTAGACTGAGGGCTGCTCTATTCCCACCTAAACAAGCTTAAAGGCACGTTTTGAAAGGATATCACTGTTTGCAAGTAGCTTACCTGCATCCCAGAACAAAGTATTGGGAACATGGAAAGGAATAAAGAAATAAAGACACTGTATGAGATTCACACTGTCTGGCATCCAATCAAAATTGCAGGCATATAAAACAGAAAAACATGTCAAAGAAGAAGAAAATATGATCTAGAATGAGAAGAAAAAAATCAGTCAATAAGAATTGACCCCATGAATTGAATTATAGAAATAGATGCTTAGTAAGGATGTTAAAGCAGCCACCACAGATAGACTCCATATGTCCAAGAAGGCAGAGGGAAATATGAGCTTGTTAAGAAGTTATATGAAGGAGACTTTTTTAAATGACCCAAATAAAACTGGTAGAGGTGAAAGATGCAATGATGGAAATGAAAAACACACTCAGTATGAAATAAAAAAATATACTCAATAAGATCAGCAGAAGTATTGACACTGTAAAAAAAAAAAGGCGAGAAACTTGAAAACATAGCAGTGGAAAGTATTCAAAATGAAACAGAGAAAAAACAAAACACAAAACGCCACAGTGCATCATTGAGTATGTGATAATATATAATTGGAGTTTCTAAAAAAGAGGAAAGAAGAGGAAAAGGAGAACATAAAAGGAATTTTTAATGGTCCAAAATATTGTAAATTTCATAAAATTTTAAAAATATGTTAAAATTGTGAAGTATTAGAGATTTATTCCAAATTTAATTACCAACTCCAGCAACTTAACAAAGCTCCAGTGGATTCTTTTATGAAGTTCTTCAAGACAGTCATTGGAAACTGCAAACACAAAGAATCTGATTTTTGTATGCACTCACAAAAAGACAGCAGTTGTGGTTACCTCAGAAAGAGAGAGATGTGTACAAAAGATTGGAAGTGATAGGAATCTCTGCTTCATCAGAATAGACTTCATGTAATTTAACTCCAACTCCATGATTTCAGACCTGGAACAACTCCCAGAGATCACCTCATCTAATTTCCTCTGCTTATAAAGGCAAGAACTGAGAACCAAGATGTTAAGTGACTTGTCCAAGGTGACACAAAGTGTTAGTTACAGAATTGTCACTAGCACTTAAGTTCCTTGATTGCCAGTTTAGAGGGCTTCATAGTAAATCAGAGGAAAAATCTTATTGTTTTTTTTTTCCTTTTACCTTCAGCCAACAATATGATGCTCCCAATGTACATATAAAATAGTTTGATTGAGATACTTATTTCAGAGACTAGAGATGAAAATGCAGATATGCTCAGGTGATAACAGTCTGGTTTAACTGGAGTATGAGGTTTGGTTCAGAAGAACAGTGAGGGAGAAGGACATAGAGGTGGTTCCCAATGTGTGGTCTGGGGACTTGGGATGCTTTCAAAGGTCCATGAGGTGAAAACTATTTCCCCAGTAATACCATGTTTCCCCAAAAATAAGACACTGTATTATATTTATTTTTTCTCAAGAAGACACACTAGGGCTTATTTTCAGGGGATGTCTTCCATCTCTGCAGCAAAATGCATAGCCATGCCCATCACTAGGTCTTATTATCAGAGTAGGTCTTATTTTCGGGGAAACACGGTACTGAGACATTATTTGCCTTTCACTTTCCTTCTCTTATAAATATACAACGAAATTTTCCAGAGGCTACATAGTGTGATTCACTCATAATAGACTGAATTCAGAAACAGATATGAGTCAGGCATTAAAGAGACTTGCAAAGATGTCAAACAGTGCTACTCTCCTCACTAATTTTTGTGTTTTGAAAGGTAAATTATTCTTTCATAAAGGACAGGATTTATATTAACATATAATGGGTTTTTTCATGTTATTTTAAAATATATAAATACATATTTTCAAAGTGTCCTCAGTCTTGACTTTAATGCAGTCAAGACTTTTAGACAGTGATAGGTATAGTTCATACAAATAAAAGCTCCTTGGGCTCCTCAATAACTTTTAAGATTGAAAAAGGATCCAAAACCAGAAACATTTGAGAACTGCTGTTGTAGAGATTTCCAAAATCATGTTGAAGAATCTGTCTTTTACTCACAGGCAGTGGCTTGTCACAGAAGAGTTTTGAGCAGGGAAGTGTCATGATTAGAGAGTCACTCTTCAGGGAAGACTTAACCTGGCCATCTATGGGTACCCAAACAACAAAGTCAGGGGCGAAGATAAAACGATCTGAAGGCTATTAAAGTGCCACTGAGAAGCAGGGAACAGATGGGAGTAGATGGGAGAAAGAGGCAAACACATGTGGCAGTGGAATTCAAGGGACAAACAAATGGTAGGACCCAAGAGGGGCTAGACAGAAAACCTCTGATATGTTATCTGGTTGACCAAAAGAGCAGCAGCACCATTAACAGAAGTCAGGAAGTCAGGAAGAGGGAATGGTTTAAGTTTTGACATGTTAACACTCAAGTAAAATTGTGAATATGACCAGCAGATAGTCAGAAATGTGGAACTGGAGTTTGAAAGAGGCTAGTTCATGTTGAACAGGTAGAGCAAGGTGATGTTTGAGGTTGTGAGAGCTGAAGGAATTTAGGGTGGAAAGGAAGGTTTACACAGAAAGAGAGAGAACTGGAGACCCCACAGGGCAGCAATAGGGCAGGGGAGGCACCAATGTTAAAGGTAGAATAAGCACTAGAATTTTGCAACATCTCTGAAGCCAGGAACAGAAAGGTAGGAGAGTTAGGGATACCTAGAAGCCCATAGGAACGGGGGCCAAGAGAAGTTCTATGATGTCTCAGGAACTTTCAAATGTGATTTTATCAGAGTAGTGGATGTGAGTAGGATTCAGTGCATTTGGGTTGACAAACCCCCCAAAGAAGGGTATGTGAGTAGGAGAACAGAATGAGAGAAAATGTTGGTCAATCTAGAGAATAAATAAACTCTCCGAGGATGAAAATATTCAGAGAGAGAACAGAAATGCCAGATAAATGCCAGATTGCTGTTTGGAGAAAGAGAGAACCTGAAGAAAAAAAAAAAAAGGAAAAGATTGATTAGTTCCCAGGAGAAGGAGAAAGTGAGATTGGTTAAAATGAGAAAAAAAGAACTGGTGACAGTGGGAAAGGCAGCAGAAGTCTGGGAACACCTGGAGGCCATCAGGATGGGAGTTTGCCAGGATTCTATTCCTGCCAGAAACAAAACATGAAAAGCTTATGCACAAAGAAAACTTCTGGATGTTTTACAATAGTAAACTTTCATGAGTGGTTTCCTCTGAAAAGTAGGACTTAGAGAGATTTTAATTTTGTATTTATTCTTCTGTATAACTGGAAAGTTTTAAGTTTTTAAAAATCACAAGTCTGAATTTCTTTTATAATTAAAAATATTCGTTATTTTTAACAATACAAGACAAGGTCAAAATTTTAAACAATTCATCTTTGAAGAATAGGAAGGAAAAATTGAAAAAGATACCTCTACACATTACTCTGTTTATATATAAGAATTTTTTAAAATATATGATACACTTCATGATTTGCATGTCACCCTTGCTCAGAGGCTATGCTCATGCTCTCTGTATCATTCCAATTTCAGTATACATTCTGCTGAAGCAAGCACGGTACTTTAGAGTTCCTTAATATGGGTAAACTTCTGTCATAGTTTAAAAATGACTTTCAGAATATTGTCACAAAGAGGAAGAAATAAACGCTTGGTGCTATGTACTCTAATGTCAAAGTTTTAGTGTTGGACATACAGTCCCAGCCTTCAGAAAGTAGAGAGCTAGGCAGAGCACAATGCAAAATAGCTTCTAAGTCCCAACTCGGGCTACAAAGTGAAAACATCATGAGACAAATCAAAAGGCCACTGGAACTGGTGAGAAGAAGGTAATTTGTAACTTTTAATAATGGTGCCAGTGGTCTGCAGGCAGCGGCAGAGGAGTTCCCCTCTCCAGGCTCCCACACTGATGGGGCCCAGATCTGCTTGCAAGTGCCCAGAGCCTCCGCCCCAGGGGGGCCCAGAACTGCTTGCTAGAGCAGCATGTGTCCTGCGGGTAGAGGCAGAAGAGTTCCCCGCTCCAGGCACCCACGCTGGGTGGGCCCAGAAGTGACACATCTGTATGCTCCCGGCACCTCCAGCCAGATGCACGAGAACTATGAGAGGACGGTCAGTTGAGAGGGAACCATACTAGAACAATGGTACCCCGAGGTGAAGAACAGCAGCCACAGTAGTGGGAACAATAAGGCTCACACCCCTGAGGCTTTTCTGGACACACACACTCTGCCTCTCTGGGCAACCAGAGGAAGCTGGCATCTTCTCTGGTGGAGGCCACTGACTAAACAGTTCTGGTACAGTCTCCACACAGTGTAAATTCAGCATGGGGTGGAATCAGTGGAAAAACTCTGGTAATTTGAATAACCAGAGTAGATCAACTCCCCCAAGGAAGGATGGGACAGATGCAATTGAAGATCCCATCAATAAACAGATAGCTGAGATGTCAGAAATTGAGTTCAGAATTTGGATAGCAAATAAGATTAACAGAATGGAAGAGGGAATTAGAATTTAAAGAAATTATTCAAAAGGTGTCTCAAGAATTCAACAATTTCAAAGATAAAATGACCAAAGATTTTGAAACCCTGAGGCAAGAGGTTGCAGCCCTCAAAGATCTGAAAAATATGGTAGAATCCTTCGGTAACAGAATGGAGCAGGCAGAAGAAAGGATCTCTGACATTGAAGACAAAGCTTCTGAGTGTGCCCAAACACACAAGGATGAAGAGAAATGGAGAGCAAAAACAGGTCACTCTCTCAGAGAGCTCTGGGATAATGCAAAGAAAACTAATATTCATCTTATAGGAATCCCTGAAGGCAACGAAGTGGCTGCACAAAGCATAAAGGCTCTACTTCATGAAATTATGAAAGAGAACTTTCCAGACATGCAAAGAGATTCTGAAATTCAGACAGCAGACAGTTTCAGAACCCCAGCATGATTCAACCCAAACAAGACATCCCCCAGGCACATCATAATTAACTTCACTAAAGTTAATATGAAAGACAAAATTCTGAAAGCAGCTAGACATAAGAAAACCATAACCTACCTACAAGGGAAAGAATATTAGAATGACTGTAGATATCTCTGCTGAAACCTTTCAGACTAGAAGAGGGTGGTCATTGACTTTTACCCTCCTAAAACAAAATAACTTTCAACCCAGGATCCTGTATCCAGCTAAACGGAGTTTCATTTATGATGAAGAAATTAAGTACTTTAATGACATTCACATGTTGAAGAAATTTGCTATAACTAAACCAGCCCTCTAGGATATTCTTAGACCTATCCTCCATAATGACCAGAGCAATCCTCCACCACGTAAGTAAACTCACACAGAAAATTTTGATCAAACTCACACAGAAAATTTTGATCAAATTCCAACTTCCACAGTGGCAAAAGTCTTAAAGATGTCCATTGGACTTTTGAAAAACTCAATACCCAAAATTAAACCAGGTTTATCAATAGTCTCAATCAATGTGAATGGCTTATTATCCTGTAAAGAGGCACAAGCTGGCTGACTGGATACAAAAACTCAGGCCAGATATGTGCTGCATACAAGAATCCCATCTAACCCTAAAAGACAAATATAGACTCAGGGTGAAGGGATGGTCATCTATATTCCAGGCAAATGGAAAGCAGAAAAAAGCAGGTGTTGCAACTTTATTCACAAATACAATAGGTTTTAAACCAACAAAAGTAATCAAGGATAAAGATGGACACTTTATATTTGTTAAGGGTAATACTCAATATGATGAGATTTCAATCATCAATATTTATGCACCCCACCAGAACGTACCTCAATTTATAAAAGATACTCTAATAGACATGAGCAACTTGATTTCTCCCAGCTCCATCATAGTTGAGATTTTAATACTCCTCTGGCAGTGTTGGATAGATCCTCCAACAAGAAGCTTAGCAAAGAAATTTTAGATTTAAACTTAACCATTCAGCATTTGGATTTAGTGGACATCTACAGAACATTTCATCCTAACAAAACTATATACACATTTTTCTCATCAGCCCACAGAACATACTCCAAAATCAACCACATTTTAGGTTACAAGTCTAACCTCAGCAAATTTAAAAGAATAGAATTTATTCCTTGTATCTTCTCAGACCATCATGGAATAAAAGTTGAACTTAGTAACAACAGGAATCTGCAGACTCATACAAAAACATGGAAGCTAAATAACCTTATGCTGAATGATAGGTCAGAGATGAGACCAAGAAGGAAATTACCAAATTTTTGGAATAAAACGATAA
>NW_003852436.1:5532847-5535920 GCF_000181295.1 Otolemur garnettii
GTTGGAGGTTGCTGTGAGCAGTGATGCCACAGCACTCTTCCCAGGGGGGCAGCTTGAGGCTCTGTCTCAAAAAAATAAGAAAGCCTGGATGGGAATGAAGAGGAAGCACTGAGCGCTGACCCCTCATCTGAAATCTCTGCTGAGACAAAAAGTGCTTCCTAGAAAAGTGGTTAGGAACATCTGTGCTCTGGATGAGGGCTTTTTTCTCGTGTAGTTTGGGAAAAAGACTCAGTCTTAAATGGGACTAACTATAGTCCCTGCCACATAAATAAGAATTAACTATAATGCTATGTGGAAAGCATTTAAGGTACCTAGCATATGGTAGGCACTCAAAAAACATTAGCTGTTGTTATTACTTGTCAAGTTACATTATGTTTATTATATTATAAAACGTAAAAGTACTGGGTTTGGGCCTCTAGTAATTCAATTAATATGTCTAGAACACAATGCTTACACATATAGCATGAGACATTGTCCTCTCCTTAATGGCTAATTGCCAAACAATATTTAAAAAGATACATAATATGCACATCAGTGTATACCACCTTCCAAATGTGTGATCCAGACCAAAGTGGTTCTGTAATTTGAAGATTAGAAAAATCACTGAGGACAGGAGCAATTAGGAAAGACATTGCAGAGATATGGCGTGAATGGACCTTAAAGAACAGGTCAAGGGGCGGCGTCTGTGGCTCGAGGTGTAGGGCGCCAGCCCCATATGGGGGTGGAGGGATCAAGCCCTGCCCTGGCCAAAAAAATTGCAAAAAAGAAAACAGGTCAGGAGAGGAAAGGGCATCCAGGGGTGGGGCAGGGAAATGTGATGAACAGAGACTAGAAACAAAAAAGATGCATGGTCTGAATATAATACAAGTACATGGAGTGGATCCTTGAACAGCCAAAGGACATTGGTATGAACACTGGTATTTAATACTGATATTGTTTTCTTAATTTTGACAAATGTATCCTGATAATATAAGATGTTAACATTAGGAAAAACTGAGTAAGGAGTATATACATACATACATACATATACATATACACACACACATACATATACACATATATATATAGGAACTCTCTGTACCAACTTTGCATCTTTCTATAAATCTAAAACTCATGCCAAATTAAGGTTTATCTTTAAAAATATGCATGGTAAATTCATGAAATACTGAATAAACAAATGTAGTCAAAGCTCTGAACTTAGCCAGAGAGATATTAGTAAATTAAGAAGAACAGATGGGTGAGGCCTAGACTGTAGACGACTTTGAATGCCTGGCTAAAGATTTTGTACTTAATTCTGCAGTTGATGTACTGTTACTGAACCTAGGAGACGGTGAGGTGAGGAAGGAACATAGCTGAGCCTTGGTGCTCTGCCACCTGAGTCTGGAATGTTGTCACCACCATTGCTTTGCATTTGCTCAACACTGTACTCCCTTAAAAGCACCACCAATGACATACTAATGTGCTCTCTTGTACCTTTTCCTCAGTTATTAAAATGGTAGTGTTCAATAAAACCACCAGGTAAAGGGGAGGTTAGGATCAAGCCCTGGATAATGATTGGTCTCACTCAACATCCACAGTCTTAGAAGCAGACCTTTCTGCGTGAAAAGTTAGTGCTGTAGGTGTGAACGTTTGTGTGTAGGTGTGAGCATACGTGTGCCAAATGGGCATGTGCTTGTTGCTTAGCAACACGTGCCTCTCCCCTTTGTATGCGACAGAGAGATTTCTGTCCCGATGTGCCAACGTGGTCCAATGGCAGGAAAAGAAGCTAAAGCAGACGGAACCAGGCCTTATGGAGAAGGCTCAGCCGCTTCAACGTGACAGGAGGCTGAGGCTGGGATCTGTTCTAGCTGTGGCCCTCCTGGCACAGGTGCTAAGCAACAGGGGTGAAGTGTCTGGGTGTGAGAATGCGATCTAAAACAGATGTGGCCTCAGAGCTCAGGTGGGATGCTTCAGGGGGTGATGGGGAATAAAAGTATCACAGTGACCATGAACAAATGTCCTGATACCAGAATGTGTGAGGCTCATCTTTAACCTCATGTAGTTAAAGGCATTAGCGGACTGGTCATACTTCCCGCCTTTCTCTCTCTTCCTGGCTTTTGCAGCAGGGCTGATCTCCTTTGAATTACGTTGCTAGTGATCACACCCAAGGTAGGTGGTTGGGGGAGGCCTGGGAAATAAATGGACTTCCTGGCGCTGAGTTCTCAGGGAATACATTGGATAAGTAAAAGCGAGGCCCTCGGGTTTGTATTCCGAGCTAGTAAAGTGGATCATTGCAGGTACACTCTTAATGTGAATTTCTGCAAGGTGAGTCATTTCCCTGATGGCCTTCCTTAAAATTTCTGAAATGTATTCCCACAACACCTGCAGCTCTGTGCACCATTTCTGGGGCTATGAGAAGCAGAGCACACTATCAAAGAGAGAGATGGAGCCAAAGGACGGGAGTGAGAGGTCACAGAGCGGAACTCTGTGCGTGCTGGCAGTTTCTCCATGCTTCTTCCGGCACCCTAGCACGCTGCCTGTCTGAAGCCATCCCACCGGATATCTGCCAGAGCCACTAGGTCCAGGAAAGCAAGACTTCTGCATTGCTGACTGCCCTACATCAGGGCCTGGTGGATGCTCGGTAAATATTTATTGAACAAACAAATAAATCTAGCAAACTAACAGACATAAGAGTATCCAAATACTACAAAGTAAGATTGAAGATGGATGAGGACTAGTGTCTACCCAGTGAAAATGCCACTAGGGAGGGAGAAGATTAGAGAAAGGCAGGAACACCTTGTTATAAATGCACTGGGTGAAAGCTTGGGCAGTGGGAGGCTAAACTGAGTCAGAGAGCATTTCCTTGCCAGCAAGTGTCCCTACCTAGAGGAAACAGATTTAAGGAGTAGAAGTAAAACTCTCTTTCTGGGGCATGATGCCAGATATTCTAGCACATTAAAGATGACGGGCAAAGGAGGTGACACCTTAAGACTTGTTCAGATTCCGTTTTCCTCCTTTTGTGGGTTAGCTGGAATAAGTAATATGTCTCCAGGAAGTAACCGAGAATGTGGGGAAGGACGGTTTCTGCCGTTCT
>NW_003852436.1:5537665-5551140 GCF_000181295.1 Otolemur garnettii
GCTGTTTCTTTTCTTAGAGTTTCATAGTTCTCTTTATAGAGATCTTTCACATCCTTTGTTAAGTATACCCCCAAATATTTCATCTTCTTTGGTACTACTTTAAATGGGATAGAGTCCTTGACTGTTTTTTCAGCTTGGCTGTTGTTGATATATATAAAGGCTACAGATTTATGAGTGTTGATTTTGTATCCTGATACGCCACTGTATTTCTTGATCACTTCTAAGAGTTTTTTAGTTGAGTCCCTGGTGTTTTCCAGATATACAATCATATGGTCTGTGAAAAGTGAAAGTTTGATCTCTTCTGTTCCTATATGGATGCCCTTAATTGCCTTTTCTTCCCGAATTGCAGTAGCTAGAACTTCCATTACAAGGTTAAATAGCAGGGGGGACAATGGGCAACCTTGTACTAATCCATTTTTATAGATGAAGAAGCGAAGAGTGTGAGTTTCTTGCCAACTCTGCATGGCTAATCTCACTCCACAGCCATTGAAACATTCCTCTGCTCACATGTGCCATATACCACGACGGCCGCACAAACACACACACGTTATAAACATATGGTGGTAGGGCTTTTGACTGTGTGGAAATAACGATGAGGTAAATCTTCCTAGAGGAAGTCAGGCCAGAATTAAGTCCCAAATGATGAGCAGGCATTAAGTTGCTGGTTGAAAAGGGATGGAGAGGAGCCAGCTCACAAGGAGTCTATGTACCTTTCCATGTCGCCTGCACTTTTTCGTGTTTTCAGGGAGAAACTACTGACAGGTTTTACACTGGGAACTTACACCACCAGTCTTGCATTTTAGACAGATTGCTCTGTTGGATTTTTTGTGAATATCAAACTTTCATACGTGCATCAGAATCATCCCAGGGACTTTTAAAACAAATCTCTGGGCCCCACTTCTGGAGCTTCCCTTTCAGTAGATCTGGGTGGGGTCTAAGAATTTGCATTTTCAGCCAGTTTTAGAAGCAGCTGCTGCTTCAGGAACCCTGGGAACGAATTTGAAGGGGACAAGACTGGAGATCACTTAGGAGGCTATGTCAGTAATTCAGAAAAGAGAAAAGGAGTGTTTCAAGTAAAATCTAGAACTGGAATATAAGCTATATGAGAGCAGGGGGGGTGGTCCATTTAACTAGTTCTGTATTTCCAGCACCTGGATTAGCACCTAACTTGTAGTAGGTACAAAATAAACATTCGCTGAATTAATGTATGAATAAAAGGAAGGAGGGAGCAGATTCAAAAAATACTCAGCAGATAAAAATCAATGCTACCTGCTTATGCTAGAGATGAGAGAGAAGAAACTCCTAGGTTTCCAGCTTCGATAACTCTGAGTGATACTGTGATTAGTGGCAGGTACTACACAGGACGGGGGGAGGTTTGGAGTATGCTAAGTTTGGGGTATGCTGAGTTTCAAGGAAGTGAGGGCTATCCAGGAGAAGAAAATCATTGGAGAATGGATGTGAGACTCTACAGCTCAGGAAATAAGAGCTCTGGATCAGAGATAACAGCTTGGAACCCACTGGCAAAGAGATACTTGGTAGTTACACCCATGAGATTGCTTAAAGGGCAGAGTGAGAAGAGAGAGGAGCTAAGAATGAAACCAAATTCTGTGGGATAGTCAAAAAAAGGACATGAAAGAGAAAGGAAATAGTTAGGAGGAGAGAACTGGGAGAGAGCAGTGTAATGAGAGACCAGGGTTTTTGTTTGTTTGTTTTACTTTTTATTACATAAAATTTCAAACACAAAATAGAGTAGAGAGAGTAGTGCAGTAGTTTCCTATGGAGGGGCCACCAGTGATCAATTCATAGACAATTTTAGTTTACTTAAATCTCCACCCCACCCTCCTACCAACTAAACTGTATTATTTCTAACTAAAACAAATAGTGGGTGTCATATTGCTTCATTAGCAATTATGTCAGTATGCCTATCCAAAGAAAAGAGCTGTTTGGAAAAAAATCACAATATCATTATCCTGACAAAGAAAATTAACAGTTTCATAAACTCACTACATTTCCAATCAATGTTCAAATTTTCCCAATTATATCATAACTTTTCTTCCTCTCCCTCTTTTGTTTGGCTGAAGCAGGATCTAAGTAAGGTCCTTACACACTAATGCAGTCAGTGGGCCAGAGAGTCTCCTTGTCTGTCTCTCTGTCAATTTCAAGTCTCTTTCAACCTACACGTTCTCTCCTCCTGCCTAATTTTTTTAAATTAATCTTTGGGGTTTTTTAGGATTTATTTATTTAAAAAACTGGGTCCCGTAGAACTTTTCACGCTCTGGATTTTGCTGACTACATCCCATTGTGTCATTTCACCTCTTCTTTTTCCTACTACATCTCCTGCATGTTGGTAATTTAGATCTAAAGACTTGACCAATTGAGGTTCCATTATTTGGCAAGAATACTTCCCAGGAGTATTATACTTCCAGTCATCTCATTTTTGTGTGACAAGAAAACATTGATGATCATTATCTAGACCTATTATTTCATTAAAAATTACATTGTAGTACTATTCTGATTCTATCATTTCTTTTCACTTATTCCTATTTGTTTATTTATTTATTGAGACAGAGTCTAACTTTGTTGTCTCAGACTAGAGTGCCAAGGCATCATAGCTCACAGCATCCTCAAATTCCTGGGCTCAAGTGATCCTCTTGCCTCAGCCTCCCGAATAGCTGGGATTACAGACATTTGCCACCACTTCCAGCTAGTTTTTCTATTTTTAGTTTAATCAGGGTCTTTCTCTTCTCAGGCTAGTCTCAGACTTCAGTCTCAGGCTGAAGCAATCCACCCAGCTCAGCCCCCCAGAGTGTTGGAATTACAGGCATGAGCCATTATACCTGCCCTCACTTTTAATTTATTAATTTATTAATTAAAATACTTTTATAGAGAGAAACTTCCCTATATAAACTATCTGGATACTCTGAGGTATAGCTATACAAGAAAGACAGAATAAATATCTCTTTATTTTTATTTACCAGTTTCCAATACAATAAGTTGGTACTCCAGCACCTTCCATATGCGACCGATAAGGGATGCTTTCAAAGTACTGTCGTAAAGTCGCTTATTTAAATATTTGGGGGAGCTTCAATCATTATTCTTATTTCATAAGAATATTATTGATGTACAAATTTTCTCATCTGTGGCCTGTAGAAGCTTCTTTAAGTTCATTCCCAAGCTGAGTCTTTCTGAAATAACCCCAGTAGCATTACATAGCTTCTTTGCTAGCTAGTTTGACAAGATGACCCACAGTCACCTTACGCATTTCTTGCTCCAGATCTAGAACCAGTTATTTGTTCAAAAATTTCTGATTTCTTCTAATGGGGAATTTTATCTGGTGATCACAATCTGAGTGCATACGGCAATCATTGCTATTACATTGGTATTGCTTTTAGAACTTTTCCTTCAAATAAGAGAGAATATGTATTTTTACACAAAATACATTCTGACTTCATACTGAGATTTTCAAATCAAAACTGAGATCAAAGAGACGTTGTTCACCAATTCACTGCAGTTTCCTGTTTGAACGGGGCTTGGGCAAAACTGATGTGCTCATCCCCCACTGGCAGCTGCTCAGCACCAGCCCTCCCCACCGTCCCCCCCTCCATCATCCTGCCCTGATGACCACATCCCCCCTGCTGGTGCTCCAGAATTGCCATCAGGACCAAAGGCTGCCGTCCTCCCAGATGGACCTGGAGGTCCCTACCTCCTACATCTACCTGCCCACGTCTTACTGCTTTGACCGTCGTGATGTGGTTTAGAACTTTGCCAAATACCTTCTTTATCAGTCTCATTTAGTTCCGCAAGCATTTATTCAACACCTGTTATCCAGGAGAAAGTTGGAGTTCCTCCCATCAAGATGCTCTAGTCTAGCATTTCCTGGGATCACAAAACAATCTGCAGAATTCAGAACTTTCAATCAGTTAGGTATTTTCCTGTAATGAATTAGTTTGTTCTTAAAAGACAGGCATCAGCCATCAGTTTGAAGACTCACTCGCCAGACACCTTTCTTTGATTCAAGCAAAATTCCTTTTCTTCTGATTGCTGGTGCAGAATGATATGATAAAAAATGGATTCATTTTAACAATCACAAGCATTTGGCACACTGGTTGAATGAAGATGAAGTAATGAAACACAGTTCAAAAGCAAATAATCATCAAAAAAAGCTAGTAGTGTCTGGTGGTCCAGTGCTGGTATTATCCACTACAGCTTCATGAAACCTGGAAAATTGATTATAGCAGATGTCTACTGCAACCAACTGGATAACATGATGAGGACGCTTGTCATTAAGTAGTTAAGATTGGTCAGTAGAGATAGGCCGATCCTCTTGCAAGACAATACTCAACCACATGTCACACAAACAATGCTGCTCAGACTATAAAAGCTGTATTGGAAGCTCTCTGCCATCCACCATATTCACCAGACTGTGCACCAACTATCACTTCTTCTAAGCTTTGGACCACTTGTCCCAAGGAAAACATTCAGTCCTCGACAAGCTATGGAAAAAGCCTTCTGTGATTTCATCGCCACTCTCTTTCCAGGCTTCTTTGCTGGTAGCACGCACACGCTACCCTTAAGATGGCGAAACTGGGTCAATAGTTTAGGCATGTACTTTAATTGCACTGCTTCTTGTTTGAGATATAATAGAGTACACTTTTGATTCAAAACTAGACATTTTATATTTAATGAACTAATACAACTGCAGCAAATTCAAAATGGACACATTTGAGTTTAATCTCCTTGAAAACAAAATGCAAACTTTAGGGAATTTTATTTAGGCAAAGCGGAGTCTCCGTTTGTTAACTGGAAAAAATAAAAGCCCTGATCACCTTGGCTCAAATGGAAAACTGCAACATTAGCCTTTCTTTTGAAAGATGAGCTAACTTAGGGCATATGCTGATGCAGAGTGGAAGAATCCTTCAGGAAACCAGAGGAAGGGCATTCCTTCTCTTGTGAGAGTGACCCTTTTCAATCCATAGTTATATAAGTAAATTGCAGCCTATGGCTGTGCCACTATGCCAGTACCTGAGGCTTTTAAATTTGGAGGCAAAATATTAGCAAACCAATATGATCTAAGGGCAAGTCTTCCATTTGACTTTACAGATAATAAATATCAAATTTTGACCTTCATCTCTCTGACTTCCGATTTTGGTTAATTTGGCTTCACCATTAGCAGAGAAAGCAGGTAACATTTACGGACCACCCTCTAAAAACCCTCCATAGACAGTGTTCAAATATATATGATTCAGTTACAGACCCAAGCCTTTTAGACAGATCATTATTGATCATTATTTTTATTAAAAAAAATTCATCACCATAAATGTTACAGTTGGACAACAGTAACTAAAATAAATCATATACAGCAAGCTTTGTAAAATTAACACCTAAGGTACACATTGTAACTACAACTGATGGGCTATGATGAAAGTTTTTTTGTTTTGTTTTGGCTTTTTTGAGACAATCTCACATTGTTACCCTCTGTAGAGTGCCACAGTGTCACAGCTCACAGCAATCTCTAACTCTTGGGCTTAAGGGATTGTCTTGCATAAGCCTCTCAAGTAGCTGGGACTACAGGTGCCCACCATAACATCCAGCTCTTTTTAGAGATGAGGTCTCCCTCTTGCTCAGGCTGATGTCAAACTCATGAGCTCAGGCAATCCACCCGCCTCAGTCTCCCAAATGCTGGGATTACAGGCGTGAGCCACCCTGCCAGGCCTTATGACAAAAGTTTTGAGACAGACTGTGCTGTGGTCCATTATTTCACTTCCAAGAAACAAAGTCCACAACATCCTGTCTGACTTACCCCTGCAAGTTTCAACCTGCTCAGTTTATCAGTGCTGCTGGGAGAGCTTCATTTGTTTCTGTCCACACAGATTTTATTTTACATTTCTTGATTTTTGTGTATCTTGAAACTTCCATAAAGACACATGTACAGGACTTTGTTTCCGGTGTTCGTTGTTAAAATTATCCTAGAGGCAAAACCCTCTAAAAAGGTCCAAGTTCATAAACCCCTGAGGCTCACTTCTCAGTTTCTGGCTCAGCAACTGAAACCAAACTTCTTATTGTTTTCTTTTGAGCCAAAGGGAAGGCAATTATTGTCCTTGTCAGTGCCGTGTTTTTAAGTATCAGTTTGTTTTGAAAGAAAAGAGAAAAAGACTTAACTAGGAAATCTCCTCCTTGACAGTGAAAAACCATTGGCTATTCCTTTTACTCTTTATTTCAGGATTAAATTTTGGAAGAAGAAATTACTTTAAGATATTTTTCATATCCTAGGAAAATCATACCTTAGAAGAGCTGGTTGTCTTAGCAATCGTTTAATATCACAATTGCCTCCAATATAAAATGCAGAGGCTATTTCTGAACATGTCTGAATCTTACCAGAATAGAATATTTTAAAAGAAAGCTTTTAAAATATCATGAACAGAAATGTACAATAGTTTTATGCACCCCTAACTTGATACCAAAGAACAGCCTGTGCGTTGTCTTGAGAAAGACTAAAACCCAATATGAATGGGTGTTCCTAACACCTCAGTGGAAGAAAAAGAGAGGGGTTATCAATAGACCATGTATTTCTAATGGTTGCTTGATCGTGATGTCAAGTCTCACCGTTATAGTCAGAAATAACTGACAAATGTAGAAAATAAGACAGCCTTCAATAGCAGGAACTACTAGTTACCTATTCAATGGTTGTTGGTAAATGTTTAACCAAAAGCGGGCAAGGCCTTAATTTTCAGTGCCTGTCAGTTTTTGTTTTAAATATCCCCACCATGGCAAATTTCAGGCTGCCAATGTGTTCAACAAGCTTGCAAAAGCCCTGAAAATTTAACAGCTATCACAAGCCAGAGCAAGCCATTTGGCATACACTGCTACGTTCACCCTTCTCCCCCTTCCACTCTTCCTCATTTTGTTGCAGTGAAAATTCCCCAGATTAAAAATAAAAGTGATATTTCCTAGTCATTGCTGCAAATACAAGCAGCTACACGAGTGTTCTCACCCGTGAGATACAGGCAGATGTTGCAGCGGTGGTGATGGCCTATCATACCTGTGGCAGTAAGTGGTGTCTGCCACACAGGGGCTTCAAATTCAGGCCACTTCTCTTTGTCCTTGCCTGTTTTTTTTTTTTTTCCTGTCTGGAATGCAGGCATGACAGCTGGAGCTGCAGCAATCATTTTATAATTAACAATGTGGAGAAAACAAAGGGAGCCACAGAAACCTTGGTCCTAACACCTTTGAAATGTCTCACCACTCCCAGAATTCAAACAAAACCAAACAAAAACAAACCAGAAAAAATAAACTCTGTCATATTATTTAAGCCACTGTTATTTAAGTTTTGTATTAAATGCATCCAAAACCAACCCTTCAACATGGGAAAACTTGACAATGGATTCTTCATAAAGAATAGATAGAAGTTTTAAAATCGGAGATGCTAGGATCATAACCAAATATGAACAAAGGACATACTATTTAAGGGCTTTTGGAGAATACACATTACAAATTTGCTTGTGTTTGCACAAGAGAATGAAGGAGACCAGTCTCTCAGGGTTGCACTTTGAGAGACTTTGGGTACCATAGGCCTTGGAGTTCAAAGTTCATTGGGAGACACTGCTACACCACTGAATTTTTTCTGAACGAGAGAATGAGCTGGTCAAACCACTTAAGAACAAAATTTCAGCCATTAGAATGACATGTGGGGACCCAAGGCATGGAAGAGAGTTGGGGGACCTCTCCAGAGATCACATTTAACAAGGACGTGAGGAGGGAAGGACATGAGAGAGTTTGAAGAAGGACAAGAGTGTCATCTGGAAGGAATGAACCAATGGAAACTTCTCCCTATGTGATTTAAATGGGGAGGTGCGAATGTGACAGTTCAGAACCCTGCCCGGCACAATCAGGGAGATGAACATTTGCTAGGTGAACTCGGTAGCAACGTTTAAGTAACAGATAGTAAAATCCTTGGTAGGGAAAGAGAACGCTGTCCACATATATCAGGAGTTCAGTGGCGTTAATACTCACTGTGAGGTTTTGGGGAATAAGAACGATAAAGTTCTAGATAGCAGCAAAATGGATGAGGAAATTGTCCTCAAATGCTGTGTCTACATGTAATACCACAAATGCTTCTTGACCCCACTGGCAGTGTGGCCCCAGAGAATAATTCTGTTGAGCAAAGAGTATTCTTCCTAAAGCAGTGGTTTGACTGGGTCACTCTCTTACTCAGAAAAAGTTCAGTGGTTTAGCAGTGTCTCCCAAAGTTTATGAATTTTGAACTCCAAAGCCTCTGTCCCACAAATTCCAGAAACTATGGGAATCGATAAATAGTAAAATTCTACTATGATTATAATATTTGCCATACATTTTTCACACAGGACTTGTAGTATGTAGACTGTTAGAAAAACCCTTGAGAAAGGGCTAAGAATTCTATGAATTCCTAGAATTTGTAATATCTGAAATTCAGACTTGATAGTGAGGACAATCATGGGTATAATGACTGTGCTCTACTTTAAGGAAAAATACCAACTGATATTTGACTATAGCAGTTGTATTAGAGATCTATTCCTTCAGTGACTATTTGAGGACCTGCCATGATGGGTCTGTGCAAACTTTGGGCATATGGTGGGAAACAAACTAGGTATTGTTCCCACTGGCATATTGTTAAAAAGCTAGTGGGATCTGCCCACTAGATACTTGTACATGCCTAAGGACATTTATATACAGCTATAAATTATTTGGAGGAAAGGGTATGATGAGAAAATCAAGGATTTCATAATTCTTCAGCAACAAAAATCATTATTTTTCCCTTTTCTGCTCTATAGCAATCACTGAAGCATTCCTTTTTAATAGGAAGAATATCCCACTGCTGATCCTTGGTGGCTCGTTCCAGAAAAAATGGATTCACTTAAATTCACTGAAGGAGCTGATGAATAATTACATTTATTTTTCTATCGAGTAGAACCATCTCTTAAAATAGATTTTTGCATTTTTTTACATATGTAAATTTGTGGCTTATTTTAAGGGCTCACCCGATGGTTAGCTGATTTTTTAAAATAAATTCATTAAATAGCATCCTTAATTTGCCTTCAGTTCCTTGAAGTCTCTTTGTTTCTGAGGATCTTGTAGTCCTCTCCACTTCAGCCATCTACTTTCTCTGCTTACACCCCTAGATCTTGGTATAACTCAAAACTATCCCAGCTTCATGATTTCAACTTCAAGCATCTCATTCTCAGACTGCTCCCCAGCTTTGGGGAGTGGCTCCCAACTCCAGTAATTCATGGACCTCACTGGGACTTTCAATCTGCAGATCGTGTCATCTTCCAACATCTCACACTCCTTTGTGTCCTCACCTCCCTTTTATCACAGTTCCCCATCGTCACTTCCTTGCCTGCACTTTCTGCTCTCCGACCCTCTTACCCTCTCACACCCACCTGCAAAACCCTAGCCCTAGTTAAAGCCAGCTCTGCCCCCTAATGCTGACTAAGGCTGGAAAAAATCCACAGCCATACTGTCTTGCTCTAAATTCATGCCCATGAACCTCAACTCAGTACTTAACAGTGTTGACTGGCAGTCACACCACATTTCCAAAATCCATTCACTCTCAGACTCTCCCAGGTAACCCTTTCATATTGTTCTTCTCTCTTCCAACCTCCAACGTCTCTTCCGCCTGACCATTCCCAGGAAAGAGGTTCCTTGGCAATTTCACGGAGATGAGAGAACAACGAGGAAAGACCAGCCCTGTATTCCCACCTCTATGGCCACCAACCCATGTGCATCTGGGTCCACTTATCCTGCCTGCCTTCCAGTTCTTGGCTCCACCCAATGGCCCTTGTGGCTTTTCTGCGAACGAGTAAAGTAGACTCAGCTTC
The DNA here is from genome assembly GCF_000181295.1 of Otolemur garnettii. Taxonomy (NCBI): domain Eukaryota; kingdom Metazoa; phylum Chordata; class Mammalia; order Primates; family Galagidae; genus Otolemur; species Otolemur garnettii. The sequence goes on from NW_003852436.1 coordinate 5,547,520, forward strand.
TGGGGCCTTGTACTTGCTCTTCCCCATTGGTTGGGAGGTTGGAAACCCATCCCTCAGATCAGGAAGGGTGTTCCCTGATTTCCCTGCAGGACCTCTTATCAGGGAGGTTTCCCCTGTTCTATAGAAATTGTGACCTCCCTCATTCCCAGTCCATCTTTCTCTTATTTTGCATCTTTTTTTTTTTTATCACCACCTAGCTCATTTGTACCTTTGTACATTTGTTTTAGATGGTGGCCAGGGTAGGCCTCATTGATACGGGACATATGGATTAAGACATGAGGGAGGAGGTGAGGAGTGAGGTGTGTGGATACTGGTGGGAGGGCTTTCCTGGGAGTGGTATGGGTTGAATGAGTCCCCCAAAGTTCATGTGTTAGAAATTTAATCTCCAATGCACCATGGAGAGGTGGGAACTTTAAGAGATAATTAGGTCATGAGGGGTGTTCAATAAAGTTTAGCCTAAAGCTGACACCTTACATATTTTTGTTGTTGTTGAGACGGTCTCACTATGTCACCCTCGGTAGAGTGTCGTAGCATCATAGCTCACAGCAACCTCAAACTCTTGGGCTGAGGCGATTCTCTTGTCTCAGCCTTCCAAGTAGCTGGGACTACAGGTGCCTGCCACAACGCCTGGCTATTTTTCTTTTGTAGTTGCACTTGTCATTGTTTTTCAGCTGGCCCAAGCTGATTCAAACCCACTAGCCTCGGTGTACATAGTTGGCACCATAACCACTGTGCTACGGGTGATGAGCCCGACGCCTTACATATTTTAAATTTGGCCTAAAGATCACTTACATAGTGATCTGTAACTTAACTGGATGTGCAAACAGACTGTACCCTACTCTTGCACTAATCGCAGAGTTTCAGCCAATCACAGGAAGCCAACTGTTCAAATAAGGCAAATGCCAAGCTGTCACCAATCCAGCTGTTTCTGTACCTCACTTCTGTTTTCTATATGCATGTCACTTTCTTTTCTCTGTCCACAAATATTATCCAACTATGTGGCAGCTTGGAAGTCTTTCTGAACCTGTTTTGGGTCTGGTTATTGCCCAGTTTGTGAATTGTTCTTTCCTCAATTACTCTGTTAAATTTAAGTTGTACAAAGTTTTTCTTTTAACAGAGCTCTGCCCTTATAAATGCATTAATGTTACTATAAGAGTGGATTTGTTATGTTGCAAGTGGGTTCCTGATGGAAGGTTGAGTTCAGTGCCCTTGCACCCTCTCCTACTGTGTGCTCTCACTGTGTGATGCCTTCTACCATGTTATGAGGAAGCAAGAAGGCCCATCAGATGTAGCCTCTGGATCTTGCACTGACCAGCCTCCAGAACCCTGAGCCAAATTAACTTCTATTTCTTATAAATCACCCAGTCTGTGGTATTCTGTGATCGCAACACAAAATGAACGAAGAGAGGAAGGAAACAGTTATCACACGAGTACTGAGGTGGTAGTGTCCCCAAATTGTTCCTGAAGACGCCCATGAGACTTGAGGATGTCAGCAAGAGGGACAGCAGGATGTGGGGCGAAAAGATTATGTGGGATCTTGTATATCTTGTATACTTCATGAAAACTTTTATCTGAGTAAAATGGGGAGCCAAGTGAAGACTTTTTAGAATTTTAACACAACCATGTGACTAGTCCACATTTAAATTTTCATTATGGTCTCAGTAGTGTCCATTAAAAAAAGAATATTCAGATTTTTATTACCATTTAAAGAAATAACTCACACAAGGGGCAAAATCAAATTTTATAGCATATATAATATTAATCTAATATGAGGCTATTAGACTGCACAAAGAAAGGCCACCTGTAGGTTTTTCAAAAATTAACAGTTTTATAATATCATTTTATAGCTTTCCCTCATACCCACACTCACGATCCATCAAGAATCATACAGTACATTTAGTTATCATGGTTTTTTTTTAAACAGCTATATTGAAGGCGGTGCCTGTGGCTCAAGAAGTAGGGGCTGCCGGCCCCATATGCCAAGGGTGGCAGGTTCAAACCCAGCCCCAGCCAAAAAACTGCAAAAAAAAAAAAAAAAGAAAAAGAAAAAGAGAGAGAGATAAAATTCACATACCATACAACAATTCATCCATTTACAGTATAAAATTCAACAGCTTTTAGTGTATCTGCTGTTGTGCAACCATCACCAGAAACTATTTTCTGAACAATTTCATCACTCCATAACCTTCAACTATCACCCTCTAGGTTTCTCCTTCCCCCAACCTTAGGCAACCACCAAGCTACATTCTGTCTCCAGAGATTTGCCTACTCAGGACATTTCATGTAAATGGAAGAATACAATATGTAGTCTTTTGTGTCTGCCTCCTTTCACTCAGCACAATGTTTTGAATGTTCATCCTTATAAAACATATCATATTTCATTCCTTTTCACGGTTGAATAGTGTTCCCTTGTGTAGATACAAATACATTTCATTCTACTTATCAAGTGCGGGTTTGCAAAGGGAGTGGCTTGATCCGAGTGGCATTTAATAAGGCCCACTTCAGCTGTTGTTCCGAAGAACAGAGAATGATCAACTGTGCCAAACGCTGCTTCTAGGGAAAATTAGATGAGGTCCAAGAATTGACCAGTAAGTGCTCAAATAGTTTAAGGAAGAGAGGAATTTAATTAGCAGAAATACTCTGATACATAATTTATAAATGGTATTTTATGAGTTTTATGGGATTTGTTGCCTTTCCTTTGAATAATTAAACATGGAATGCAGATATAATAATAAATAAGAATTTAACATGGAATGCCAGACAGATGAAGATACACCAACAGTTATTATAGGTGTCATTAATTTACCTTGATCTTTCATATCTTCTTTATATTGCTGCTGATGTTTTGTTTGGGGGGGGGCCTTGTGAAATATATTCCTTAGAATATTATTTTTCTGTAAACATAATACAACGTATGGTAATTATCCAAGATTTTATATCAGCTTCCAGTAAGGTGGCCAAGAGAAAAAGCTGACGCTTGTAAGAAGATATTTTCAATATTTATTCAGATCAGGTAGACCAGAGTTTGTTTCTGATTGGGGGGAGTTGGCATCATCTAAAAGATTATAGAAATTGAACCAAACATTTAAAGTTCTAAAGAGAGATCTCCTTGTGGCACCCCATTATTTGGAGCAACGAGGTTATCTCATCGAATTATTGGATCCCCAGTTGGGGATCTAAAAATGCATCTTTTGACTCAGGGTTGGTATAAGCACAAGCAATAGTCACTAAGCTATCCATTTCTAGTCACGAGCAACTTCTGGGCTCTGCAAATCATTGGGGAGTGAGTGAGGGGCTAAGCAAACTAACTGCCAAAAATGCACTCTATGTTTATAGGACGACTCGGTGGGCGCGGTGAAATAAACATTTAGGAAACATTTCAGAAGATAAACACACGGAACATTGAACTTTAACTTGCAGAAAATGCACCACGTCTGCACCACCGGTCCTAAAGTAGGCAGGGTTAGGAAAGTCAGAACGCCGCCGCGCTGCTCCTTCTCCTAGGGATAAATGGGGCGTGGGGCTCCCCCGCGCCGGCCGGGGGCCCCGCTCCGCTGCGCTCGCGCAGGCCGGGCCGGGAATTTGGAGAGGATCCCTGGTCGCACGGCGGCGGCGGCGGCG
>NW_003852436.1:5551160-5554759 GCF_000181295.1 Otolemur garnettii
GGGATCAGATTTCTTCTAAGGGCAGGGATTTGTCCTTATTTAGTTTTGACCCCTACAACCATAGGTATGTAACCGAATACCTTTTTCTTTTTGTCAGTATCCTTTGGTTTTATACCCTTAAAGAGCTGACAATCTTTGTGTTTTAGAGAAGAAATAACAGTTTCTAGGCGCGACCAGATCAATCCAGGCTCCGGGAGCGAGCGGGCGGGCGGAGAATCGAGAGGCCGAGCGGCTCGAGCCCGGGCGAGGCGCGGAGAGGGACCCTGGGAGCAGAGCGCGGCGAAGCGCCCGGCCAGCCGGACAGGGGCCGCGGGACCCCGCTCGCCCCGCCACTCGTGCGCCCGCGCGGATGGGCGCGCCGCCAACCCGGTAAAGCGAAACAGACCCGAACCCAACTTTCCTCTTTGGCCACGTCCCCGCCCTCCCCTCGGCTCCCCGGGCTTTCCAGTGCTACCGCTGCCTCCGCTGGGGCAGGCACGGAGCCGCTGCGGTCGTGCGGGGCCGCCGGCGGCGCGGGCTGAGGCGGGGAGGGGGCTCTTCCCCGCGTGGGGTGGACCGCGACCCCCACCCCCCATGATGGCGCCTCCCGGCCGCTCTCCGGAGCGAACCTGCCACCGCGTCCTCTCGCGCCCAGCCAGCCGGCCAGGGCTCGGCCGGGCTCCCCTCGCGTCTTTGTTGGGTCTGCTTTGGGGGAAGCCACGTTCCTCGGTCCCCTAACCTCGCCCCCGGGCCTGCCCGCGGCGAGAGCTCACTGGCCGCCCTCCCCCGCTACCCGCTCCGGGTTTTTCTTTCCCTTTCTGCAGCCGAGCCGAGGCGCGTCCGTGGGGCCCACCAGCCCATTGTGTCCCCCCGGGCCGGCCGGGGAGACCCTTGCGGGAGTTTGAAGACCTTCGCCGGGGGTGCCCTGTGCGCGCCCGGCGGAGCGGGGCTGGCGGGCGGGGGACATCAGCGCTCTGCTACCCTCCGCATCCCACGCGGGGTCTCTTCTCTTCCGAACCAGCCTCTTTGGAGTCGAGGTCAAGGGAAGTTCGTAGCGAAATTCCCTCTAATTTATTCAAAGGTTTGGCGGCGGCGCGTAATTTTTTTTTTTTTCTCTTTCTCTTCCGCCTACACCCCCTGCGTCTCCGAGTGTCGTCTCATTCCTTTCCCTTTACCGGATTCGATTGCCTCACTGAGCGTGTATTTGTGAGTTCGCTGTTGAACAACTGTTCCTTTACTCTGCTCCGGGCCTTTGTTAGTGTTTCTCGGGGTTCTTTCTGTAGGAAGGTGGGGGCGATGGGTGTGAGAGAGACAGACGTGGGCTTGTTTTTCTAGTTGCTGAATATATACGAAGGTTTAAAGGGAGAGCGTTTCCTTGATGCGCTGTAGGGAGGGAGGAGGAACAAATGCCTGGCAGATCTCACAACTACAGTAGCTGCGGCTTTTGTTTATTTTGAGGCGCATGCGATTTTTAAATATACTGTGCGAGATAACCAGTAAGGAGCTTTCCTTCGGAAAACTGAGGCTGGTCTCCGAACCATCTCCTGAGCATCGTTTTTCGTGAGTGCTGTCATAACTGGGCTTTTTCTTTGCCCCCCCCCATTCTCTTCTTCCATCGAACTGTGTCTGAAGTTTCGAAGTATGTAGAATGATACAGAAGTTGCCTGATTTTTGTTATGTCTTCTCGTTGCTGAAACTGAGTGGCTAAAATCCCAGAATTCCTTTATTTCAGAACATCTCTTGCTGTAATGTCTGTCCTGGATAACATGCCCACACCTCAGTAACACAGTGGGGAAACTGTCCCCTGTCCGTGTCGATTTCTTTTCTCTTGTTTATAATTGCCATTTTAAATTGTATCGAAGCTAGGAGACCGGTATTGAAACCGCGGAAAACAGTCCAGGCAGAACCATTGTTCACTGCCCTAGCATTTTCAGTTGGTATGCATAATTTTGCCGCAGTGTTATTCTGATATAAGTGACAGACCTGAATTGTGATGTACTGATTAAAGTGTTTATCTTCCCCTCTCCCCTTCTTTTTCCCATTTGCAGTTATTTGATCTTGCTGTGCAGGTGGTGTACGTTTTGTATAATACTGCAGTTCTTAGGAAATTGTAACTTAAGGTCCTGAGAGGTGATTTTCTGGAGGTAGGTGATGCCAGAGCCTTTGGCGGATCCAGGAGGGATCAGATTTCTTCTAAGGGCAGGGATTTGTCCTTATTTAGTTTTGACCCCTACAACCATAGGTATGTAACCGAATACCTTTTTCTTTTTGTCAGTATCCTTTGGTTTTATACCCTTAAAGAGCTGACAATCTTTGTGTTTTAGAGAAGAAATAACAGTTTCTAGGCAATTAAAAATGTTGCCCTCTGACATCTCTTGGAATTTAATAATTTTATTTCTACTAAGTTCATAAAGCGTTAAGAGCAAGGAAGTCTCGTTTTCCCAAGTACATTTACTCTATTACATCTCTAGTTAAAAACTAAGTTTTAATTTTTAATTTTGATTTCTAGCAATTCTGGGTTAAAGATAAAATTTAATAAGTAGGTAGATTGGAAAAAGAAGTAACTTGAGTGTAATTAGACGAGCATGTTTAAGCTGCAGTAGCCTACATAATCAAGGCCAAGTTGTGTGTGTATAAAAGACCTCATTTGTGTAGTCTTACAGGGCTAATGGAGGCATCATTGAGGCTTTATAAATAATGTAAGTTGTGTATAATGTAGAGTCTCCAGAGACGGCAGAGAAAGCATCATTACCAGCCTTTTCAACCTGCTTGAGATCTTAAATTGATTTACAGCACTGAACTGGTGCAAAATGATACATCAGGATGACATGGGGTCAGCCTGTAAAAGTCTATGATGTCAGCCTATTAGTTCAGTCATCATAATTAAACCATATTACAGGGGCAGCTAAGCAGGAGTCTGGCGTTATACTTCAGTTATGGGTGGCACATGGATTTATTTCATTTATAGTGGAAAGGCTGATATGGCCAGGAAAACTAATGTTTCTGAAAGAAGTAAGAAAGGCTTGCCAGAACTGTGAATGTCTGGAAAAAATTGCATATAAATGCAAAGATATGTACTCTGCATTGTATAATTAACTTGTCGTTTGGTAGTAGAGAAACAGATGCTTTGGGGATGCCGATAAGGACCCTTGCAGCTCTGATCTGTACGGAAACGTGCTTTTTGTGATCTTGAATTTAACTTGGCCTTAGGGACCTTCTAAAATATCAGAGGACCACATCTCTTCCCTGATCCCTTTATTGGCACTGAGTTTGCACTGTATGGATGTATCAGCTCACAGGTTATTTCTTTAACCAGTCATAGTTACCAGAGTTGCACTGAGAACAAAGATATTTGAATTGAACATTTTTAGAAAGTAACATCTTTATTTTTAGATTTCTGAACAATCCTTACTCAGTTTATGGATTTTTTAGGGCTGTGCTGTCCAATAAGGTAGCTATAGTCACATGTAGGTATTTAAGTTTAAATTAAAATTAAATAAAAACGTGTTTCCTGGGCAGCGCCTGTGGCTCAGAGGAATAAAGCACCAGCCCCATATGCTGGAGGTGGTGGGTTCAAACCCAGCCCTGGCGCAAAACTGCAAAAAAAAAAAAAAAAAAAA
>NW_003852436.1:5554779-5602623 GCF_000181295.1 Otolemur garnettii
AAAAAAAAAAAAAAAAAAAAGTTTCCTTAGCACTGGCCATAGGCCAGGTGCATGCACGTAGAATGGTGCCATCATCACGGAGGCTCTGGTAGACAGTACTGCCTCAGAACCTTTACCTCTTTTCTCGCTTACTACCTCTCCTAAAGTGGAGTTGAAGAGAGAAAGACCTATATCAATTAATTTTCGACTGAGTCACTGTTCTTGTTAAACAGTTTGGGAGTGATAGTTGAAACTACACGATAAAAGGTGGTTGACTTTTCTGTAGACTTTACCATTCTTTGTGTCATCTTTGTGTGATCCTAATTTACTTTAGAGTATTAGGTAGGAGATTTTTTAGTAAACTTTTTTCTGAGTTTTTACTGGATGTATATATGCCGGACATTGTTTATAATACTTAGATCTCATTTAAGTCTCAAAACTTTCCTAAATGCTGCTGTTAATCCCATTTTACAGGTAAACACACTGAGGCCAGAGTGATTCAGTGTCTCGCCGTAGGCTGCATAACTTGGGAGTGATTATGATTTATCATCTTAGCTGGGATGTGAACAAGGAAATCTGACTCCAGAGCCTCATTCTTAACTCTGCTTTTTGGTCTTTGGTGCAGCCTACCTGAATGTTCTTTCTTCTGCCGTGCTTTACTATACGAGTATAGACATGACTTCGCTTTTAGTTTTTAGGCCTTTAGACAACTTTCCTTCTGTTGTGTTTTTCTGGGCTGTTTTCTTCTGTTGTAAGTGTCTAAGAAAGGAAAAATTATGTGACTATTTACCTAAGCAGCGTGTAATTTGAAGCATAAATCTGACATAAAAGTAATGCATTTCAAAGCCAAAATAGTTTTATCTCTACTTTTCTAAATAATTTCTGCCACATGCCTCTTGCGTTTTCTTGTACAATGGCAAGTTAACATTACTTATGAGGAAAGTCATAGTGGTTTATCTTTCTTATCAAAATCAGCTCTTCCCTGAGCTGTTAAACACTACACCTCAAATAAGCGTAGTTAATTGCAGATTCCTTGGAGATTTAAAAAAAAAAAAAATTTAATGTTGGACAGCACCTGTAGCTCAAAGGAGTAGGGTGCTGGCCCCATATACTGGAGGTGGTGGGTTCAAACATGGCCTGGCCAAAAACTGCAAAAAACAAAAAAAAGATAGAAGAAAAAAAAACATTTAACATCTACTTTTGTATAACGTCTTTTGCAATCCAGTTGTTCTTAGCTTTTTGGGGATCAGGGCTGTTTAAGAATCTGATGAACTATGGATCCTGTCCCCTTTCCTTATTCCCATCCTCCTACTGAAAAGTACTCAAATACCCCTGTGAATTTATACCCCGGTACACTTAAGTACCCTCATCGCGTGGTCTTTCAGGTGAAGTGCATCCATGGGACGGCCTTGCTGAGTGCTTTCGTAAACATTGATTTGTAATTTCCTTTACAGAGAATAGAGATATTTAGTGTTAAAGGTTGCCTTAAAGATTTTCTAATCTAGTTGGTTCATATCAAGACGAGCAATCTGAGCTCCAGAGAAGATAACCAGCTTGTCTAAAGTCCTTCATGTAGTGATTGGAAGGAGGAAAGCCAGGACCTGGATCCCGCCTGGTGTGAGGTGCCCACTGTTTGTTTTTTTCCTATCATGCTCACTGTGTTCATGAGGCTTGATTTGAACATATCCCATATAACATAGACAGGAAAGGAAAGAAGAATTTTTTTGGCATGATAATGACTTTATCATACCTGACGTTGTTTGAACAAAATGGGAATCAAGTCTGACAACCGTAGAAAATGTGTGTTTCTTTTCTACAGATTAAAATTGATTTTTTTTTCATTCTGGAGAGGGAAAAGAAAAGCCCTATGTCTAATTTAATCAATAGGCCCTTGTCAGAAAACGGGAGATCCAAGATTGTACAAAGTTCAAATTAAATCAGGCAGTTCTGACATACAACAAATACATGAATCTCCTGTTTTGAGTCTCCAATCACATTCCTAACCAAAAGCTAAAGTTTGGAGTATAGAGGGAAGGAGCTAGTGGGTACTAGTGAGAGTTGGGCAGGTCTGAGGAGAAAAAGGATATGTATAAAAATGAGGAGAAAATAAGTATTAAATCATAACATGACTCTGAGGTTGATGAAATATTCTGGCACATCTATATGTGGTTCTACTTTTTGGTACCAGAATTTCAAGGCATGCTTTGATAACAAACGGGGGCATCTTCTCTTTGCCCCAAGCTGAAGTCTCTTGACTCAGATATTCCTTTTCTGCCATTTTCTGGTAGTATACTTATTCAGTCTCATCTGGTGATCTGTCATCTGATTTACAGCAAAAATACTTGAAGTATTTTTAACACTGCTGTAGCTTCCTTTAAAAAGAAGAGGGGGGAAAAGGCAAAGATAAGTAGGGTGAATGTAGTTACTTAAAATCTAAATGAAAGCATTTGTTTTGGTGTGTATTACCAACATGGTGTCAGTTTTTGAGAGGCACAACTAGTCCCATCTGGAAAATAGTAACTTTGTAACATTTATAGCTGTTATTAGTTGACTTTCAGAAAGGAGCAGGCTGTTTATGGTATCTGTTTGCATAGGGGAAGCTATCTTTCAGAAAGGAAAAGCCAAAACTTTCATAAATAGTTAAACTTCAGTGACGATAGCAGAGTTTTAGGAAGGTACTGGGAACCGTAGTGTTTGAGCAGATCAGCATCTTTGTAATTTCTGTTAGCTAAAATCAAGGCTTTTGAGGAGACTCCCTCTTGAAAATAAAGCCTCAATTCCTCTGAGGTGGAGGACGTTCTTACCGGGTGATTCTCTGTTTCTAGTGTTTGAAAAGGAGACTAATCCTCTTACAAGAACCCAGGTCTGTGGTATGGTGGATTTGTTTCCTGACTAGTTTTTTGAAACAAGTCTAAATTTAAAGAAAGAATTCATGTATATACAAGTGTTAATTATGCATTTATCTGCTTTTGAGCTCAGGATGTAAATGAATATTCACTATGTCCTATTTGGTAAGAGAGGAGCATACTAATTCAAAATATGTTTTATACATAATTAAGAGGCTTTATTTGTAGTGTCCTCTTAATTTCAGGGTTGCTGTACGATGGCTGTTCTCTCCTGCAATCTGGGCGTGTTAGGGTAGAGTTACTCAAACTATTCACATTTATTTTCTTCTCCTTGTCTGTTTTGTGTGGTTTCCTTGTGGTGTGCTTATGCAGACTAGAAGTATTTTGGATCTTTATAACTTTTTTCCTTTCCGTTTCTGACACTACAAGAAAAAGGGAACTCATTATAATAATTAAAACTATTATAATTAGGCATTAAATTAAGGCATCATTCAGTTAGTTAAAAGCAAGATCTTTTGTTTGTTGAGATTGAAAGGCACCGTATCTCATTAATGGAGAAGGGAGATATCCCCTTGTTTGATAATTTTGGTACAGTATTGTAGTAAGTATATGCTTCATTTATTTCATGAATATTTATTAGTTCTCAGAGGCTCCATAATTAGCAGAAAGACAGCACATAAAATATACAAGGTAATGTAAGAGTGAACTGTACAGATAGCTCACAGGATGGCCACTGTACTATGGTAGGACATGTGAATTTGCCTGGGAAGAAGGGAGAGAGACATTCTAGACAGAGTAGTGGCCTGGAAGACTTGAGAGATAAGCTTGTGTGTTGAGTATCTCTAGAGCTGCGCTGTCCAGTAGAATTTCTGCAGTGTTGGGAATGGTCTATATCTGCACTGTCTAATACAACAGCCTTAGCCCCAAGTGGCTGGGGAGCACTTAAAAATGGCTAGTGCAACTGAGGAACTGCGTTTTTGGTTTTAATTATTTTGTGTTTCAGTAGCCACCATGACTATCATGTTAAGCAGCACAGATTTCAGAGGCTGGTGAGCTGCTCTGCCTGTCCTCAGTGGGTGTTCCTGATGGAGCCCAGTATGGTGGGGCAGGGCACGTGCTCAGAAAGCTTAGTTTGGGGTAGGAATTTGAGGATGTTAGAGTGCAAGAATAAGGAAGCATTGGGAAGTCGCTGTAAGTGTTTGAACATGCAGTTCAGAAAGAAGGGGACGAGCCCAGTGCCAAGAGGTTAATAAGAAAGCTATTGATTTATCTATGTGGTAATAAATCTCCAGTAAAGGTCGGTATGGAAGGAGAAAGGTTTTTGTGGGCAAAAAACAATGAAGGCTGATGAGTATATGGCTATAGAGTATGAGCGAGAGAGATGTCAGAGGTTGTCCTTAAGTTTCCAAGTTTGGTGGCTGGAAATTTACAATGCAGGTACTTAAGAATAAGGAAGAACTGGTTGTAGGAGTAAAGATTGTGTGAGTGATAAATTAGAATTGACTTAGTGAGTTTAAGGTGGGATATCTAAGTAGAATTCTCCTACAGGCAAGTTAAAGATAAAGTAGAACTAAAGTTTAGAGAGGAGACGTGAGTCATAACACCTAGACTCTGGGCAGTTTGGGAGAATACTGGGTATGCTGAGAAAACCAGGAAGACAGAAGTAGCTGGTAGTTTGATTCTTTCATTGGATCCCACGATTAGGAATTTGTAGGAGGAGGATGTTAAATTTTTGTTTGTTTGTTTGCAGTTTTGACCGGGGCTGGGTTTGAACCCACCACCTCTAGCATATGGGGCCAGCGCCCCACTCCTTTGAGCCACAGGCGCTGCCCAATGCTAATTTGAAGTAGACTGTTTTGAGAAGCTGTTGGGGGAGACAAGGAATTGGAAGAAACTTTTGGAGTCAGAAGCGCGGTGAAACCAGGAGGTCACAGGTGGAGAGATTCCAGAGGTAGATTTGGAGGGGGACTGTTGTGGTCCCGGATGAAGGAAGAAATGGGATATGAAGTGAATTGTAGTTTTGCAGAAGAAACTGAACGTGTTACAAAATGAGAAACAATTGGGCAGCACCTGTGGCTCAAAGGAGTAGGGTGCCAGCCCCATATACCGGAGGTGGTGGGTTCAAACCTGGCCCTGGCCAAAAACTGCAAGAAAAAAAAAAAAGAAATGAGAAATAATTTTCTACTTCCACAAATGACTTGTTTTTGAAAATAGATGAGACCTTTTCAATTTGGAAGGTTAAAGAAAAGAAGTCAATGAGAGAGTGGTTTGGGAAGAAACAGTGTAGGTAGTCAGGGAATCTATGGAGAAGTCAAGTTCTGAACAGTTGGTAGGAAGCCCAGGGTGAAATCTGATGAGTTTGTAGAGTGTACTAGGTAATTGTTAGTTTCCTGTATCACTTTGTGGCCTGGTAGGTATAGGCAAGGCAGATGGGTTCAGAGGTAGGCTCCAGAGTCAGACTGGGTTAAGTCCCAGCTTAACGTGTATTTGCTTTATAACACTGGGAAAGCCATTACCTTCTGTACCTTCATCTGAGAAACACAGATGATAGCATCAGCCTCAGGATTGCTATGAAAGTGAAATGAGTTATACTTCCATAGTTCATCCAATCTCAGATTCTGCTGACTGTAAGACATTATTTCCTGTCTGTTAAACATGACTTGCCGTTAGTTGTAAGACTTCTGGTTTCAGAGGTGTTAAAACAGAAAGGAAAAGGTGTAACCTAGTGAAGTATAGAATACATAAAAAATTTAGCATAGGACTTGGCACGTGATGAATATTCAGAAAATGTAAGCTATTTATAAAAATCAATTTTTTTTTTTTTAGTCTAGATTGTTAATGAGGACAGCGTGTAGTCCAGTCTAGGTAAGGGAGTCACAGATTGTCAGGAACCTAATGGGCTAAATGAATTGAAAACAGGTAAGCAGTGGGAATCCTGGTAACGAAATAGGGAAATGCCAAATTTAGGAATTCATAGATAGAGCATTTCTCTAACAATTCTAGATAAGGTTTTCTAAGAAAAGTCTAGTTACTGAACTTAGAGACGACTCTCCTTGATGAATTAAAAAGTTATGTCAGTTGCCCAGGAGTTTAAAAAACAAGTACTGTATTCTGAATTTATCTTTTCTTACAGCATTTATTCCTGTTAAAACAATTTCTTTTTCATTAAAGTAAACATGCCGAGTGCAAAAAGATTCTGGAATGAATTCTTGTCATAGTGGTAGAAGGAAAAAGGGAGATTGATTTATGCCATTTCGGGGGAGGGGAGGGGAGGTTGCTATTAATAGTCATCTGCAGAGCACTTCTAAATGTGGCTCCAAAGGCAGAAACAATAAAGGAAAATCTTTATAGATTTGACAGCATTTATGTAGCCAAACATACTCAGAAACACAGCCTGAAAGACAGGATAACAGACTTGCAACAGGTGACTGTTCCTTGTAAGAAGCTATCAATAGGAAACGCCACCACAATAGAAAAATTGGTAATGGATGCGAACAGGCAATTCACAAACAAGAGCAAACTACTGACCAGGTGTTCTGCTGTGGTCCTGGATCAGACTTTTGACTGGAATAGACATAATTCCTTTTACTTTATTTTGTTACTGTTTGTGGACCAGGAAGTATCAGTTTGGGAAAAGTGACCCCCCACCCTGGGTTAATGTGAGGGCACATCTGATTAGGTTACATTGTTCGCACTTGTAAGGTGAAGTCCTTCACCCAGGAGATGTGCCATATACCTCACATTGTATCCGTTAGGTGGGAATTTACTGAACCTTCCTCTTTCCCCCCAACCTTTCTGACCAGGCATGGTGGCACATGCTGTAATCCTAGCACCCAGGAAGGCCAAGGTGGATGGTTTGCCTGAGCTCACAGGTTTGAGACCATCCTGAGCTAGAGTGAGACTTCATCTCTAAAAATAGCTGGGCAGGCGTTGTGGGGGGCACGTGTAGTCCCAGCTACTTGGAAGGCTCAGGCAAGAGAATCATTTGAACCCAAGAGTTGGAGGATGCTGTGAGCTATGACGCCATAGCACTCTACCAAGGGTAACAAAATGAGACTGTCTCCAAAAAATCAGTCGATCAGTTGATAAATACTAATTGTGTTTTTCTCCCGTGTGGGCATTTAGTTGTTCATCTACTGGTTTTAACTTGGTAAAGAGCAGTGGTTCTCAACCTTCCTAATGCCACGGCCCTTTAATACAGTTCCTGTGGGTCACAACCCACACGGGTTGAGAACCACTGGTATAGAGTATATGGAATTGCTTGATTTTCCGTTCTTGAAATACTTTACTAAGGAGAATGGTCTCCAAATACATCCAGGTAAATACAAAAGAGGGGAAATCTCCATCTTTTTTAAGCCCGAACAGTATTCCATGATATATATACACCACAGTTTATTGAAGTAAAGGAAGCCAAAATTTTCCATCCACATCTGAGACTCTGGAGTTGCAGGGAGGGATAAGACCTCTATAAACTGGAGTTGTAGAAGGTAGCTGCCCTCCTCATTTCCATGATGTGATTTTGGACTAGGAGTTTCCTTATTAGAATGTGAAGTGTTCTAGACCCTTTAGAAGCTGTCAGGTGTACCCAGTTTCTCAGTCACCTGGCATCACTGATGAACTGTGAAGACCCCAGTGCTCCCTAGAGCATGTTAGAATAGGCCTCTTTCTCTCCTACTTGAGTTGCAGTGTTAGATTTTATAGTGGCATTTGCTCATGGAAATGGGACACAGTAATGGTCCTGTAATATGGTTTTGATTATTGAGATGGACGAGTTTATGAGGTATTAAAGTGAGAAAAGTTCCCTCATGCAGTAGTAAAACTTATAGTAAAAAAGTTTTTAAAAGTTAGGCATCAACATTTAATCTGCTATATTTTTCTTTTAAGGCTAATAGTTGTTGGTCATGGGTTTTCTGCCAGTAGAAAAACTCAAACCAGTTTTTCCTCTGCTCGCACACCACAGAAATCAACAGGGAATTGAGGGCAGTTCTGCCCCACACCTGCAGCAGACACTACCTAGGAGTCCTCCAGTTCAATCCAGTTCTGACACTGTCTCTTTGGAGCTGGCCTGAGATCCCACATGGTGAGGGCTCAGTCCTTCATTTTGCCCCCCACATTAGTCACAAGCCCGGGCCTCTGGAACTTGTGACCCACCAGCTTCAAGTTGTGGTTCCCACAGCCACCTCTTTGGGCTCTATTAACTTGTTAGAATGGCTCACAGAACTCAGGGAAACTTAACATTTACTGGCTTATTCTAAAAGGTATTGCAAAGGGTACGATGAAGAGATTCATAGGGCAAAGTGTGGGGGAAGAAGCAGGGCCCTCCCTGGGCACACCACCCTCCAGGAGTGCCCGCGTGTTCAGCTGTCGGGAAGCTCTCTGAACCTTGTCCTCTTGAGTTTTATGGAGCCTTTATTACATAGCATGACTGATGAAACCTCCAGCAATTGGCGTGATCAACTGTGATCAGCATCACCTTCAGCCTTCTCCCCTCCCGGAAGACTTTCAAGTCCACTCTCTAATTTTTCCTCGGTCTTTCTGGTGATCAGCCCCTAGCCTGAAGCTACCTAGGGGCTGCCAGGCCTCAGTCAATGATTGGCATACAGAAAGACATGGAATCTCCAAGGATTTGAGGAGTTGTATGCCAGGAAATGGGGTCAAAGACCAAATATATGTTTTACAATATTACAGGTTTAAAAGGGTTTTCATACGCTGCCCGTAAGGGAACACGGCTGCTGGTTATTGGCGGGACCCTGACCTAAGTGAGTAACATTCAGTCTTACCTCAGCAGTGAGCAGATTCTTACCTGCCACCAGAGAGAATTAGAATTTGTCTGCATCACCATCTCCTTTCTGTTAGATGCTCTGCACATATTTCAGAGTTGGAAAAAGTCCTCTGAATCTCAGCTACTGGCTCACAACTTGGTTTGCTGGCATCTCCGCCTGTCCTTAAGCCCTTTCTGAATGATGCTCGGGGATCAGACCTGCCACTCAAACACTTCAAGCTGAATTGGACAGGGAAGATGAATGGCTGCAAAATGAGTCTTAATTTTACCAAAGACAGTAGCTTTTCCTGAAAAAGAGAATAATGATGCAGCAAACGTTGCTGTAGAAATTACACAGCTGATTGTGTATGGCTTGCCCCCTCATCTGTTACAGCTTCCTGTTTTGCTTTCTGCTGGCTTTGCAGTCCGGCATAATTAATAACAGCCTCTTTATTTGCCATGTGTTTCTGTTTGTGTACTCAGGACTTCTATTTAGCTTATTGGCGCTTGAGGGAATATTTGATTAGTTTTAAATGTTTTTCTGTTAACTGTGAACAAAATTAATTTGATTATCATTTAAATGTTGGCACAAAAACTCTATTTACAGCATTTATTTGCATTTAAACACTGAAGAACTTTGTCACATCTCGTGGGCTGAGATGTTCTCTGTTCTAGGAAAGCCGCCTTTAAAAAGAGTGCATCCTCACTGTGGGCTTCTGCTTTTTTGTTAAGCTGTTATTAACAATTCAGCAAGCATTTCATGCATTCTGCCGTGCAGGAACAGAGAAATGTGTAAGTTATTTTCTGCCTTGAAGAAGCCTGTGATTGGTAAGGGCAGATTATGAATTGGAAGGTGTGTCACTTGCAGTGGGAGAGTCTTTCAAAATCAAGGTGTTGTTTCTGATGCGGTTGGTAGAGCGGCTGCTTCTGACCCAGATCATTCCTTCAGCAAGGTTTGAGTTTATAGTTACATTTATTTATATTTATATTATTTGTATTTGTACTTACAGCGTATCTCTTATACAGCTGGATAAAGTTGGGATAAGGGATCATAAATGTAGGACTTGCACTGAGGATCTTGTAACTTTAAGGAGCGATGCAAACCTGCTTGTCTAGTCTAGCCTCTGCCGTAATACCTTTTATTACAGTTACCTTCTTAACCCTTCAGACTGAGTTCCCTGAGGGAATGGACAGTGTCTGTATGTTCTTCGTGTTAGCACAGTGCCTAGCACCGAGCTTCTCATTTTGTCTGCTCATCAGAATCACAGGAACAATCACCCCCCAAATGCCTGGGCCCATCCTTGCAAACGCACGGTGGTAGGGAGCTTTTCAAAAAGTACTACCGAGAGTATTGGTATCCTTACCCTTCAGCAGGATTAAGAACTGTTGGACTGACACACAGCAGGTACTTGAGTGAACTTTTCATTTTGATGTTTTTAAAAATGTGCTAAGAAATCCAACGCAGCACATTGTACGTTCCTTGCGACCGTGAATCGTGTCTTTTGTACCCGGTAGCACTTGGTGTAGGTGCCCAGAGACCACACCAGTTACGTTCCGGGGACTTTTGCTCCCTCTCCCTTTTTTTTTCCTTTCAGGAGAAAAGAGATAGGAAGAAAGGGTGGTGTGGATGTTTGGCGTCTTTCCCTTTTCCCTTTGTGAAGGAGTCAGCAATTCCATAAGTCTTAGAGTCTAGAAGTGGAGTTACACAAAACGGTGGAGGCCTGAGATGACGACGAGAAGGGAGAAGACCCATGTGGTAGAATAAAGCCATGGTTCATCTGACAGTGGCTGGGAGAGGTGTTGGTTGTCACAACCAGGTGGTGGGGCCGGGCCTTGCAGCTGGCATCTAGCGGGTAGAGCAGGGGATGCTGCTGAACAACCTGGCACTGATGTGGACACCGGAGTAGAGGGAGGTTGGAAAGGGGGCTCAGGACACAGGTTAACTCAAGTGCTGGTGTCCTGACCACACCACAGTTTGTTTTATCTTCCTCTCTACTCCTCACCCTCTCCACCCAAATCCTCCAGAGTTCAAAATACTATTTTTTGCCATTATCTATAAATAGCACCTTGACTTATAGCTGCCCATAAGACAATAAAATTAATATTTTAGTGTTTTACCTGTATTAACATATAATATTTGAAAGAGTCTTTTAGTTGCATTTCCTTTTCTTTTTCTTTCTTTCTTTTTTTTTTTTTTTAATATTTTTTAAAACCCGACAGCACCTGGTATTCCCAGGCAGTCTCCCAGCCAAGTACTAACCAGGCCCGACCTTGTAGTTACATTTTCTTTATCTCTACATTTGCTTGATTGGAAAAGAATGGCCTCAAGAAAAAAGAAATGAGCCAGTAATTTTTGTTTTGTTTATGTTTTTAATTAAAAGTAATGATTGGGATTGTAAAGAAAATGTCTTGAAAGGAATTTAATGTTCTTCAGATTGATCGTAATAAAAGGATTATTAAGATTTGAACACGTAACGCGGGCCATTGGTGTGAAGTCATGGTGACAGTTTCCTCGGTGTCGTGTTGAATTGTAGCTTATAACTTCTTATCCTTACTCTAAGCTCTTTAGATTAAAGTGAATTTAGTTTTATCACTGCTGCCCTGATAAAAACTCTTGGTGTTTCCACATCTAGGAATGTGGAAAGATAGCAAGAAGGAAAGCAGCAAGAAAAACAAGACCAAGTTGGGAAGGGAGGGGGAGGCAACGGAGGGATTAGCATAAAACTGTAAGCAAATCCTTGCTTGTCAGTCCTGCTTTGTGCCTGGGACAAAGGAGGAGGCTGCTCAGGAGAAGGGGGTGGTGGAGCAGTTGCTTTGGTGAGTTTCCTAACCTTTCTTTATCTCAGTTTCGTGTCTCTGGAGTAGTACTTATTTTCTACAACTCTTGTAAGGAGAGAGAGATTCAGTAAGTTGAAAGTGCTCAGAACAATACTGGGTGATTCACTGAGGTGGTGATGATAACAATATATGAATGATTTTTAATTCTTTCTGAATACAGTTGACCCCTGAACCACAGGGGCCTGAGCTGTACCAGTCCACTTACACTTAGATATTTTTGAACCAAAAGCAGATAGAAAATATAATATTCGGGGGATGTGAAACCCCCAGGATATACAGGGCCCACCTCATGGGTAGGTGAGAGCCTTGAGTTCATGCAGACTGTGGTATACGTGGGGGTGGGCAGGAGGGGTGGTTCTAGAACTAATCCCCCGTGTATGCCGAGTTATAATGTACTTGTGTTGGAAATAGGTGGAGACCGAGGATGCACTTCCCTGTGGTGTCCCCCCCAGAGCCACCTACTTGACATGGTCTCCCTTTGAGATTGGTGGTGATGGTGATAAAAGTTCATTGAGTTTTCAAACTGGGATGTTTCACGTGTTATGTAAAAGTCTGTTTTCTTGCCTGTAGTCTGGATTCCAAAAAAAAGATAGAGTGATTTAGACTGCATACTATTTAAAATTGCCCATGAACTTTGCGGATACCCTGTATAATAAAACCATTATAGTTAACTGTCATCCACTTAACAGATTTTTCACAGCAATGTTTGAATCTTGAGTAGGCGTTTCTTTAGAATTTACTGTGTTCTCAGGGTATATAATAATAATTTATTATTGATCTGACCAGAATATAAGTGATTAAAAGCTTTCTTTGTTAAATGATAATACATTCTAGAGGAAATCATAATACATTCTAGAGGTAATAATTATAATTAAGACTGCGTGGGATTATCCATTCCATTGTTCATACCCATTGATGTGACTGGTTGGGAGTCAGTGGAACCATTTGGATTTCCATTGCAAGGTCAGTAACACAAAGCTCAGGATGCGTGGGAGATTTACTTGTAGCAAAGAAAATATCACAGATTGTTGCCACTGTGAAGAACCTGAACTCGCCCTGTGACTCTTATCACAGTCTCCCACATGATAGGTTCTCCATCCTTCCCACACATACTTTGTAACCGTAAACTTCGTGGTGGTGGGACCTGACTCATACTCATTTTCTTTCTGCAACATCTTCATGTTGGTGCAAGGGCTTAAGTGTCCTTGAAATTTGTACCATTAATTGGTGGATTAATTGAGACTAAGCTGTCTTGGTAGTTGAGCATGTAGAGGAGGAGAACTGAATTCTGGAGACTTCCAAGAGGACTATATTGGGTTTTTTTTTATTCTGATTGGTAAATGAGTTGCTGTGGGGAAGTCGGTGGATTGAACAAGTCATCAGAAATAGAAGAGGTCTAGATTTATGGTATGGGGCTCACCTAAATCTCCAGGTGATGCTTGCTTATACGCCATATCTAAAGCATTATTTCTCTACAACTGGTGAAAACTTTGTACTTGCTATTTTCAGCTCTTAGGTGGAGGGAGCACTTATGTGCTGGAACAGGGCTGCTGCTGTCGGTGCAGTTTCTCCCCTGAGGTGGCCAAGTGAACATTTGTAAGTCCAGTCCGGGTTTTGGCAGATTGAAAACAGGCTGTCATTGATTGTCATGTGGAGGAGAGTGAAATCTGGCTGATCTCAATGTTTGTTTCAGTGGTTATATAAACTTTGATTTGAGAAGTTATTCTTCCAAGTTAATAGATTTATATACTGGAAAAGGGACAGGACCAAATTGCTCTTGAAAATATTTGAGTGATGTGGAACCATTTTTTTTTTTTTTGGTAAGAAATTCATATCTTGAAAATTTTGATGGATATTTGACTTGATAATGTAAAGGAAACTTATTTTTTGTTATAAGATGCCATTTTGTGAGATTGGATTTTTTGATCAAGTGGCTGAATTGCTTAATAAAGTACATTCCATTCCCATTCGTATCATATTCACCCAGAATCAGGGTCCTGTATTCCAACCCTGTACGCAGGAATACATTTCTCTGAAAATCCCCCTTCAGTGACATTCCATGTTGGGCAGATAACACTTCCAGTTATTTTTTCCTTTATAAGAAGATAGGTCTTGCCACTCCTTGGTCATAAAGGTGTCCTCTAGAATCATGCAGACACACATCTCTTAACCTACTTTCAGTTTGTATTTATTTTACTTTATTATTAAGGCTTTAAGTTTGGAAGCAGTAATTTGTTAAACGTTAAAGCGGCCAGCTGTCCTGCATCCCCTGCTCCCGGCTCCCTCCTCAGAGTAACCACTTCTTCAGTTTTGTTTATTTCCTTTCAGGCCTTTAAAAATGCACATGTATGTACATAGTTTTTATTTGTGTTTGCGTTTCTGGAAAGGGATCATACTATGGATATTGTCCTGCTACTTCTTTGAACAGTTACGGTATGATTTTCTTTCCATGGTAGTTCTGTTCGTGAAAGTCTTACCTTTTTTTCCTTCTTCAAGAGTTAACATCAGAATCGAATGTGCCATAATTTACTTAATCATTCCATGATTGTTAGATATCCAGGTTGTTTAGAACATGAATATCCTTGAACGTAGATCTTAGTGTGTGCTTATCTGAGGCTGCTGCTTCCCTTGTCAACTGAGTTGTTTTCTTTCAAGCTGTGGCAGTTTTCTCTCATAGCCCTCAGATCTCTTCATTACCACCTCCAGACCATTCTGTCATCCTCTGTGGAAACACCTGGCTTTGACTGTCACTGTGGTTATACCACTCACTACCCTTCCTTGTTCTTTTGCCCCCATACCGTAATTCCTGCAAGGTTGAACTTCCGTGTTCTTACTCCCTTTAGGCTATCAGTTGAATATCACTAATCTGAAAATTCAAAATGCTCCAAAATATGAAACATTCTGAATGATGATGTGATACCAAAGTGGAAAATTCTATACCTGACCTTATGTGATGGGTCACAGTCCAGGCATAGTCAGATCTTTGTTTCATGGCACAGAATTGTTAAAAATACTGTATATCATGTTTAAAAAATATTGTATAAATATTTTTTACACATGGTTGTCTAGCCATGATTTAAAAATGTTATATAAAATTATAATACAATATTTTTAGGCTATGTGGATAAGGTGCCACATGAAATATGTGAGTTTTATGTTTAAACTAGAGTCTCATGCCCTGGATAGCTCATTAAGTGTATGGAAATATTTCAGAAACACCCCCCCCCCAAATCTGAAATCTAAAACATTTCTTGTCCCAGGCATTTCAGATAAAGGATACTCAACCTGTACTCTTGTCATAATTCTTAGACGACTCCAACAGCCTTGTCCTTGACCCTTCCTCAAATACTGAATCTCTTCTAGAAGGAATTCTTTTTCTTTTGGAGACAAAGTCTCACTCAGTGGCCCTGGCATAGAGTGCTCTGGCGTCATAGCTCACAGCAACCTCAAACTCTTGGACTCAAAGTGATGCTCTTGCCTCAGCCTCCTGAGTAGCTGGGCCTATAGGCACCTGCCACAACGTCCAGCTATGTTTTAGAGGCAGAGTTTCATTCTTGCTCAGGCTGGTCTCCTAACTCCTGAGCTCAGGCAATCCACCCACCTCAGCCTCCCAAAGTGCTGAGATTACAGGCATAAGCCCCATGCCCAGCCTAGAAGGAATTCTTATAAACAAAAAACAAAACTCATTTTCATAGTGCTCAAAATATAGGGATTTCTAAAAATTAAAACAGATTTCTCCAACTTTATGGTTATTTTCCTTATTTACATAGCAGTAAAGTATTATTGAACAAATGATGTCTGTACTTTCAGAATATATCCAGACTGGGACCACTTCTGCCAGCCCTTTATCCTCTCCTATGTGGACATTGCCATGCCTTCGTAGGTGACCTCCCTATCCCTACTCCCTGCTTTTATCCTTGCATGTTCCAGTTTGTTCTCAGCCCAGCAAACCATCGTAATTCTGTTGGATAGTAGGTCTCGAAAATCTCCCAGTGGTTTGTCTGCCTTTGTCAGCTCTCAGATCTTATCCTCCCTTTCTCTCTGTCACTCACGCCATTCCAGCCACAGCCAGGACTTCTTGCTGTTCCCTGAGCGTGTCAGGCACCTTCTTGCCAAATAGCCTTTGCACTTGCACTTCTCTCTGGAATGTGCTTCCCCAGTTACCCCTTTTCAGGGTGCAATTTAGATACCACATTCTCCATGAGACCTTCCTAGTCCACCAGAACGTCAGCCCATGAAGGCATGCACTTGGAAAAACTGTTTCTGCCTGTGTGTCAGTGCCTTGTCCCCAGTGCTTAGATTAGATTAGTACCTAGCACATGATAGGTGCTTGTTGAAAAAAGTGAAATGACTTCACTGGCTATTGGTTTTCCTTTTTGTTGTTTTCTTTCTTCTTCTTCTTTTTTTTTTTTTTTTGGTGGACTAGGAAGGTCTCATGGAGAATGTGATATCTGAATTGCACCCTGAAAAGGGATAACTGGGGAAGCACAATTCCAAACAAAGAGATGAGTAAATGCAAAGGCTGCTTTACAGAAATGTGCCCGAAATGCTGAAGGAACAGAGTGCTCACTAAACAGACAAAACTGGAACATAAACTTAGTTGTTTTATGTATACAAAATATTAACATTAGGATTATGGGTGGAACTGCTAGTAATAAAATACTTTGTTTCTCACTGTGGTATAGTTTTCAAATCAGTCTTATTTATATTTAATCCTCGTAAAAATCCACTGGAGTAGCTGGTAATGTCAGAATTTGGTGGAGAGCAAATTGAGGCTCAGCAGTTGTTGATTGATTTCCCCCCCACCCCCCACAGTATGTTACTAAGTACAGAGTCCTGTTACTAACCTTTTCAAGTTAAGGACTCCTGTGTTACAATTTAGAAACCTTAAAGTGACAAAACAATTCTAACCATTTTATTTGGAAGTCCGGAAAATGTGCCCCGATTTCTCATTCTGGGTTTGGTCTGCCTTTTGTTTTCCTTTTGAAAATACGTAAAATAAATGGTTAACTTAAAAATTCCTGACAGTGACAGATCAACAAGTTTTATTTCTCTCACCTGTGGAGGAAATGGCCTCCACCCAGTTTTACTGAATTAGGAGGGAAGTGATTTTTTCAAGTGATAAAAAGAAATAAAATTCCATGCTCTTCCCAGAGGAGGAGTTCAACAATTGGGAGAGTGGCGTGAGACCATATGTTGGTTTGTAAAAGGATATAACTTGTAAAGATGTTTCCTTTGATGCCTGTGATGAATATGGATGTGTTTCCCTTCTCGAGGGTCCTGATTAAATTATGCAATTAAGAGCTGGGCTGAAGGATCTAAATATAGGGAGAGGGTTCGGCGGTCCTGCTTTGTGTAAGTCAGTTCACCTCTACAGATGTGCATGTTGTTGTCATAAACGGCACCTGTGCGATCAATGGAGAAAGAGACGTATGTTCCAAAAAATGAAGTACAGTAGGATCTTTGTTTTAAAAATAAAAGAATTTTTGTCTCTGGTAGTTGACTCCATTTTCATCTGTGAATTTGGTATTTGAATTACTTTTTAAAATCTGATGAATGGGTCTTTTAGCATCAGTACTGGTTTAAAATGTAAATCCACCAGTTACTAGAGCAGGTGTCCTCAAACTACAGCCCACAGGCCCATGTGGCCCACCTAGAACATTTATCCAGCCCGCCGGGTGTTTTTGCCACCGCTGCCTGTCCTACTTAGCAGCTGAACCATCCTGGAGCCTGCAGTCCGGCCTTCCAGCAGTCTGAGGGACAGTGAACTGGCCCCCTGTTTAAAAAGTGTAAGGACCCCTGCGACTAGAGTATGGTCTTGAGAAAGTTCGCCTCTGAGCTTCACATTTGTTAGCCAAACTGAAATAATATATGTACCTCAAAAGATTGCTATGTGGAGTCAGTGTGATAATGTTTGTGAAAACAACCAGTATGGTGCTTATATAAAGTATACCAGCTCAATTAAACAGTTTTGTTTATTAGCAAATAAGGAATCATTTATAACTAGTTACTTAATGGAAATTCACCACATTAAGCATTCTTTGCCATCTGGATACTTGCTATTCTAGGATAAAAGTGACTCAAAGAGGACAGTTTTCTTCCAAGAGACAATTGCTGTAGACTTTTTCCTTGGGTAGACAATAAAATTAAACTATAAAATGCTTCTGACCTTCACTCTTTTCCTGTGTTTGAGGAATGAGCACTTGCTGGACAGAGGAGCCTTGACTGTGGATGCACTTGGTAAGCGGGAGGTAATGAGGATCTGGGCATCATGAAAGGCTACCAGGTCCTGAAGGACAGTGTTCCGTCATGAGCCTGATTCTGAGAATAGAGAGTCAGTGGGATTGAGGAATAGTGTATGACTTCTAGAGGAAATGACAAGGGAACATCAAAAAAAGGCACGTTTGTTGAAGTTGGGGACAGTAAGAAAGCTTATAAATGCCTTCCGTCTCCGTAACTAAGCATATAATCATCTACTGAGACAAAGCAGAACTGACAGCTGTTATTATTCTATAGGGAGTCTCTATGACTAAGAAAATTAACCAGGCACTCTCTAAGCAGGCTGGATTTGTCAGGATGGAACAGAACAGAAGGGATTCTGCTCTTTAAGAATTTTCCAGTACAGTGAAGATGTGTTGAATAATATACTCGGCACACCTAAGTGTGTAAACTACAGTTGTATTCTTAGGGACTCAAGTAATCGTGACATCCATAAACTCGTTGCTTCCTTTTTGTCAGGAGATGCTACTTTTGAACTTGGGAGTGTAAGTGGTAAACTAGAATTCATTCTCCGCTTCAGTCCTTTTCTTTGTGGTTGCTAAGCTCTCTGCTCACTTAACAACATTGCAGCTCTTGCTGGCATGTCACTTAGGTCACACCTGAGAGACGGGAAGACTCTGTTTAAAGTGCGTGTGTGTTTCAAGGCAGTAGTGCTTCTGTTGTTGTGTTACTGTAAATAGGTGAGTTTACAGTGCTTAACTTCTCTCTCTCCTCCAGCTTCCCAGTTCTCCGGGTTTGGAAAATCAGTCTCTGGAAAAGAAAATTATTTAATGGAAAAAAAGGCAAACTAGCTATTCTGTACCATCAGTCCTGTGTTTGAAAGATTTGGAAGTGTTTGAAAGTAGCCACAACAAGGCTGAAGAGTGAGAGGCTCCGTGGGGTGGACTTGATTCCTGGGGGTTTGTGATGGGAGGACCCTCCTGCTGCTGTGGGCTGACAGGCAGATTTCCACGATCCCCAGGGGCCTCCATGTGGCTTTTTTGTATAGGAGCTTTGTTTAAATATGTTTTTCCCCCTGAGGACTCAAGCAGCATTCATTTTAGCCTTTCCTGCAGTGAAGTGCTGTAGTTTTAGAAATGCTTTCAGAGTCTATGAAAGAAATGGAGAGAGGTGTTATCCATTTTCATTTTTCTTCCTTCTCTAGAATTTTATTTTGGTTAGTGGTGAGCTTTATTTAGCCATCTTTGACTCATTTGAGATGGAGAAATGTTGAAAGTTGCTGGCTGACTGCTGTTTTAAAACAGGAAAAAGGAATGTGAAGGCACTTCACCTGTTTCCTCCCACAGTACAAATACAGCAGGTCCTCCAACAACAACATTTTGTTCAATGTGGTTTCCTTATAATGTTGATGAGGAAAAAAACCCCAGTGATTCCTAGCTGGTGGCCACTGTCCGTGGATTTTGCACCTTCTCACACGTCTCTGTGGATACTTGGGAGTTCCTTCCACAACCCAAAGGTGTGTGCGTGAGGTGAATGGTCCTAGTGTGTGTGTGTGAGAGAGAGAGAGAGAGAGAGAGAGAGAAGACAAGTGTGGGCATGAGCCCTGTCCAGGACCGGTTCCCACTTTGCACTCTGAGCTGCCAGGACAGGCTCTGGCCACCTGCAACCCTAAACTGGAATAATTGTGTGAATAATTACCTTACTTGTTCTGATTAGTCTTTCTTAAATACTTTGTATATTTATAGCTCACATTTATTTTAATGTTTTACATTAGAAGTGGTTTAGGTCATTATTTAGAAGTTTGGTGATTTTTTATGGCCAGAAATATGCCCTGGGAACTTAACTCTTGTTTATATATGTTAGTCTTTGGTAAAATTGGTTTCCTTGTATGTCCTTTTGCTTAAAGTGGCAGTTTCCAAGAACCTGTCAATTATGTTAAGTGGGGACTTACTGTATCTCAAAACCCAGTTAGTTCCTAATTGGAGTGGTGGGAGAAAGCAGCTTTGGGGCATATCATTTATTGAGACGAAATCACACAGCATTGCTACTTTGGGGTGTTTTCTGAAACTGAAGTAGCTAGCTCTCTCTCTGTTTTTATACACACTGTAATGGCATCAGACATATAGTAAATTTTAACTTGTCTTTTTCCTGTATGCCTTACGGGTAAAGATTTATCTCTTTTTTAAGGAGCTGTACAATAACCTTGCATGGTTTTTATTAGAAATTGCTTAGAGTTAGTACTTCTTACGATTGTGTTCTGTTTGTTCCAGAATACTGTCTTCACCTGACTGGATTTGTGTTTTTATGGGTACTGTGCGTTGGCTCGTCTCTCCATCTGGAAACTTGACGCCTGTTTCTGCTTCAGCCCTCTTGTGGGGCCATTTCTCTCAAGTGACTTGTCTGCTATTCCACTTTTAAGTAATACATTCCTTAGCTTTGTCAAAAGAGTTTGTAAGCTCCCAATTCTTCTGGATTAATTCAGTAGCTTGATTTTAGTTAAGGGCTAACGATTATGACTGTTATCTTCTTTCCCATTTTGTGAATTCTTCCTTTTATTCTTCCCGCAAAGCTGATTGCAATTCTTGCCTGGCAAGACGGCTCACAGAAGGCAAGCAGTGCTGGGTCGTGCTTCATCTTTACTGGTATTAAAACTCTGAATCTTTATTTTTGCAGCCTTTGTCCTTTTTAGTATCTTTAACCCTCATCTTTAGAGTATGGTCTTCTGTGAACCTGTCATTTCTGTGAGTGTCAGGAATTTTTGTTTCATCCTCCTTGGGAATCCTCGTGTGTTTTGACAGTTCTGTCTGTTAGGATCATACAGTTGATTACTTAAGTGAAGTGAAACAAGTTAAAAAGAGGAGTTTATTTTGTAGTAATGTATGTTACCTTACAGATCCCTCAGCATATTCTCCTTTGACCCTTTTGGGGGTTTTAATTTAGCTGAGCTTCTGGGAGGAGGCAGGAGCTGATCCCATGGAGCTTGGAAGCCTCTCTAAAATGGGACGTTAGGATAAATGACAGGCCTTTCAGTAGTGTCAGTTGATATTGCCACTTAATGCAACATATCTCTGAGATTTCTTAAATCTCCATGGCAGCTAATGAGGTATATGTGAAGTAGTTTTATATATTAAACCCTTTTATTTTCTATATTAAAAGTACTGAACCTAATCCATGCCGTTTGCTTGTGATCACTCTGAAGCCCACGGTAGATCTCCTTTGGGAACTCAAGTCTCAGCTTACTTTTTCTGTATATTCACAAGACCAATCCATCTGTTCATGAAGAAAACCAGTGGTGTAAGTCTGGAGATATGCATACAATTGTTTTATTTAGTTACTTGGAAATATGTTTTATCAAAAAAAAATTTAAACAAAATTTTTATAAAGTTACCTTCTTAAATAGATTTTCCAGCTGTTAAACAATTTCAAAGTGAAGTTGATCAATACCCTGAGCTTTTAGTTCCTTAATTCTTTTGATCTTTATGCCATGACTTTTTACCATTAGTTAAGACAGAGTAATGGGCCAAAAAATAAGAAGTGGAAAAAGAAAAAGTCCTTTGCTTTGTTGACAATAGGACCATTTATCTCTGCTATTTGCCGTAAGGTGCTAAGTCTTTGGGTTTTTTTTCTCCCTGTCGTGTTTTAGAGCCTTCATTTTGTTTATCTTGCTGAATAATGTAATTGTTCTCTGAGAATTCAAGGGGATCATTTATTTTGTCTAGTCTGTTGAATTCTGTGCCACTACAAGAATGACAAAACAACCCCCAGCCTAAGGTGATAGAAAGGGTGGTTAGTCATTGTCTCCTCATCTTTTAGTAAAGGAACTTGGTTTATAATACTTAGTGGTTCACCTTTTTTAAAAAAAATTGTTTCTTCAGCTACAAAGTAATTTTCTTTTAAAATTTCCTATGGGAATTTGGGGTCAGTAAGGTATTGAATAGCAGAGAGTGTACTTTGCTGATACACTTTTGGGTAATTTACATGTTTCTTTACCAGATGACGCCAAAGTGAGAAAGATGCCCCTGGTCATGCAGTTGGCTGATGGGGTTTCCTTTAAATATAAAGCAAGTGGAAGAATACAGGGTGTTCCTAAAGTTCATGTGCAATTGTAAAATAGTCGTAAATTTTAAATTGCACACAAACTTTATGGACACCCTATATTTTAAAACTTCTTGCTTTTATTCCTTTTAACATTAAGTAATACCACATAAGTTACAAAATTAAATAGCATGTCAAGAGGAGTAGTATAAGAGTATTTTTCTAATTCCACTTGTGGTAGTTGAATAGAAATCCTCCCCGTGGGTCAGACTAAGGAAGGAAAAGTTTCTGAATTTAGAACCCTGGTTTCAAGCTGTATTTTTTATTACTTCCAAAACTGGATCACACTGTAAGTCAAGTCTGACCTCTAAATAGAGAGCATATGTTTGGCTGGAGCTCATAAATTGATTTTTGTTATTTTGTAATAAATATTTGGATAGAATAAAATTATACAAATTTTTAAAAAATTGAAAGTTATAATTGTTCAGTGTTTGTAAAGTAGAAGAGTAGGAGAGACATTATACTCTGCTAAAGATTTTTTCCCAAGTTATTACATAGTTTTTATGTATATAACTCTTAAGGGGTACATAATATTCCATTGAATGGATGTATACAGTTTCTTCAGCTATTTTCTTAGTTTCTTTTTGTTTTCCTGTTATAAATAATGCTCTCATGAAAATCTGTGTGAAAATTTTTTCCCTTTCCAGTTCAGAACATTTCCTTAGAATAAATTTCTGATGGTGAACTTGTTGGAACAAAGATCTCAACATTTTTGAGGCTGCTGGGGGTTCTTTCCTAGGTGAATGCTTTTTCTTTTGTGTCAGTGTGAAATGTTTGTATTTGGACAAGAGGGAAGGAAATCTCTGTTTGCTGACTCATGTTTTAATTTTGCACTTTAAACTGATAAGGCCACTTAGCTTCTGACATAAACTAAGTCAGGAAGTATAAAAGGGGCAGAAAAAAAAAATTAGTTGTCTTGCCAAGGCCATAGTATCATGGACCTATTTTGAATTCTTTATGTGAATTAGTTTACTTTTTTGACTTACATATTTAAAAAATGCTTAACTCAGGTAGGCAAAAATCAGTCGTTTTATTTTATCTGGGCATATTTCTACGCAAAGATTTGTGATCTTTTCACTTTAATTTTTATGAGTGGCATCAGAACTTTACCAACCACATGGCCTGTGCAATATTTAGAAGGGGTAAGTTTTAAGTTTTTTTGTTCCCTGTGTGCAGAGGTCTTCCTCTATTGATGAGGTCACCTTAGCTATAAAACAGATGTAATCACACTGATGCTCTGATTTGAAACTTTCCCCTGTCCACAGGATCATCTGTGTCACAGGCCCTCACAGTCCACCCTCTGTCCTTCGTATGGGCCTGTATCACCTCCAGCTAGATTAAATCTTAGCATTTCTCTTATGTGTCTGCTAGAGCAAGCAATTTAGAAAAGTGGTTTAAAAATTCAAGGTCTAGAACTGGTAGGCAAAATGCCACGTCTAGAGTATGTAACTTTGGACAAGAAATTTAACTTTTCTTCTCTTTTCCCTACCTGTAAAATGGGGGAAAGGGGAATACTTACTTTGGAGGATTTGTTGCCAGGATTGAACTAGTTAATAGACATAAAGTGCTTTGAACGGCGTCTGTCATGTAATGAGCACTACAGATGTTAACTCTGTTCTGCGAATTCTGCTCCTCCTTTACGTCTGATATCTTCTTCAGAAAAACTTGCTGAAATCTCTGGATTTAATTGTTCTTTTCTCCTCTTACATATTATTAAGTGTCTTTGTCCACTCTGTGGCAAAATACCATAGAGTGGGTGGCTTAATAAGAACATTCATTTATTTCTCTAAGTTCTGGTGGCTGGGAAATGCAAGATCAAGGTGCTGGCAGATTGGGTGTCTGGTAAGGGCCTGCTTCCACCTAGATGACCTCATCTAACTGTAACCTCTCGTGGTGGTCACTAATCCTATTCGTGAGTCTCCACCCTCACCATCTAATTACCTCCCCAAGGGCCTTCCTCCTAATACCATCATCACCTTTGTCATTAGGATTTCAACATCCAGGCCATTGCCTTGTTCATCATTGTTGTATAGCTTTTATCACACTGTATTGTTAGTTACTGGTGGGCAGATGCACAGTACCTGGCCATCCTCTTATTCCTGTGCCCCCATGGTTAACCTTGGTACGACCACACCATTCCTCTGACTGCGGCCCTGGCGGTGGCCCTCAGCACAGTCCTTTGCCATTAGCCATATGGCTTAGCAGTTTGCTTTATGATAGTTGTTGACACAGTGTCTCCTCCTTTGCAGTGTGAGCCCCTTCGGGACGTTAGACATCTTTGCTTCTGCATCTTCCTTGTCTAGCACAGTGCCAGGCACTTAGCAGGTGCTCAGGACAGCTTTGGGGAATGAAAGTCAATCTGAGTAGTTACGACAAGTTACTAGAAGTGGAGGTTCTTATATGCCCCATCTGAATTTGAAATCTCCCTAACTGATGGTGATGTAAACTTACCCCTTCTATTTGAAAATTATTGGTTAAAATATCAAAAAGCTGTTTTCAGAGTGGAAGAAAAAGGCATATAGAATATGAAGAAATATATTCTAGAGGCCCAGAAAGTTGTCTTTCTTGTTCTTTCATGAAACTGACCTTTAGTAAAAAGTAAATTATTACAGCACTAGGTACACTCTGACCAAGTGTGACTTTTGATAATAGCATAGTTTTGTTTTTTCTTTCCTTTTCTGTTAGTAGCATAGTTTTGTCTTATGTTTAAAAAAAAAAAAAATACTGCCTAAGTAGTAGTGCTAGTAAATTTGGGCAGAACTCTTAGAAAACAGCCCCTCTATCCCCTACTGAATAAAATTGAAGTTCCATATTTGCCTTTCTAAGTTTTTCAGGAAGTTAAATCATTCACCAAACGTTTGTTGAGAATCTGCTATTTGCCAGGTGCTGTGCTAAGTTCCAAAGA
Source organism: Otolemur garnettii (assembly GCF_000181295.1). NCBI lineage: Eukaryota > Metazoa > Chordata > Mammalia > Primates > Galagidae > Otolemur > Otolemur garnettii. Next base: position 5,579,423 of record NW_003852436.1, read on the forward strand.
TAGGAAGATAGGAAGATAGATTCTCTCAACCGTTCTCATGGAGCGAGGAAGGCAGATGTATATAGCTCATCACAGTTCAGCCATATAAAGGCACAGTTTGCTGTGACAGCTGTTCATAATCATCATATTTTTTAATTTGTGAATATCACTAATGATTTCTGGTTTTATTCCTGTTAATGGTAAAATTTGTACCTTTAGTGAACTTTGCTAGGGGTTTATCTAATTATATTAGTAATTGTAAGGAACCAACTTTGGTTTTATAGGTTTTCTTTAGTATACTTAAAAAAAACTCTTCATTTCTTTTTAACTTTCTTTAATTTATTGTTCCTATTTTTTTCTTGAAATGATAAAGTACCAGTTTTCAGCTTTCCCCTTTCTAATATATGCATTTTGACTACTAATTACCCTCTTGAGTATACTTGAGCCACATCATGTAACTTTTATATGTCATATCCAGTTTAAAATATTTTCTATTTTCATTGTGATTTCCTCTTTGATCCATGCATTATTTAAGGGTGTGGGTGGTTTTTCTGTTTTGTTTTGTTTTTGCAGTTTTTGGCCAGGGCTGGGTTTGAACCCACCACCTTTGCCATATAGGGCCAGTTTAAAATATTTTCTATTTTCATTGTGATTTCCTCTTTGATCCATGCATTATTTAAGGGTGTGGGTGGTTTTTTTGTTTTGTTTTGTTTTTGCAGTTTTTGGCCAGGGCTGGGTTTGAACCCGCCACCTTTGCCATATAGGGCCAGCGCCTACTCCTTTGAGCCACAGGTGCCACCCAAGGTGTGGTTATTTTTAAGAACAATATTTTTGTTGATATCTTAGTTATGCTAAGATCAAAATATATAGTCTGTTTTATTCCTTTGATATATGTTGAGTTTTGCTTTATGGCTCATTATGGTCAATTTGAGTAAGTATTCCATGTGTATTTGAAAGTATCATGTATGAGGTCTGACAATTATGTTTGTAAACTCATCCTGGAAAAAAGTGCTGCATACCTCATTGCTGAATATTTCTACAGTCCCCTTTGAAGTGCTCCCCTTGGGAAGTTCTGCATTGACGCCAGGGCCTAGTCCACTCTTCAAAGCAGTTCTGGAATTCTTTTTCTGGAATGGCCATCAGAGCTGTCGTTATATTGCCTTTGATGTCCTGAATGTGATCAAAATGTCTTCCTTTTAATATTTCCTTTATCTTTGGGTAAAGTAAAAAGTCACTGGGGGCCAAGGCCAAGTAAGGGTGTTTCCAATACAGTTATTCGTTTACTGGCTAAAAACTCCCTCACAGACAGTGCTGTGTGAGCTGGTGCATGGTTGTGATGCAACAGCCATACCTTTCTCATGCCAAAATTTTCAGTTAAGATTTTCCTAACTGGCTTGTCACCTGTAGCTCAGCCATTGGGGTGCTGGCCACATACTCCAGGGCTGGCGGGAACCCAGCCTGGTATCTACTAAACAATAGTGATAGCAACAAGAAAAAAATAGCTGGGTGTTGTGGCGGACACCTGTAGTCCCAGCTACTTGGGAGGCTGGAGCAAGAGAATTGCTTAAGCCAAGAGTTAGCGGTAGCTGTGAGCTTTGACACTAGGGCACTCTGCCAAGGGTGACTTAGTAAGACTCTGTCTCAAAAAAAAAAAAAAAATTATATTTTATATATTTTAAAATTAAATATATAAAATTATTATATATATTTTATAAATTAAAATTATATTTTATATATATTTTTTCCTGTTTCTCTATTGATGTTTACTTGGTCTGCTGTGCTTGTCACAGTTGGCTGATGCTTTTAACATACTGTTTGATGGGTTTTTGCAATATTTTTGTCAGTTCTGTTGTTACTGGTCATCCTGACCTCTCTTCACCAGTGATGCTTTCTCTCCCTTCCAAAAAATGTTTATTTGTACTCTGCTGTTTTCTTCATGGCATTATCCCCATAAATGTGGACTAATCTATCCCTGATTTCACTTCTACTCTTGCCAAGTTTAACAAGCAATTAATGTTCATTGCTCTAATTCTAGCTCCACTATTCTCAAAACAGCACACCAAAGCATACCAATAATGAAAGCCACTCAGAAGACACCGCCACACATTAACATGAACAGTTATGAGACACTGTTACTTGGTATAACAAAGTTGTGAACCCTTAATACTTGTGCCAGTGTAAGCATGCATGGTGGCAAGTTCACAAACTTAATTGTCAGACCTTGTATACTACAATTATTGGGTTCAGTGATCTATACATGTGAATTTTATCAAGTTTTTAAACATACTATTCTTCCGTATTGATTCTTGTTTGCTTACTTTATCAGTTACTATGTTAATTTCCTGCTAGAATTTTGGGTTTGTCTGTTGTTTGAGTTGTCAGATTTTTATTTTGAGGCTTATTACTTACATAAAAATTTGGGATTTTGAGATCTACATATGTATATGTATGTATGTGACAGATAAACTCTTTTTCTTTTTTTGAGACAGAGTCTCATTTGGTCACCCTGGGGTTGAGTACTGAGGTATCTTAGCTCACAGCAGCCTCATACTCTTGGGCTCAAGCGATACTCTCGCCCGAGCCTCCTGAGTAGCTGGGACCACAGGCATCTGCCACAACTCCCAGATATTTTTGGGGGGAAGGGGTCTTCTCTTGCTTAGGCTGTCTTGAACTCCTGAGTTCAGACAGGAATCCACCTGCCTCAGCCTCTCAGAGTGCTAAGATTACAGGCGTGAGCCACCTCACCTGGCCTGACACATAAACTCTTAACATTATGAAATATCCTTTAAAAAAAAAGTCTGTGGTGATGCTTCATGGTTTAAAGTCTATTTTGTATGAATGGATAACTAGGCCAGCATTTTGGTTAAGAATATGCATAGTAGATCTTTTTCTGTCCTATCACATTCATGCTTTCTGTGTCCTTGTATTTTATTTAAATACAGGATAGTACTCTGCCTTTTAATTGTCATATTTTAGTCTTTTTATATTTAAGCAATTGGTTATACTTTGGAGATTTAAATTTTGTTGTTGTTGTTGTTTTGTTTTTTTGAGACTAGAGTCTTACTATGTCACCCTCAGTAGAGTGCTGTGGCGTCACAGCTCACAGCAACCTCAAACTCAAACTCTTGGGCTCAAGTGATTCTCTTGTCTCAGCCTCCCAAGTAGCTGGGACTACAGGTGCCTGCCACAATGTCTGGCTTTCTCTTTATTGTTGTTGCAGTTGTCATTGTTTACCAGGCTTGGGCTGGGTTTGAACCCGCCTGCCTCAGTGTATGTGGCTGGCGCCCTAACCACTGAGCAATGGGCACCAAGCCTAGATTTAAATCTTATTATTTTCTATTTGTCACATCTATTATTTGCTCACTTTTCTCCTTATATTCTTTGGATTAATTGTATTTTGAAAATTTTTTCATATTTTTATCTTTTCTATTAGCTTGCCATAGTTTTTAACTTATTCTGTCAGTTATTGCTTTAATACAACACAAATTCATAACTTAGTATACCAATAATAAATTAATGCTTCACATACCCTGGACAATACAAGGATCTTAGTAACTTTTATTCCTTTGCTTTCTATTGCTGTTGATCTGCGTTTTAATTCTACATACATTTTGAACACCTCAGGGCATCCCTATTGTTCTGTAAAGTTGGTATTTATTTAGGCTTGTCGCTGTTGACCCCTTAGGAGCTCTTCACTCTGTCCTATGGTTCCTTGTTTATTTGTGGAATCATTTTCCTTCTGCATGAGGAATTCCTGTTAGTATTTATTTTAGTGCCAATCCACTGGAGGCCAGTTCACTCAGATTTTGCTTATTATTAAGCATCTGTATTTCACAGTCATTCTGAATGATTTTATTTTTCCTTAGTAAGTGTAGAATTCATGCTAAAGGTATCATTTCATTGTCATCTTGTTTTCATTGTTTCTATTGAAATGTCAGCTGTCAACTTTATTAGGTTGCTGCAAAAGTAATTGTGGTTTTTGCATTGTTAAAATTTGCCTTTTGATTCTGGAATACATTCTTAAATAAATGTGATTATGTTATACGTCACTTCAATGTACATCTCTTGCTTTACAGTTTTTGCTAATGTATTTATTTTGGACTATGGAAATGATATTAAAGACAAAAAGAAAATTCGAGTGATTTATTAAGGTTCAAAATGGGTCATAAAGCAGTGGAGACAACTTGGAACATCAACACATACTTGGCCCTGGAACTGGTAATGAACATACAGTGCAGTGGTGGTTCAAGAAATTTTGCAGAGATGAGATCCTTGAGGATGAGCATAGGAACCGGCCATCAGAAGTTGACACCGTGCAGTTGAGAGCAATCATAGAAGCTGATCCACCGACAATTACATAAGAAGTTATTGAAGAACTCACCTTAACCATGGCCTTCCAGCGTTTGAAGTACATTGGAAAGATGAAAAAGCTCAGTAAGTGGGTGCCTCATCAGCTCACCAAAAATCAGAACAATTGTTTTCAAGTGCCATCTTCTCTTTTTCTACACAACAACAGTGACGTGCAAAAAATGTAGATTTCATATAACAACCAGTAATGACCTCCAAAGCACTTCCCAAAGCCAAACTTGCACCAATAAAAGGTCATGGTCACTGTTTGATGGTCTGCTGCAGGTCTGATCCACTATAGCTTTCTGAATCCTTGTGAAACCATCATATCTGAGAAGCCTGCTCAACAAATTGATGAGAGGCACTGAAGACTGCAACACCACAGCCAGCATTGGTCAACAGGATGGACCTAGTTCTTTTCCACAGCACCTGACTGTACCTTGTATAATCAACATTTCAAAAGTTGAACAAATTGGGCTAAGTAGATTTGCCTCATCTGCCATATTCATCTAACCTATCACCAACTGACTATCACTTCTTCAAGCATCTCGACAAATTTCGAGCAGGATGCAGAAAATGCTTTCCAAAAGTTCATTGAATCCTGAGCATGGATTTTTACACAACAGGGAGAAACAAACTTATTTCTCACTGCCAGCAATGTGTTGACTCTAGTGGTTCCTATTTTGATTAATAAAGATGTGTTTGAGCCTGGTTATCATGATTTAAAATTAATGGTCCAAAACTGCAAGTACTTTTGCACCAACCTGATACTTATTTGAAGGTAATATGTCTTTTTAAAGATTTATGTCTTAGGTTTTCAGTGATTTTACTGTAATATGACATATCAAAACTAGTGGATTACTTTTTATTTATCTTTCTTGAGATTTGTAGAGCTTTACAAATGTATGGCTAGATGTCATGTCAGTTTTGGAAAATCTTTGGCCAGTATCTAAAAATACTACTCTGTCGCAATCTTCTTCTCTTCTTCTCCTGGAACTCCAGTTAGATGGTAGTAGACTTTTCACCATATTATCGTATCTTTTCAGTTCGTTATTTAAACCCTGCCTCCCACCACTTCAGTATGGATGTTTTTTACTGATCTTCCTGCCCACTAATCCTTTATTCTACTCTAACTAACCCATTGTTCGGTTGACCCATTTAAAGTCTTCATTACTGTATGTTTTAGTTCTACAATTTTTCATTCTTTTTCAAGGATTCCAGTTTTCTGTCAAAATCCACAATCTTCTTTTCTTTTTCCTTGACATATTAATCGGTAATCATTAATATTTTAAAGTCTGTATCTAGTAACTCCGCTATAGATTCTCATAGGTCTCTTTCTATTCTGTTTTGTTTTGGTTATTTGGTCCAATCTCCTGGTATGCCTGGTAACTTTTTGTTAATTTTTATAAATAATGAGTAAAAAATTATAGCAGTTAAGGGCAATGTTATCTTGTCTATAGAAGATTTGGTCTTCTGGCAAGTTGTTAGAGAGATAACCCATCATCTTAATCCAATGTTAGGATTAAGGCCATTCTTGGCCAGGTTTAATTCTGAAACAAAATCTAGTCCATTTCAGTTTTGCCTATTGTAGGGAATCCCTTCTAGAGATTCAACCAAAAGCCTGGAGTATTACCAGGGTTTCTGCTTCTTGGCAGCGTTTTTTTGTTTTTGTCTCCTCAGCACTGTGAGACTGCTGGAAGGTCTGCTGAGTTTTTATCCTCTTCACTGCCACTCTCTGCTTGGATTCTAGATCTCTCACAGCTCATGGCATAGGCATTGGCAAATGCCTGGGGAGGAAAAGTAGTGACAAATGTTCAGTGCACTCATTGCATTTCCTTCTCTCCAGGATCTTGGCCCCTCAAGTCCTGAGTGCCTGGGTTGCTCTTTGATGCCTTTAAAAAGCTCGACTCTGTTTGTTTGTTTTTGGTTTGTTTGGAAGGAAGGAAGTTGCTCTGACACATGCTGCTCCATCCTAGGTGGAGTTTGTGTACAGTTAACCTCTTTAACCTTTTTCACCTTTTATGGTTCCTTTTGTTGAAGACTAGATAGAAGGTTTAAGTGAGACAAGTAGGCTAAAGAATTTGGTACAGTATGTGCTCATGTGTTACTTTTTTTCATGTAAGAGTTAAATTTTGAGTAAAAGTTAAATGTCTTAGTTTACTTGCCCTATAGCCCATAGACACAAGCTTGTTACTGACTAAATACCTTAAAATGTTACCACATTTATATGGTGGAAATAAAATTACTCCTTCTTTTAACATAAAAAATAGTTGTGGAACAAACTAAAAAACAGATGTTGAGACTATTGTATTTTTATTATTTCCTGTTGTTTTCAGTTTTGTTGACTGAGGTGTATTTTGAAACATACTTTTAGAAGTTACAAATGAATGTAAATACGAAGCATTACAATATCTATTGGAGACTTGGACAGTTTTGCACTGAAGTATCTGTTGCTTCTATTCCAGAGCCCGTGTAGACAGTGACATACTGTTTTCTAAACTGTCTCTGTTTACTCATCTGTAAAATGGCAGTGGTTATATTATCTTGCTCAAAGGATTGAATGCTGTCTATTAGTCTGTTTTGGCCATCATAATAAAATTTCATAGATTGTGTGGCTTAAAGAACAAAAATGATTTTCTCCTAGCTCTGGAGGCTGAGAAGTCCAAGATCAGTTCAGGTTTCTGGTGAGGACTCTCTCCCTAGCTTGCAGGAAGCAGCCTCCTTGTGCCTTCACATGGTCTTTCCATACCTGGGGATGAGGGAGGGGAGGAAAGAGCGCTTTCTTCTTAGAAGACTCCCAGTCCTGCTGGATTAGGGCCTTGCCTTTATGACTCTTTCTGGACCTTAATTACCTTCTTAGAAGCTCCATCTCCAAATATAGTCACACTGGGAGTTCGGGATTCAGCATATGAATGGTATAGGACAAAATTCAGTCCATAGCATACTATAATGAACAAAGGTGCTTACTAAATTGTGGTTGTATGGTAGAGATGATTTTAAACATTTTTTCCCCCTCTTTTCTTTTGTAGGTGCTGACTTTGGGTTACTTTTTAAAACACTTGGAATGGTAATTTCTACTTTTCAGAAACTCAAACTACAAAGCTGAAGAGAATCCTGTGTGAATGGACTGAAGTCTCTTCTGCTGTCTTCTTGCCTTTGGAGGCTCCTTCATTTCACTGTGTCCAAGGAGCGTTCAGCTAGTGCAGTCATCATGAACGTGACAAGTTTGTTTTCCTTCACAAGTCCAGCTGTGAAGAGACTTCTTGGGTGGAAACAGGGTGATGAAGAAGAAAAATGGGCAGAGAAGGCTGTTGACGCTTTAGTGAAAAAACTGAAGAAAAAGAAAGGTGCCATGGAGGAACTGGAAAAGGCCTTGAGCTGCCCGGGGCAGCCGAGCAACTGTGTCACCATTCCCCGCTCTCTGGATGGCAGGCTGCAAGTCTCCCACCGGAAGGGACTGCCTCATGTTATTTACTGTCGTGTGTGGCGCTGGCCCGACCTCCAGAGCCACCATGAACTGAAGCCACTGGAATGCTGTGAGTTTCCTTTTGGTTCCAAGCAGAAGGAGGTCTGCATCAATCCCTACCACTATAAGCGAGTAGAGAGCCCTGGTAAGTCAGCCCTTCTACATTGTTGTTACTTGGTGTACCTAGTAGCAGTTTGTGGTTTAGAATACCAGAACAATCCTTTTCCATGTATGCAGGTGTAATTTTAAAATATTTGGCGAAATGTTTGAGGTGGGGGACGGGTGTGTGAGAAAGAGAGTGCACATAGCATGTACCTATATTTCATACATTCGAACAGCTTGTTCCTCTCTAGTAACTTCGTAAGATAAGAGCAGGCCATCAGATTTGTCAGTGCAGCACTAATACCTCTAATTTTTAATAAATTGTTTTCTTTCTGTATTGTTCACGTCTCACATTGGTTCTGTGCATTTCCTTAGACACAGTTAGCTGTGAATGTGTTACAAAGGAGTAAAATTAGGAAAGCAACACAATGTTGCCAGCTATGTATTTGAGGGAAGTACAGCATGAGGGCCATCGCCATTGACCTTGTCCCACTTTGTACTTAAGAACAGCAGTTTTTGTCTTCTCTGGTAGAATTTTGCTGTGGCATGTTCCCTGTGTAGGATATGAGGGTATTACGTTCTTCTTAGAATCACTTGCTACTGTTATTTTACAAAACATTCCTCATTTTTACATGTATGACCTTGTAGGGGAGGGCACGGTAAAGGATTTTAAAATTTGTATCATTTTGCCCTCAGGTTAGAATCTATATTCTAGGCAGTTGGATCAATGGGAAAGTGATTAGATATTCAAGCATTTAACTATCTCATTGTCAGATTGGGACCAATTTTGTTGATGGATTGGCTGTTAACAGCTTCTTGTTTAACAAGGGTTCCCAATGTGGCAGTGCATTAAAATCCCACGGCTCCCCTCCCAGAAATCCTGATCCTGGGATAGCCTGGGAATCTGTTTGTAACAAGTACTTGATGATACAGCTATTGGCTTGGTGTTTAGGAACTACTGAGCTAGATCATGTAACAGCATGATTTTCAAATAAAAAAACTATTTTTGTGGGAATATCTAAGATATTCCCCGCCAAAAAAAAGGGGCTTAATGACTAGAGAATAATATAACAGACGTCTTTGTATCTATCATTCATTTTAAGAAAGAAAAAATTATACATAAAAAATTATGTTCCTCTCACACTGATCCCTTTGTAACCACTATTCCAATTTTTATATTTATCATTCCCTTGCATGTTTTTATATCATTATTAAATATGTATGAATCCATGACAATATGTGATATTATTTTGTGTATTTTAAAATGATGTATAATGATATCATAGTTTCCTTTTACAACTCATTATATTCATTCAACATTATGTTTTGTGATTTCTAGATTATATATTTTGGGGTTGAAATCAAATCCTGTGAAAAACCTTTTGGAGATTTATTGGCATTTCATTGGCTTCCTTTGGGCAGGATTGACTTAGTATACTCTTGAGCTTAGTACCATTCACTACTCTGAAGTTTTCTCCATGCAGTTCTTATACATCTTTTCTTAGATTTATCTCTAGATTAGTGGTTTTTATTGTAACTATTTCAAGGTCACAGTTTGTTCTTGTCTAGAAGTGCAATGCCTTTTTTCCCAGTAACCATACTGAATTTTCCTTATTAGTTCTAATATGAGTATTTATTGTTTGTTATGCCAGCAGTGATGCAATTTTTTTTTTTTTAAAGGTAAACTCTTGAGATGCAGATCCTTTTTTAACCAGAAATTGAAATGGAATTTAAAGTTTTGGAGAATAAAAAGTAGTGTATGCTGGGTGTGGTGGCTCCATGGCTGTAATCCTGGTACTCTGGGAGGGTGAGTTGGATTGCCTTAGCTCAGGAGTTTAAGACCAACCTGAGCAAGAGCAAGACCTCCATCTCTACTAAAAATAGAAAAACTAGCCAGGTGTTTTGGTGGGCACCTGTAGTCTCAGCTACTCATGAGGCTTAGACAGGAGGATTTTTCAAGCTCAATGAGTTTGAGGTTGCTATGAGCTATGATGACATCTACCCAGGGTGACAGAGTTAGACTGTGTCTAGAAAAAAAGAAAAAGTAGTGTATGTGTTTCAAACAGGGTATTTAGGTTTATGATTTTTTGATCCCCATAGTAACTTTAAGGAAGGAAGTTTTTAAATTCGGTACCATACGATGACATTGAGGCCCCTACAAATTGAATGACCTGTGTCAGACAACTGAAAAGTAGAGGTGTTGACATCCTCTTCATTGATGTCCCAGGCCTCACTCTCCTATCTTCCACCACTTGGTGCTGCAGTACCTGCCTCCTGTCTGGTCACCCCCTTCAGTCTCTCATCTGCACTATGGAGAGGGACTTTTAAGACGTAGACAGGATCCTTTTGACTTCCTGCTTCTCATTGCTGTTGCGAAGACTTGCCCAGAGCCCTGCACATTCTGGTCCTGGCCTCCCTTGCCAACTTCCTCTCCCACCCTCTCGTCCTGTGTGTGCTCGAGTTCTGTGGAGACTCGCAGTGTGCTTTTCCTCTACCCATCACTTGTTTCTCCTCCCACTTTGCCTAGCTCACTCTTTTTATCCTTCAGAATTAAGCTTAATGAAGATCAGTTTCGTTGGGAAGCCTGTCTCGATCGTCCTTTTCCAATTCTCACTCCCCTCCTTAGAGTTAGGTTTTGCTTTCCCATAGCAACTTGGGTTTCTTCATACTGTTCTTACAGTTTTTGTTCTGCTGCTCTTCCCTGCAAGATAGAGGGAATAATGTTCCAGGAGGAATGTAGATTACTATTTCTATTCCAGCAGCTAGCATAATTCAATAAACTTTTACTGTTAAATGACAATGCTGATTCTAATTTATCTCTGTGGCCATTTGTCCATTTTTTAAGAAATGAATTTTCAGTTCATCTCTATGCTTTAACCATTATATTCCCTTCTTTGGTCATTTCCTAGTTTATTATTAACACAAAGTGAAAACTTAAAATCAATCTTGATGGCTCGGCGCCCGTAGCTCAGTGGTTACAGCGCTGGCCACATACACTGGGGCTGGTGGTTTCAAACCCAGCCCAGGCCTGCTAAACAACAATGACAACTACATAACAACAACAACAGCAACAATAGCCGGGCATTGTGGCAGGCACCTGTAGTCCCAGCTACTTGGGAGGGTGAGGCAAGAGAATTGCTTAAACCCAGGAGTTTGAGGTTGCTGTGAACTGTAATGCCATGGCACTCTCATGGTGACATAGTGAGACTGTGTCTCCAAAAAAAAAAAAAATCAATCCTACTATGATTGTGTTACTCTTAATAACTTTCATATGCTCTAATAAAAAGTTTGAGAGGGAGGAGGTAGAGAACTGGCTAAAATAGGCATTTGGGGACTCCACAAATGTCATTTCAGCCACCTCTTTACCCAAGAATCTTATTGAGTTGTGCATAGTAAAGGACAGTTCTAGAAAACTTTGAGGTTGAGATCTATTTAATTTGAACACATCAGGATTTTACCTACAACATTTTCCATACTGTGAAGTGACTGGTGTGAGAATTGGAATGAATGGATTTTTTTCCAGCTGATGAAGCAGTTCCTGTACTTTGTGGGGAAAAGCCCCATGACATAAAAGTGCAAGGGGGCTTTAGATCCTCACAGCTCCTGGGATAGGCATTTTCCCTCCGTAAAGCCCTATGGAGTACATTTGGTTGTTTCTGTGAGTCAGTGAAAAGGGGGTGTGCACAGCGCAGCACTGAACTGTTTTGAGCCGTATCAGTTTTTACCTTAGATGAAGTATTTCAGAGAATGATTTAGCAGTTTAAGTGTAACACAGTTAAATCTTCCCAACTGGGTGTTTTCTGTTGTGGTCCCAACAACTTGTGAAAACAACTTAACAAAAATTGAGCATATTTAGAAGATTTAGAGTGGTGGTTTTCAAAGTGTGGTCTGCAAACTAATAGCGTCAGCATCACCTCACAGCTTGTTAGAAATGCAGATTATTATTTTAATTGACAGTTACATTTGTGGGGTTCAGTGTGATGTTTCTGTATGTGTATACATTGTAGAGTGATCAAATCAGGCTAATTAACACATCCTTCACCTCCCACACTTACATATTTGTGGTGAGAACATTTAAAACCCACTCTTCAGCGATTTTGAAGTAGCGGTGTGCACTGTTGTTATTAGTTGTAGTCACACCATGCTGTGTATAGATTACCAGAATTGATTCCTTTTGTGTGACTGGAACTTTGTACTCTCTGCCCAACATCTCCCCATTCCAAGCCTGCCTCCCCCCGGTCCCCAGCCTCTGGTTGCCACCATTCTACTCTCTACTTTCCTGAGTCCCACTTTTTTTAGAGTCTGTATGTAAGTGAGATAATACAGTATTTGTTTTTCTGCGCCTGGCTTCTTTCATTTAGTGTAATGTCATCCAGGCTCATCTGTGTTGTCACATATGATGATTTTTCTCTTTTTAAAGGCTGAATAATATTTCATTTGAAAATATTCCACATCACTAACCATAAGGGAAATGTAAATTAAACCACAATGAGATACCATCTCACAGCTGTTAAAATGGCTCTTATCAAAAGGATGAAAGATAACAAGTGCTGGCCAGGATGTGGAGAGAAGGGAACCCTTGCATGCTGTTGGTGGGAATGTAAATTAATATAGCCATTATGGGAAATAGTGTGGAAGTTCCTTAGAAAATTAAAAATACAACTACCATGTGATCCAGCAGTCTCCCTACTGGGGAGAAAGTGAGATCCATATGTTGAAGAGATCCCTGCCATGATCCAGCAATCTCCCTACTGGATCTGTATCCAAAGGAAATGAGGTCTGTATGTTGAAGAGATTCTACATATAACTACCATGTGATCCAGTGATCTCCCTACTGGGTCTGTATCCAAAGGAAATGAGGTCTGTATGTTGAAGTGATCCCTGCATAGAACTACCATGTGATCCAGCAATCTTCCCTACTGGGTCTGTATCCAAAGGAAATGAGGTCTGTATGTTGAAGAAATTCCTATGTAGAACTACCATGTGATCCAGCGATCTCCCTACTGGGTCTGGATCCATATGTTGAAGAGATCCCTGAACTGCCATGTTTGTTGCGTCATTATTCACAATAGTCAAGATAAGGAATCAATTGAAGTGCTCATCAACAGATGAAAGGGTGGAAATGGAAAGTCTTAAACCCTTCCACTCACCTATAGTACTGAATCAAACTCTGGGGATGGGACCAGTAATCTGTGTTTTACTAAGTTCCCCAGGGGATTCCAATCCATAATAAAGTTGGAGAGCCACTAGTTTAAGGTATCCTGGTGAGTCATCAAATCCAGTTGTCCAGTGAACTTGTCTCTTATGGAAAAGAGATGCTAATCTTTAGTCTTCTTAGTCTTAAAGCATTTTGAATTTTACATATTCTGTTACAGACATAAAATTGGCTTGCCTTTTCCAGACTTTTCCTTCTGCTGATATCCTTCTGCAGAGTTACCTTGAAGTGGGTGGGGAAGTAAGGGCCAAAGCCATGCTTTGTGATTTGGCTCAATGCACATGTTGTAACGGTTCTTTGAGGGGATCTTTTAGTGTCTCTGTCTTTTGACCAAAAATAATTTTGTGGACTTTTAAGTAATTGCTTTTTTTCCTTAACCTATGCTATTTATTTTCTTATAAATAAAATAGTATAAAAATAGTGGGGAAGAAACTGAAACCTACAGAAACACTTTGTTGCAACTTTATTCATTATGGTTACAGTTTATTTGTTATAGTTAACAATGGCAGAAAGCACGCAGAGGAAGAACCTTTTGTTGGAAGGTACTACTTTGACCATAACTGAAAAATACATTTTTGAAAAAGTAGAAAATATTAGGAATTCTTTTCTGCAAATGTGTGGGTCACGTACAGGAAAAAGAAAGTTTGTGGAGCTTCTGAAGACTTTGCTGCTGATGTCACAGGTGGACTTTTTACTTGGACTTTTACAAGCCTTCAGCATCAAGGCTACTTATTAGTGGTTGAATTAAATGTAGGTTTTCTTTTTCTTTACCAAAGTAAATGCTGACGGTGGTTAAGGAGTCATCTAACCATGGTGTCAAAAAGACCATTCACTTGCTATCTGCTGCTATTAAAATGACTTAATGGAGATTTCCTGTCTTTTGGCTTCATTTGTTTCGTTTTTCATTCGTTTCTTTAAGGTTATCTTCTGCCCTTTTAGCTTTAATGTACTTGAAGGGTGGTATTAAACCAGAGCTTGAAATTCTGAGATTTCCATTTTGATCTTTCACACCCTAGATTTAGCTTCCTGGTGCTTTAGTTTCAGCATTATGGCTGCCAGGTGTTTAAAATTAAAATACACCCGACATGGTCTTTACCTGTTGACCAAGTACATGATTTGACTGTCCTATTGCCTCAGTCACCAATTCATAGCTTGGTAAATTTTCCCTTGAAGAGAAAGTCTTAAAACTATAGAAATGAAGAACAGATTAATTTTTGTCAGAAGTAAAGAAGGAGATGTAGGCAGGAGGGGGTTGGGTGTGACTATAAAAGGGCAAAGGTCAAAGGAGGGGCGCTTGGGGTGATGGAGACATTCTAAGTCTCAGCCATGTCTGTGTCAGTATTCTGAGTGCGATGTAAAGCTGAGCAGGGCTTCATTCTTACACTTGCCTATGCATTTAGCTCAGCCTACATTCCTTCAGTCAGTCATTGTGCTTTAGCCTGCAGTAAGGGTGTTGTGTGTGTGCGGGTGCTCTGTGCGTACTCAGTAAAGGTGTTGTGTGTGTGCGGGTGCTCTGTGCATACTCAGTAAAGGTGTTGTGTGTGTGCGGGTGTTCTCTGCGTACTCAGTAAAGGTGTTGTGTGTGCGGGTGTTCTGTGCGTACTCAGTAAAGGTGTGTGTATGCGGGTGTTCTGTGCGTACTCAGTAAAGGTGTTGTGTGTGTGCGGGTGTTCTGTGCGTACTCAGTAAAGGTGTGTGTGTGCGGGTGCTCTGTGCGTACTCAGTAAAGGTGTTGTGTGTGTGCGGGTGTTCTGTGCGTACTCAGTAAAGGTGTTTGTGTGTGTGCGGGTGTTCTGTGCATACTCAGTAAAGGTGTTGTGTGTGTGCGGGTGTTCTGTGTGTACTCAGTAAAGGTGTTGTGTGTATGCGGGTGTTCTGTGCGTTCTCAGTAAAGGTGTGTGTGTGTGCGGGTGTTCTGTGCGTACTCAGTAAAGGTGTTGTGTGTGTGCGGGTGCTCTGTGCGTACTCAGTAAAGGTGTTGTGTGTGTGCGGGTGTTTTGTGCATACTTCTCATTGTCACACACAATACTGAAAAAGAAAAACAAGCATCAGGATTTAGTAAGATTAGTATTTTTTGAAAAACAAAAATGAACATTTTTTAAAACAAAAAGTTGCTTTACTGTATTGTGAATGTACTTTTATATGAGCCAGCGATGATGAAAATCTTCTGTTTCAGTGAAGTGGGGTTGAGGAGGGTGGTTTTTTTTTAAGTTTTGCATTCAATATATACATTTGGAAGGCAGGGGGGAAACTATTAACTTTTCCTTCCCATTTACCAGAGTGGTGATCTCTAGGGATCTGATCATTGAAGATGCAAGTCACATACCAAAGTGTAATCATGACAAGTATTTAAAGACTTGGGATTAACTGGTAACAACATTAACTATAAAAATAAAGGCATATGCTGTTTTTTCACTTAGGTCTAAATTTCTCTTCATTCAGACATAGACGACTCCTGAGGAACTGTGTCTGTCCCAGAAGACTGGTGTGTAATCACAGAGCACTGTGCAAACTTGAATAGTAGAGGCATAAATAGAGGGTGCAGCTAACTGGAGAGGAGACACAAAAAAGCACCTGAAACTCTAACGCTGTTTGGTAGCATTTGCAGTGGTACGGATATAGATATGTATGTGTGTTTCATTGTCCCAAGGAGTCAAATCAGTTTATAGGTAGAGATGCACTAAGTTAGAAAGCTGTTGGTAATAAAGGTAGACCATGAAAAGCAAAATTAATGATACAGATGTGCTCCTTTATTATGTTTGTAATCCTAGTCTGGATGTTTCCCTAATTCTTGGTGTGAAGGAGAGGTGACTACACCATGGAGGTGAAGGAAGAAGGCTTTGAAAGTTATGAGGTACAAATCAAGCATTTGTGCCTGGGGTTAGGGGGAGGGCAGAGGCTTCTGCAGGAGAGGGCCTTGGGGTCAGGAGGGGGCCTCTGCTTTTGCAGGTGTTCTTCCATGGTCCTCGGGGAAGTTTTCCAAGAAGTATTAGGTCACTACTGAGACTTCTATCCATGTTTGGGACACAACCAGGTAGACCTGGAGTTTAGACATTGAACTTTCTCCACGATTTTATCATTGGCATTTAGCGTGTGTTTGACAATTTCATCATTGTCATCCATAATATTACTAGAAGCAGATACAGTCATGAGTAACATTTTTATACCCAGATCTTTTAGTAGATTCTGTAGCCTTAAATCTAAGGCAAAATGTGAAGTTCGTTCCTTTGATTTTTTTTCCTGAGCAGTGTTCTGTTTAGTTTGGTTTTGAACTAACCTGGTGATTTTATTACCTATTTTAGGTTACTGAGCAAGTGTTCTTAAGTGCATTGTTTGGGACATTTGTTCTGAGTTATTTATTAATTCATGAACAGAGAGGTTCAGCCATGTTACCTATACGGTAAGTTGTGATTGTGAAAGCGTATAGATTACATCAGCTGAAGCAGACATCTAGGCAGCTACAGTGTGACTTGTTTCTGGATAGAAGTTTTCTATTGCCAAATCTCCAATTGGAGATTTTTAAACAGTAGTAGTCTGTTGATGATACAAAATATCGTTCTCATACTTTTGCTTTTCTGACCTTCATCCTCCTTGGGATGGAGTTATGTTGGCTTTTGGTTGGGGGGGGTGTTTATTGTTTTTTGAGATGGGCCCTTGCTCTGTCACCTAGGCTGTAGTGCAGTGACAGCATCACCACCTCAAACTCCTAGACTCAAGCAGTCCCCCTACCTTAGACTGCAGAGCAGCTGAGACTACAGGTGCAGGCCAACAGACCCGGCTGATTTTTTTTTTTTTTTTTTTTAAATAGAGACTGCATCTCGCTTTCTCTCTCAGGCTGGTCTTGAACTCCTGGCTTCAAGCAGTCCTCCAGCCTGACAGCCCAAGGTGCTAGGATGATAGGCATAAGCCACTCTACCCAGTCCATTTTTCTCATTTTATTTCTCCAGTATTAAGTGGGCAAGAGAAGATATTTTCAGATCTTCCTGATTCATTTCAAAATGCAGCTGTCTTCCACCCGCCACTGCTAGTTCATAGGGCAGAAGGAACACCAGCCAGCTAGCAGCTGTGAAAAACAAAACTCAGCAATGAAAAATGGCTGAAGAAAAAAATAGCAGTTTTGAAGATGATAGGAAAAC
Source organism: Otolemur garnettii (assembly GCF_000181295.1). Taxonomy (NCBI): domain Eukaryota; kingdom Metazoa; phylum Chordata; class Mammalia; order Primates; family Galagidae; genus Otolemur; species Otolemur garnettii. The sequence continues at coordinate 5,596,668 of NW_003852436.1, forward strand.
ATTTGTCATAGTAAATAAGTAGTATGGGAAAATAATACTCTAAAAGGAAAAGCCTGCCTAATACTTCCAAAACTAGCTTTGGGTGAAATAATAATCTAGACTTTGGATTTGTGCTTTTTGGCTTATTTCCACATGCGGATCATCCTCAGTGATTTGGTCTGAAGAGGTTTTATGTGTGGCTGGGGAGAGGAATCACAGGATATTTGCCCCGTGTTGAGAGTGCCCTATGAGTTTGGACACTTGCAAAAGGGAGAGAAGTAGAAGGGGTGGTTGGCATACAGAATGATGTCAGGTCGATTATCTGGGTTTTACTTTCAGCCTCCTTGGTATTAGATGTCAAGAAGCCAGAGAAAAGACTGGAGATTTCTTTCCCCCCAATCTATTTTCTTATCCTGTTGTCCTTTTCTACGTCGAAATGCAAATCTGCTCAGCAAAGACATGACTGATAATCAAGAATTAGCCAAATCATCTAACTGCTGCCCTGATATTTGGAAAAATGAGATTCATTGTGAAGGATATAGGGAACCAACAAGGAGCTATTTATTTTGAAGAGCGGAGCTGGGGCTTTTGTCGCAGCTATAGGGTAGATACCACAGTGCGGTGGTAAACAGCGGAGGGCTTGCAGAATAGGGGCGCTCAAAGCCCCACATTCCATTAATTTGCCAGTTTGGCTGAGGATTAGTATAGTTGTTTGATAGTGGGGTTAGGACTTGTTTGAAAGGCTCAGACTTCTGTGTTCCCCAGGTGTAGCCTGAGCTAGGTGTCTGTTGTCTTCAGCACCATTTCTCTGTGTGTGGGAGACGGGGAGGTGACCACTTCGCTTGCTACTTGCCCATCCCAGTTTCCTGCCCTCGAGAGGATTTCTCTTAGCATTCAAGCCTGATGGTAGCACTCACTTGAGGTCTGCTATTCTTCAGCCACATGGGTTACATAACATGGGTTCCTTGATAAAAGATCCAGAGTTCAGGGGAGGGGGGAGGGTGGGTGAAGAGATTGATATTGTGGGGATCACACCTATAATTTGTCCTATTAGGGTACATGTGAATCTGTCTAAAGGTCGAATATAAATGTCTTAACACAACAATTATGAGAAAGACATGATGGCTATGTTAGCCAGTTGGATGAGAGTTTTCCAAACTGCATATGGAAGCAACACACTGTATCCTATGATAGAATTAATGTACAGAATTATGATATAATAATAATAATAATAAAAAATAAAGATCCAGAGTTCGAAAACACATTCTGCGGTTTAAATGAAAAGATTGAGATGGACGAAGCATAGTTTGGTACATTTTTTCCTCTAGTTCTTTAAATTGTGATTTCCATGCTCTGGTATCTTGGCAGACATTACAGATGGAAGATCAGGGTTTTAGTCTGCCGTGCCACCACCTCACTTCTAAAACCGCTCTCCAAGAGCTGCTGCTGTTCTTAGTTCTTTAACCTTCCACACGGAAGAAGCCGTTTCTTATCTGAGTTGTGGCTTGGCTTCTGGCTTGTATAGTCACATGTCGCCCTCACTAGACTCCCTGACTGTCTGGGGTCTCAGTCAGAAGAAGGAAAAAGAAGAGTGATTTTATAAGGGGTATTTGGGCAGCTTATTGTACCCTAAAAGTAAACACGTATCAGTAACAGTGATACCACCGTGTGCGTTTTCCCTGTGTTTCCCTAGAGTTTTTCCTTATCAGTTATATCCAGCTTTGTAGCAGATGCAACACTATTTCTTTAGTGGCAATTATCTATTTCTGAGCATCCAAAAAATTTACCCACAGTATGGGAGTGTCCTTGGCAGATATTTAAGTGAGATGGTCAAATTAGGAAACAGTTGTGGATAAATGCTTTTGAAACATAGAACCTACAGCCTTTAAAAGGAAAAAGACGAGCTAATTTTAAGATGAATCACTTAAGAGAAAACTGATAGGAGCATGTCACAGGGACGTAGGGGCCAACTCAAAACGACTGCTCCTGGCCAAATTTGAGACCATTTGATCAACAAAGTAATTAAAGTGCTCACTTTGGCAGCCCATATACTAAAATTGGAACAATACGGAGAAGATCAGCATGGCCCCTATGCAAGGAAAACATGCAAATTCATGGAGTGTTCCATATTTTTCTTGTGAATGAATTAATAAACTGTGGTGTATATATATATATCCCATAGAATACTATTCAGCCATAAAAAGACAGAGACTTGACATCTTTTGTGTTTACCTGAATGGAGTTTAAGAACATTCTTCTTAGTAAAGCATCACAAAAATGGAAAAACAAGTATCCAGTGTATACAATACTATTATCAAACCAACAGAAAAGGAACTACATACCCACACAATAGGAAAACACAATTGAAGTTAGGGGTAGGGAGAAGAAAGGAAGGAGAGAGATTGGGGTGCTCTCAGCTACTGGTATGCCAGTGTAGGGGTATATGGCGTATCTCCTGGGTGAAGGCTCAACTACAACTTGAACTTTACCTAACAAATGCAAACAGTGTCACCTAATGATCTGTACCCTCATATTAATCTGCAACAAAAAAGTAAGGACAGAAATAAATTAAAAACCATTGGAGGAAAAATAAGGATCCAATGATTCATGCTGTTCATATGTGAGGGAGAAAGGAGAGGGTCTTTCTCACCATAGATGCTAATTGCCAACTGGTAAATGTAGGATCTTGAGGAAATTCAGGACACACAAGGCCATTGAAGGAGGTATTTCTCTTTGGTAGTTAAAATATGGTGAGCGACAATGTAGGGTTAGAAGGCTTGGATGAAATTGTGGCACTTGGTAACTTTGACCTTGGCTTAATCGTGTGTCCTTTTTGAGCTTGTGTTTGCTACCCCATGAAATAGGGGAGTGATTATATTTGCTTTCCAGGGTCATGGCAAGGATTAAATAGTACGTATGAAAAGGCTTTATACGCTAATGCATTCTTGAAACACAACATGACTAAAACAATCATATGAAGAACATAACTTCTGTGTACATCTTTTAGAATAAAAAGGCATAATATAAGCAAGCTTTCATTAAATATGAATTAATGATAATTGTTATAATAAAAATTATAATTAAATTTTAAAAATATAATTAAAAATTTCATTAAATAATGATAATTATTGTAACAAAAATAGTAACAATAGAAGTTAAAATAGCTACTTTTCATGCTTACTGTACTGTTTATCACTTCACATGTATCTCAGGTAATCCTGACCACAGCTATTCAGTACCAGCAGGGCTACTGAGAGGCAGAGTTTATGTTGTTGCACAACTTGTAACTGGGGACCTAGGATTCATATTAAAGTCTAACTGCCAAACTCATGCTACTCACTAACCACTGTAGTCTACTGCTTCGCAAGAGAAGTGGTTCCCCCTTTTAATCAATTTTCTCTCTATAAGAAAGGGGAGGCACGCACAGAGTTTTTAGTAGCATAAATACCATGTGTGCACCAGCTGAAGGAGTTTGGGGTTTAGAGTTTACATCCGTGCTTCCTGTGTTTTTGGAGGCTTTGTGTTTCGTTTCATCACTAGGTAATAAGCGTCTCAGTTTCGTGGAATATATTTAATGAAATCAAATTTCAACTCAGAATGAGCTGGATGTAATTAATTCAGCTGCATTTACGGAGCTGCCTGGTATGACACCTGGGTTAGTCTTTTACATACTATACATACATGTTATAGACAGTTAGAAACATGAGGCTGGCTGCTTTTTGTGCGAGATGACTATCCCTCACTGAGTACTTTCCTTAGGTCAGTATGGTCTTTGTTAAGACCATGTGACTGTGAGAGACATTGGCACAGTGGTTAAGAGCTTAGATTTATAGCACCTGGACTTGAATTTGTCTCCACTGGTTAGTTATTGGTTATAGATTTGTAAACAAGTTGCTTAATCTCTAGATTTCAGTTTCCACTTTTACAAAGTGGTGTGGTAATGGGGACCTAGGATCAGAGCTGTTATGAGAATTAAATGAGTTAACATTTGGTACAACTTGGTATGCAGCATTTCACATACACCCAAATAAGCACTGTGTAAATATAAGAAAAAACTGAGAGAATACTATTATTCCCATTTTACTAATAAGAGTGAGGTTTAAATAGTTAATTGTGTCAGTTAATTGGCTAATAAATACAGTTGAAACTCCATAGCTGACCACCTCCCTCCATTGACCTAATTTTCATAGACTAGACATGCACCGCGTGTCCATATCAGTACCGTAGGCCTAATTCCTTATGTTGACCACCTCTGTGTGTTGACCAGCGTGTTACAGTCTCTTGGGTGGTCAACTTACAGAGGTTCTATAATTGAGCAGAATTTCCAGTTTTGGAATTCAGAAACTAAAACCTGCCGCTGTTATACTTCATGTGTGGCTTACAAAGGATTTTTTCCTCTAACTTTTGAAGTGTCTAATAATCTAGTACCTTCCTACTGTAGAAATTAAGCAGATAAATATTGGCAAAGGGAAGGAAACTGGGGTTAGACGTAGGAAGAGAAAAGACGGGGGAGATAGGTCCCAGGCCGTGTGCCACCCATCTTGACCCTCACACTTTTGTCGGGGCTCCTTTTCTTATCCCAAATGGAAACTGGGGCAAGAACTTGTGCCTAAGTTCGCACAGCTAGGACACTGGATTTTCTCAATCCAAAGCCAATGCTTTTTCCGTGACGCTCTGCTGCTTGACCAAAAACAGCTTACCCTTCTCCATGGCATTCTAAGTTGAATCTATACACTACCTAAGAATCGGGGCCAACAATGTATAACGTTCTTTAGAAGTGATAGGGATACTCTGTAGAAATTTGACTTAGGATTGAGAAAATTGAAGTTCAGGTTTCACCTTTAGTTAGCAACCTCCATAGGGCAGGCAACCCAGCTCTGTTGCCAGTGCATGTAGTGCTCTCATCTGTGTTGAGAACCAGGCTGTGTTCACCCAAGCTTCCTGCAGGTTCTTGTTTGTTGTATGTTGGGTGAGGCGCAAGAATCTGCCATTTTAAACAGTGTCTTGCTGATTCAGGTGCTGGGCGTCTGAGGATTATAAAAGACTGGTCTGTATTAATCCACTTACGATAAATAAGTCAGGAATAGTAATAGAATTCACAAACATACATTAATTGAAAAAATATTTATTGGCGGAACCCGTAGCTCAGTGGGTAGGGTGCAGGCCACATACACCAAGGCTGGCAGGTTCGAACCTGGCCCAGGCCAGCTAAAACAACAATGACAACTGCAACAACAATAAAAATAGCCGGGCATTGTGACGGGCACCTGTAGTCCCAGCTACTTGGGAGGCTGAGGCCAGAGACTTGCTTAAGCCGTAGAGTTTGAGGTTGCTGTGAGCTGTGATGCTATAGCACTCTACCCAGGGCGACATAGTGACACTCTGTCTCAAAAAACACAATAAAAAAATATTTATTGAGGATCTGTCAGACATTGTATGATACAAAAGAAAGAAAACCAGTTCTACCCTCAAGGGTATTAATGGTCTAGGGGAGTGAAGTCAAATTAGCAAAACAGTGTTACAGATACTCAGTCCAAGTGTTAAGGCCACGGTAGGGCACAGAGAAGAATTCATTTCTCTTGAGAGTAGAAAGACCAGGAAAGGCACCATGGAGATGTCTTTAGAACTGAGATTTGGAAATCATAGCCAAATGAGCAAAGGTACAGAAGTGAAAAACTAGCAGATGGAAACTGCAAAAAGCTTAGGAGAGTTTGGGGTAGGGAAGTATTTTTCAACCTTTTTTATCTCACAGCACACTTGAATGGATTGTTAAACTTTCAGGGCAGAATTAATTATGTTGATTTAAAAAAAGAGTAGAGAACATACTTACCGTGCTTTGGACTTCTTTTTGTTTTTGAGACAGTCTCACTTTGTTACCCTCAGTAGAGTGCTGTGGCATCATAGCTCATTGTAACCTCAATGATTATGATGATGATCCTCTTACCTCATCCTCCAAGGTAGCTGGGACTTTACAGGC
>NW_003852436.1:5602643-5623812 GCF_000181295.1 Otolemur garnettii
TTTTTTTTTTTTTTTTGAGACAATAGTCTCACTTTGTCAGCCTTGGGATAATGCCATGGTGTTACAGCTCACAGCAACCTCACTCTTGGGCTCAAGCAATTCTCTTATCTCAGCCACCCAAGGAGCTGGGCCTACAGGCGTCCACCACAATGTCTGGCTTTTTTTTTTTTTTTTTTGTTAGAGAAAGGGTCTCACTCTTGCTCAGGCTGGTCTCAATCTCCTGAGCTCAGGTGATCCACCTGCCTCAGCCTCCCAGAGTGCTAGGATTACAGACATGAGCCACTGTGCCTGGCAGTGCTTTGAACTTCTTTCAAAAATAATTAATGGTCTTTAAAATTTTCATGGCACACCTAAGATATTCTTAAGGCACACCAGTTGAAAATCAGTGTGTAGAGTATGGTGAGAGGATGTTCCAGAGGTAGGTTGGAGCAGGAATCTGAATGAGGTCATGTTATCACAGCAGATGTATTGTGGGTAGGTGGTCTGTCCGATAAGATATATTTCAGGGAAATCATCTATGATTTACAAAAAGAGAATCTCTACCCTTATCTAGGAAGTCAGGTTCTCAGAAGTTGAATTATTTATGTCACTGCCTGCTGTGGTCCCCTATCGCTGGGCAAATAAAAACAGCCAGGACCATGGATTGAAGGTACTAATGCCTGCAAGAGGTGGGCTTCCCATATCACCAGGGAGAGCCCCAAGTGACCTCTGCCATGGCCTTTTATGCAAGCAGTATACAACAGGTGTCGGGGACCACGTACTGGAGCTATGTGAGCTTTCCCCACGGGCTCAGCTCCCACTCTGCTGCGCCAGGAATGTTCAGTGTATAATACCTGCTTGCTAACGAACCCATCTTAACTCATTATCACATGCAGCTGCTTGAGGGCTTGTCTCCGGGCAGCCAAATATCTCCATGCCAGCTAGGAGATTGTCTCGCTCCCAGGGCCTTCCTCAGGAACTGGTGGCCACTTCGACAAACAAGCTTGGTACATGGTCTCCTACATATTCAGGCTATTTTTTATATAACTCTAGTGAATTGTTTTGGCTTGAGAATATTGTTACTGAATACAATTCATTATTTATATTCAAATTGCATCCACATGTTTGTTTCTATTAATATATGTGCGTATCTGTATTTCGGCTTTAGAGTAATATTCCAGGAAAGTAAATATTACAGTTTTGCTACCTTTAGGCAAAACTATCTTAGCTTTTAAAAAGATATTCCTCTCTCAAAATAAACAGAAGAATGAAGAGAGAACTTTAAAGAATAACTTCCACAGTCTCCTAAGTTTTATGGTACCTAGTAACGTCACCTTGCTCCTCAGGTGGCTAAGAGCAGACCTTGATTCAAATTGTGGCCCTCAGCTTAGCGACTGTGTGACCTTGCAGCTGTGTGCTCCTTGGCTCGGCAGAGTGTGGGTCTCCTGTCAAACAGAAGTAGCCGTGGGAGAATTCAGCTGGAGAAACTCCCTGTGGGCAGGGGCAGTCTGTCCTGTGGACATCTACGTCTGCGGTGTCCCTCCCACAACCGAGGTGTATCTGGTGCTCAGAGAACCTTATCTGATATTTCAAAACCCTCCTACCATCACCTCATCACCAATAAGCGAACAAAAAGATAAAGTGCCACTCCTCAGGGATTTTTGCAATTTTATATTTCCATAAAATTTAAACTTGGCCGAGGTTCCAAGAATCATTTCCCCAGTGTAAAGTCTCACTGATGTATCCCAAGGTAAGAATTTTATATAATTCATATACAGTAAATGTCTATACTGTTAACTTTAAGTGGTCCCCCCCTTTCCAGCACTTCCTACTTGAAAAGTCTCTATTCAGAAGGTCACGGAGCACACTGTCTGGGGCCGTCTGTGCAGCACAGATTCTACACTGGGCACAGCTGCCTTGGCCGCTTGCCCTGCTTGCCCTGCCCTTTCCAGTGTTGCCACAGCTGACTGGCTCTTGGGCCATTCTGCCACTAGCCCTGGGCCTGCTTTCTGCTCCCAGGCGGCCTCACTGCACCGTCCCGAGGGGCAGCTTCACTGCTGTCTAGGACTGAGCTTGGACACCGCAGAGCTCCAGGTGTGTACACAGCCGCATCCTCGTCAGTCGGAAGACTTGCAGGATTCAGAGCAGGAAGAGCCCCGGGAGAGCAAAGTCCCTTGCTCTTTTGCAAGGAAATTGAGACCCTGAGACATTAAGTGACTGGCTCAGAGTCACAAAGGAATTTGTCACAGGCAGGACTCGAATTCGGGTGTCTTGACTCTGCCTGAACGCCTTCTCCAACCCCTAGAACCACAGAATAGAAAGCATCTCTCCACCTCCGGGTGGCCGTGGCTTGTTTGCCATTGTGTTTGTGTGGACAAACATACCTGAACTCCTTTATGTGTCTAAAAAAAAGAAAGAAAGACTGCTTTTTTACAAATATTTGGTGGGTCGCAGCCCAGGTGGGGTTTTGTCAGTCTTGTTATTAGACTGCTTTATCATTGACAACTTGATGATAGAGTTTCAGGCAGTTTCGGGCAAGTACTTCACTGGAGTGGAAAAGAATGCTTCCCGGAGCTCAGCCCCTCTTTACAATTTTAGCTGTTCTTCTTCATTCTTTCCCCTGTGCCTTGGCAACGTAAAAAAACTGAGTCCAATAGCAGAATCACAAATATCTCCTGAAACTCCTGCCTCCCGAAATGTTCAGTAGTTTCGTTTCTCTGTTGGCTGGAAAAGGGATTCTATTTTTTAACCATTAAGAGCTGCATAGTTTGAAAAGCAAAGTTACATCACTGAGAAGAGGAAGAAATCTGAAGTATTCTTCTGCCTGAGAGGTCAGGAAAAGAGGGAGAGAGCCTTTTTCTTTTAAACACATAAAGCAATCAGGGACTTTCAAGTGGGTGGGAAGAGGACTGCTGAAATCCACCAGGAGCCTTTTTTCAGAATACGCTTGAGATGGTGGGTACAAAACCAAGTTTGGGGTTTTGCTAGAGTTAGAGCTCCTACGATGTAGGAATGTATGTGACTCAAACCAGAAAAAAAATTCAGGTATATGAAGAAAGGTGTTTAAACATTGGGCGCCTCTGTTTCAAAGGAGATTCTTATAATTCAAATCAGCCATTCGGAGGGGCCCTGAAAAGGAAGCCCCACACATGAGTCATTCTCTGAAGAGTCCTAACAGGAGAGGCCTTAGTGCACTAAGAAAGTGGTTCCCTGGAAATGTCAGTGTTCGCATAGTTCTGTTTCCCATAAAATAGAAATAGCCTGAAACATAGAAATAATAAGAGGAAAACGTTGCTCACCTCTCTCTCTCCCTTCTTTCTTCTGACCTTAACCAGGCTGAGTTTGCAGATCCTAACTTTTTACGCTGGTTAACTTCACACCCAAGAAATGACAGTTGCACACACAAATAATTAGTCCAAATGTCTCTTTTTTTCTTTTCCCCCCAATTCAAGAACAGATCTTTGTTATTCCTTACTGCAATACAGCTGAAATAAAAGCTGTATTCCCCCCAGTGTTTGTACATGGGGATGTAAAACATCGGGCAGCAAGCTCCAACACTAGGAATCCACACAGCTACGAGGGGCCAGGCCTGGTTTTATTTTTATTTTATTTTATTTTATTTTCGAGACAGCGTATCAAGCTGTCGCCGTGGTGACACATGCTCATAGCAACCTCAAACTCTTGGGCTTACGCAGTTCTCTTGCCTCAGCCTCCCAAGTAGCTGGGACTACACGTGCCCGCCCCAACACCTGCCTATTTTTTGGTTGCAGTTGTTGTTTTAGCAGGGCTGGGCCAGGTTCGAACCCTCCAGCCTTGGTGTATATGACCAGCATCCTACTCACTGAGCTACAAGTGTTGCCACAGGCCTCGTTTTAGAGCAACACTACATATATAGGCTTCCCCCAGCCTTGCCTGCTTCCACGTGTCTTTTCTCTCCTACAGTAATACTTCTTTCTAGGGCTGGCAACCATTCCAGACCTGTCTGTCCTGATTTTAATTAGTCATTGCTTAGGGTTAGTATGACCATATAATTTATTGTCCGAGCCAAGAAACTTTTGAGATGGACAGAGATCATCTGTTACTAATTTCACCAGACACCAGGTACAAATTGGGACTGTCCCAGGCAAGTCAGAACATACAGACACATTACTTACAAAGATTTTGAGCTACACAAATTTGATTTTGACAGAAATAGATTATGCATGATCAGGAAGGTAGGTACTTCTTACAACTGAATGTATCAATTAGACTGATGTTGGCTCCTTTAAATTGAGTGACTCTAATTTGTTTACAAACACTCTGGAATTTATTCTACTCATCTATGTCTTAAACTTAGTATATAGACTATAACTTAACATTCTGGGAGGCTTAGGGTTATTGAGGCAATAGGATTATGGTTGAGAGTGCCTTTGTTTGAATCCTGACTCTTGGCACTTTCTGTGTGACCTTTGTCACATCTTGCCGAGCCATGTAGTATGCACAGCTTGGTTCGGGCTTGTAGTTGCAATAGCGGGTGGTTGGTGGTGTGTTGTTGTGAATTTTGTGAACTGTGGTCATCATCTAAAAATCACTTTGATGAATGTTTCTTTGCTTCTACACAAGTAACCCTCGTTTCCAGAGTCTAGCTTTCTCTTATGTCTCCCTCTTGGCTGTTACTATTTTTACTATAATTTTTTTAGAAATTAAGGACTTTGTTAAAATTGTATGTGACGCTGAGTAAATAGGAAATCCACCCATTTGGAGGGCACCACCACCTACCCCAGCACCATATGCCAAGCTGGGTACTCATAGCTTTGGACACCTCCATTGGTCAAAATGAAAGAATAAAAATAAAATTCTTTAATTTCCAATTAAAAAGGAACATTAAAGTAAACGAAAAAAGTATTAGGAATTAGGTAATAAAAGCAAAAAACGTAATAGTAGAAAAACAGCTCAAATCAATAAATCCAAATCCTGATTTAAAAAAAAACAGACCCAGGACCAGGTAATTTAAAAAAAAAAAAATGAAAAAGGGACAAATATACAAGAACCAAGAAGGAAACAGCTATTAGCATAGAGGGAAACAGTTTAATTATTAATGATTTAACAATTATAAGATTACATTGTGTACCTTTATGCAATTAAATTTGAAAACCTAGATGAATGGATAATTTTAAAATATATATAAATATATGTGTGTATGTTTATGCACACTATTTTGAATTGCACACGAACTTACATAACCAAAAGTATCCTCAATAGCGATAGAAAGTTTGTACAAAGGAATAGAGAAAGTGATCAAGGAGATAATCAGGAGGCCCAATCCCAGATGGTTTCACAGAAGGAGTCAGCCAGACTTGGAGACTGTCTAGAAACAACTATTTCAGACATACAAACATTCATGAAGCAAGTATCACACTGACATCAAAACCTGATAAAACTAACACACATACTTATACAGTATCATTTATGAATGTTGATACAAAAATCCTAAGTGAAAATATTAGAAATGAAACTGTATTAAGAAAATAATACATTGTGACCAAGCAAATTTTATGCCAAGAATGCAAGGATAACTCACTGTGTTAATTGGTCAAAGAAAAAAATTATGGGAGCATCGCCCAAAATATTGGAAAAGACTCTAACAAAAATTTAATGTCCATTCTTCATAAAAACACTTAACTATAAGAATGGATAGATAGTTCCTTAACATTATATAAACATATACACATACAGAAGGTGTCAAAAAATGTGTACACATTTTAAGAAAGGAGAAAACTGTATTAAAATTATAATACTCAGTATATAGTGATAACATTTGTTATTTTGTACATTGTATCTTGTATCTCTTATAATTGCAAAACTCAAGCATGACATAGTATATCAATTTTAGTAGTTTTTTTCTTTCTTAAAATTTGTATACATTATTGGGAGGACCCTCTCTCTATATATATTCCCTTCAGTCCTAAAGTCAGCATCTTAGTAGAGAAACACTTGAAGCATTCCCACCAATGTCAAAAATAAGCCAAGGAGGCTGGGTATGTTGCCTAGGATCCTAGTACTTCAGGAGGCCAAGGTGGGTCTGAGCTCACGGGTTTAAGACCAGCCTGAATAAGAGTGAGACCCCGTCTCTAAAAATAGAGTTGCTGTGAGCAATGATGCCATAGCACTCTACCTAAGTGAGACTGTCTCAAAAAAAAAAAAAAAAGTCAAGGAAGTTTGACACTTCACTGTGAGTTAGCATAATATCAGCACTGTTAGACAATCTGATTAGGTAAAACAATGGGAGAGGAAGAGTGAAAGTGTATTCATTTTTGGTGGTGTATAATTGGAGAGTTCTATAAAGAATCTGTGCTGGAACTCAAACAACATAATTCAGCCAGGATAATAGGTTATAAAAGTGACATGAATAAATCAATATGCTTCAAATATGTAAGTAATTACCATTTAGAAGATAGATTGGAGGAGAAGCCTCATGTAAAATAACAAGAAAGATAAAATACTTAATTTAAGAAGAAACATAGTAATCCCATATGTGGTATTATGAAGTGTGGCCCCCTCCATATTCATATGTTCAAGTCCTAACCCCAGAATATTTTTGGAGATAGGGCCTTTAAAGAGGTAATTAAATTAGAATGGTTCCATGGTTGTAGAATGATTCTACTACCATTCCATGCCACTGGGCCCTAATATTATCTGACTCGTGCCTTTATACAAAGAGGGATTAGGTCGTGCAGAGAGACCCGGGAAAAAAGGCCATGAGAGCATACCTCAAGGTGGAATCTGTCTGCAAGCCAAGGAGAAGAACCTCGGGGAAACTATCACACTAACACCTTGACTTTGGACTTGAGCCTTCTGAACAGTTCTTTAAGCAAACAAAGATGAGCTTTCTAATACATGGTGTTAGAGTCACTGGTTAGCCATTTGGGGGAAAAAAGATAAAATTGGATATGTTCCTCATGCCATACATAAACTATGGATCAGAGATCTAAACAAACTATGCAACCATATACTCACTAGACAAATGCATGGGTGAATTTTTACTGGCAATCTGGATATAAAAGAAGGCTTTCTATGACTTAAAAATCCATGTACAACAGAAGAGAATGTCAGTGAATTTGACTGCCAAAAATAAAAAAACAAAAAAGAGTCAAAAGACAAATGACAGGTTGTAGAAAAATATCTGCAACATATATCACAGGCTGACATCTCTCTCTATATATCTTTTTTAACGAAAGGTGAAAGGATAAAACAAAAACGAGCAAAAGGATAAACTGATAATTCATTTAAAAAAGGTATAAAAACCCTCTGAAGTACATAAAAAGAAGATCAACTTTTACTATATGAGAATTATAAACTAAAATTACACAAAAGTGCCATTTCTCAGATTGTGAAAAATTTAGAAACTTGACACGTCTGTTCTGGAGGCTGGGGCAGAGCCCATTCATTGCTGGTGACACTGCAGAACGGTACAGCCACCAGGTGTACTTCACAAGGGCAAAACTGTGTGTGCATTCACCCCTTCACCAGCCTTCCACATCACAGAACTTACCCTGACTGGACTACCAAATACATGCATGGGCACGTGCATGGCGAAATACTGTAAACGACCTAAATACTCAGATGTGAGAGATTGGTTGAATGAAGTACAGCGTTGTTAGCTGTAAAAACAAATGAGGAAAATCTGTATGCACTAATATGAAGTTATTTCTAGGTTATAAGGGAGAAAAAGCAAGTTCAAAAGTATATATAGCAGACTACCTTATTTTTAGTGGTAAAGACAGAAAGTGTACGTTCTTTTTTTTTTTTTCAAGAAACACAAGATGAACCAGTAAAAAATGAAATTGGTTATGCTATAAAGTCATCATAGGAGAGTTAAGCAGAAGAGATAGGAAATGTACTGTTTCAACTTTTAGAATCATGTTAATGGTCTCTATTAAAGTAAAATCAACAAGGATTAAAGAAGGGATCTCCTAAAACTAAATGTAAACAGCAGCAATTGTATTCAAATAAATAAACTCATTGAAAGAGAAGAATTTCAAATTAATAAAATAACCCTGAGGGGGATTTTGAGTGAATTTTGAATGAATCCAAGTACATTAACAATACACACCCAAAAATGATTTTAAAGAAAACAAACCCCAAACTTGTCTTACTAAATTTGTTTTATAAGATGTAATGAGTATAGCAATTCTGAAATTTTTGAGTTTCTTTTGGGTTTAGGCAAATTCAGACACCTATTGGTGTTAGCAGGCAGTGTTCTCACTGTTGAAGTAAAGAAATCGAGACATGAAATAGAGGAAGGCAAGTAAAAACCCTGTGCACTTGGTGTGGACTTGGAGATTACAGTATAAACGCAACAATTTCCAACACACAGGAGCTAAAATTCATGTGACTCAAGTAGATACGTAGAACAACCCAGATTTTGGTTTGTAAGTACCGTTCTTCATTATAAGGAACCAGGGGTTCCAGAACTAGTGAGAGCAAGGTAACAGACAAGCCTAGAATATCTTGTTCTAAAATTAAGAAATGCTCAAAAAATAGAAGTATATTTAAAAAAGAAAAGAAGAGAGATCACTTTGAATGGGCTCCCAAAAGCCTAATCTAAGACAATATGAAAATCAAAATAAAAACTATAGAAGATTAGAGCCCATCAACTAAGAGTCCATGAATCCATACTGATCACTGATTATTACTGATAGTATATGGATAAGTGAAAAAGGAAAGCTCTTATACTATGTTTTAGAATTCTGACTAATAAGGAACAATGGAGTTAAAGAAACATCAACTATTTTGCAACCATTGTAGCAAAAATGGATACTAAATATAAAGAGTAAAGTTTGATGAGGAGCGAGACATTTACATAGTCTCAAGGTATCTCCCCACTAATTACCTATTAATTACAAAAGGAAACATACTAGCTATACAGTAGAGGAAGTGCTCAAGCCTTTAATGGGGGTGGGGGAAGGAGGATTGAGATTAACATCAATAACAGGAAAACAGACATGGTGTGCTTCTGGATGTATGCCTGTACCGCCTAGCTAGCAATCCAGCCAAACGTGCGGGCATCAGAGTGACCCCATTTGAGAGGAAGTCTATGAAATAACTGTCCTGCATTCAACCATGTCAGCATGAAAGAGGTGAGGGGAGGCTGAGGAAGTATTCTGGATTACAGGAGGCTAAAGAAATAGGACAATACATGATTCTGGGTTAGATCCTGTATCAGGAAATTGCTACATGGGACATCATTGGGACAGTTGACAAAGTTGGAATATAATTTTACATAAAATATCAATGTTAAATTCCCCAAATTTGATAACTGTAACATATACGTATAAGTTGATTCTTTTTAGGAATTACTTGGAAATGTTATGGGATAGAGAGACATGTTAACCGCTTTCAGATCATTCAGAAAGTGTGTATTTGGAAGCAGGGGAAAGAAAGAATGAATAGGTAAATGTGTCAAAATGTTAAAAATTGGTGAATCTGGGCAAAGGGCATACAAGTTTTCTTTAAATTATTCCTGCAGTTTTTCTGTAAATTTAAAACTATTTTAAAATAAGTTAAATAGAAGAATGTTCATAGGGAAGGCAGTAGAGTCGTGTGCTCACCGCTGTGTAGGGGTGCCGAGGCTGCATGAAGGCCAGGGTCCCATCTCTTCTGGAACAAAGAATTGAAAGGGAAGGAACTGCGTGAACCAGAATCCCACCTCATTACCTTCATTCTTCTCCACATTTCCCCAAGACCAGCAGAAAATGAACAGATCCCAGGTTTTAGTGTCATTCAAGGGTGTGACTGTGGGCTTTAATCCAGGAGGAGTGGCAGCACCTGGACCCTGACCAGAGGGCCCTGTATAGGATGTGATGCTGGAGAACTACAGCCACCTCGTCTCAGTGGGTTGTTGCTTTGCCAAGCCAGAGGTGGTTTTCAAGTTGGAGCAAGGACAGGAGCCATGGATAGTAGAGGAAGAGTCCCCACACCAGAGCCACCCAGAATTCTGGAATGCTGATGACCTGATGGAGAAGAGCTGGGAAAACCAAGACCAGCATTTGTGGAAAGTTAATGTTGTCAATAATAAAAAACAGACTAAGGAGAAAAAAAAAAAGAACGTTCATAGAAGCTTTATTTAATTATACCCCAAACTGGAAACAACCCACATATTCATCAGCAGAAGATAAAAATTTTATCATCAAATGAATTATAGTATATACACATAATAAGATGCTGCTGCACACATTGGATGAATCTCACAGGCGTAACATTGAACCAAAGAACCCAGCACAAGAGTGTATACAATTTCATTCATGTGCAGATTTGTGAATTTTGCTATACATGTGTAATGCCTCAATATATTTTTAAGTTTATTAAAAGAGCTTTATACGGTATATCCGTATGACAAAAACATTTGTACCCCCTTATTATTTTGAAATTTTAAAGAAAAAATGTACCCTTACTATATTAGCAGTGGGAAAATCATTTTAATAATCAGAGATGAGGAAGGAAAGAGTTCCTGTCTGATTTATCAGGTTTCTCCACAGGGTGCTCTTTGTACTTACTGGATTGATTGAAGCGATTTGGCAGGGAGTTACATTGGAAGAAGAGGAGTTGTCTTGGGCCACACAGTAAATACAGAAACACTGATGAAAGCTGATTAGCAAAGATGAGGGCCATGCACTTTTCTTCATATCCGACACCATAGACAAGCAAAAGAAGGTCCTCACAAAATCACCATGTGGCCCCATGGGCAACAGTTCGGACACTGCTTAGAGCAAATTACTGCATGTCACCCCATAAGGTTACTGCGGAACGTGTACGCCGAATATCATGTTGGGGTGTGGAACTATATTGCCCTATGCTATGGCTGTTGCAAGGATTAATTCTCTGCCCTGTACCCCCCACCTCGTCTGAGGTATAGGAACAGGGAGTCTGCAGTTCTAAAACAGACACTCCAGTAAGCGGAATTGGTGTGTATGTATGTTTTGTAGGGGGAGGAAAGGAAGAGGAGATAGCAGATTTATTCAAGTTGCTCTCTGGTGCATTTGCAGGAAGAGGTTTAGGGGTCAATATTTGCCCCCCTCCCCCTTTAAGGGCAAGAAACAGCCAGGCGTGGTGGTTCACACCACTTTGGGAGGCCAAGGTGAGAGGAGTTTGAGAGCAGCCTAGGTAATATAGCAAGATCCCACCGCTACAAAAAAAGAAAACAAAAGTTGAGACCGTAGCTGGGTGCTGGAAAACAAGGTGGCAAGTGGTAATCCAAGCTGCAACAGCTAGAAGAAAAAGAATGTTTATGGTGGCACCTGTGGCTCAAGGAGCAGGGTGCCAGCCCCATATACCGAAAGTGGTGGGTTCAAATCCAGCCCCAGCCAAAAACTGCAAAAAAAAACCACAAAGAATGTTTATGATTGCATAAGTAATTTAACAGCATTGGACTACTTTGGAGTACAAATTTCTACTGGCATTGGGGGAGGCTTTATTAGGAATGTTTCTGAGGCAGAACAAAGTGCAGGCAGTCCCCAGCTGATGTTGCCTGTGCACTTATGGACAGAGGCTATCACAGGTAATAGGTAAATGTACCTGTTCTAACTTACATACAGATTCAACTTAAGAGCAAACCTACAGAATCCGTTTCATTCATTGCCTGGGGGCTCCCTATCGTTTACACTAAAGATGACATTTGAAAGGCAGAAGGAGAAATTATGCTTTTGATGGTTTGGCTTGGGCCGAAAAGAAAATACATTTATTGTATACTCAAAAGATTTATTTCTAAAGGATCCTATAGGGAAATTAACAAATTTTATCGCTACAGGATTATGTAGGAATTTAAGATACAGCGTGTGAGAAATTGTAATACTTTCAAATGCCAATTTTTACTAAAAAACAATTTTCAGTTAACAAGTGGTAATCCAAGTGTTCAGAGCATATTTTTTGCCTAGAAATGATGTAAATTATGAATATGTAAATCCCTCAAAAGTCTACCAAATTACTAATACCACTAAATATTGTTTCTTTGGGAAAATATATTCTGAGTCCTAACTACCAATAACAATAATAGGTTTTAAATCTCCTTCTCTCTTCTCCCGTACAATTTTTACAAAAATGGGTTTTCTCTCCCTGGTTGGGGCCACAGGAGAGCAGTTAGGTATTGCAGGGGGTTTTATTAGAAGGACCCATCCATTGACCTAGTGGGGAAAGGCAGGTGCTGGCCCTGGTTAGATCACCCTGTTAGTCACCCTGTAAGTGACTGCTAGCCAGCCTTGTGGCTGTGCCTCAGGAGGTTTTTGGAGGTCAGTAACCATGTCAGTTATTAACTCCTTAGATTCCTAACACGTAGAGCTTTTAGGAGTGACAGGAATTCTTTGCTTCTCAACAGGTGCCTACCTCTTGGGGTTTTGTGCCTTGAATTTTCAATTAGCAAAACCTGGATTTTATGGCACATTCCCCCCCACCCCTGCCTATCAGCTGACGTTAAGAATTACAGAAAAGTGGATACCTTCATTCAGATTCTTAGAAAAAAGATGTTCATAAAGTCTGACTGCTAGCACAGGATATGACATAAGCTCTGTTTCACAAAACACTGTATTTTGTGTAATTAACTATCTTCCCCGGCATTTGGACTTGATGCTGCTCACTGTATTTCCTCCCCTATATTTACTACACTTCTTTTTGTGTGTTAAACAGTTAAAGTGTGTCAGTTTAAAACGTGTGGTGAATAATTCATATCGTTCAATAAATATTAACTCTTAATGTAAAATCTTATCAGCCGGGCCGTGAAGGGGACTTGTCATTGATGATATATATTAATTGTACTTTGGTTTTTAGTGGATGAAAAATTAAGAATGAGGGAACCTCCACAGTTTCGACTTACAAGAATGTATTTTGCGGACTCCCCTCAGGCAGTTTGTCAGCGCTGCGGGTCTCAGCCACTTGTCGTCTAAAGAGTCTGTCTTTGTTCCTGAGCATAAAATACCTTTTCATTTGAATGGCGCTTCTGAGGTTGGCAGCAGCGGGGCAGGGATCAGATAATTTGTTGTCACTTACAGATTGCGTTTTAACCTGGTTGTGATGTAATTGTAGATTTTTATCATGCTCATTTTTGTCTTTCTCTCTTTTTTTTCTCTTTTATTTCCATTTTTCCAGTACTCCCTCCAGTGCTGGTTCCGAGACACAGTGAATACAACCCTCAGCACAGCCTCTTAGCTCAGTTCCGTAACTTAGGACAAAATGAGCCTCACATGCCACTCAACGCCACTTTTCCAGATTCTTTCCAGCAGCCCAACAGCCACCCGTTTCCTCCTTCTCCCGGCAGCAGCTACCCAAACTCTCCCGGGAGCAGCAGCAGCACCTACCCTCACTCTCCCACCAGCTCAGACCCCGGAAGCCCTTTCCAGATGCCAGGTAGGTGGGCACAGTCAGTGATGTCCTGTGATCACGGTGTCACAGAGCAGCCCGGTCAACCTGGGATGGAGGGAGCTTCTCAGCTCTGCTGTCTGGCACAGGGCTGTCGGCCTCGTAGGACACCACTTTTGCTGAAAGGGAACCTTGTAGCCAAGTAAGCAGATGTCTTATTTAATTTGTCAGGTACAGATGCTTCAAGAAGCTATATTTCTTCCTTGTTTTTAAAAGGTTTTCAAACAGCTGCATCCTTCTGGGAGTGGCATAATAGTTACAGTCTTTGCTCTTGATAAAAGAAGGAGAAAAACAGTGTATCATACACATTTGCTGTTACGAAAAACTCAGCCTCAACATCATTTCATCCATGGAAAAACCCCTGTTGGAAGTGCAGCCTCAGAAAAGATATTTCCTAAAGGATCACATGCCTCCCTCACTTAATTAAATTCATCTAAACAGTGATGTAATCCTAAGAAACACACACTTTAGCAACAAAGGAATTGCAACAGAAGTACTAGAAACCATCTGCTTATTCAGCATAGCAAAGACAAAAAAGGATTAATCTCCTTTTTTATAGACATAAGTAATGGTGTAATTGTTATCAAAATAAATGATTTGGCTCGGTGCCTATAGCCCAACCGGCTAAGGCGCCAGCCATGTACACCTAAGGTGGCGGGTTCGAATCCCCAGCCCGGACCCGCCAAACAATAATGACGGCTGCAACCAAAAAATAGCCGGGCGTTGTGGCAGGCGCCTGTGGTCCCAGCTACTTGGGAGGCGGAGGCAGGAGACTCGCTTGAGCCCAGGAGTTGGAGGTTGCTGTGAGCTGTAATGCCACGGCACTCTACCCAGGGGGACAGCTTGAGGCTCTGTCTCAAAAAATAAATAAATAAATAAATAAATAATGATTAATTTGGACTGATTTTTCAAGTTACTGGTTAGTAAGCACCTCAGAAAAATAAAACAAATGCCAAATTGCCACTAGACCTCAAGAAGCATGCCCTAACTAAAAATATACTTGACGTGTGTTAACATTTAAGAAGGGAGAGTGCCTGGGCAGACACGTTCATTGGGCCACGTGAAATGTTGTGGACTTGTATTGAAAATTGTAGTTCAGGCCAGGAATGAACAAGAAGTCTTCACTTTGTCCACACCTGAAAAGTGGTCCATACTTTATATTGCTTCCTTTTATTTATGTATTTATTGTGTCCTTTTATTTTAAGCCTGCTTATTTTGCATTGTTTTGTTTTTCAGTCCAAGCAATTGGGATAAGAGTGGGAGATAGATTAGTTTAAAAATCAAACTAATATACAGTGATGTCCTACCCACCCCACCCCCTTCCAAACCCATTGAGTTTGATGGACAGGTTGATAGTGAGGAGATTAGTATCACCCCAAGAGTAAATTGAAGGTTATTGTTTGAATTTACCCTTTGTCCCCTAGCTGTCAGGGATTAAGGTCTAAGCCAGGTAGAGGAAATATGGAAGAAAACCAGGGACGGGCATGGGTACTTGTGGGAATAGTAGAATACCACCAATAATTATATGCTCCCTCCTGGTGGTGCTGATGCCAGAGGTTGCTGGTGAAATTTTCACCAGCTTGTTGACAGGCATTCATTGATTCAGGCTCAGAGGAGGCTTTTAGTCTTCAAAAGACTTGGCTTGAGATAAGGCAGAGATACCCTTACAGCTGCCGGGAAGAAGCTGAATTAAAAGAAGCTGGAGAAGGAGTGAAAAAAGCATCCAGAAAAGGTCCCTGTAGTCCAGCCTGGCTGCTTTGAGCCATTGCTTGTTAGCAGCTGGATGGTGGAAGTCACTAGGTTGTGACTGAGCAGGAGCGTCAGTCTTGGAAACCACTGGGAATCTCAGGGGGAGCAGTATTAGTTATTTTTATTGCCCTGAGTGGTCCAGAGTACTTATCCAAGTATTCTTGATCCCCTCAAGTAAAATTTTGTCCCCAAGGCCCTGTCATAGGTGCTCTGACTCACAATAGCCAGTGAGGAATCTGGATTAAAAGGATTGTGAGTGGGAAAGCTATACCCTTTCTTTATATTAAGAAAACATAAAACTTGGCTCAGCGCCTGTAGCTCAAGTAGCTAAGGTGCCAGCCACATACACTAGAGCTGGCAGGTTCAAACCCAGCCCGGGCCCACTAAACAGCAATGACAACTATAACCAAAAACTAGCCAGGCACTGTGGCGGGAACCTGTAGTCCCAGCTACTTGGGAGGCTGAGGCAAGAGAATCGCTTAAGCCCAGGAGTTGGAGGTTGTTATGAGCTGTGACGCCACGGCACTCTACCTATGGGGACAGCTTGAGGCTGTATCTCAAAAAAAAACCATAAAATTTGTGTTAATTGTTTGCCAGCTGGTTACGTGCTCTTCAGAAGAAATGCTGTATGTAAATTCTGAAATAGAAGATAGCGATGATAATTCACTTTCTATTATTCTGTTACTAAGGACTTAAAAACTAGTGATTATTTAAATGGGTAGGGAAAAGAGAATCCTTACAGATGGCCTAAAATCATAGAAAAAGAACAGTTTAAACAGTAGGCTGTAATGAAACTCAGCTGGTAAATTCCTGAAAGCACGTAGGTTTAATGTAAGAGGCCTCAGAGCTCCTTTTCCTAAGAAGTCCAATGAAGCTTTCAGAGGTTTCCATCTACCAGAGAAGCTGTGAAATGCAGAGGTCCTCTCAAGCTGACCGCATAAAAGTGTATATAAATGCTCCTCCAGTTCCTTTTAAATGGCATGATCCTGGACAGGCGGGCAACTTCTGCAACTAGCAGATGGTACTCTTCTTCCCACTGAATTTTCACTAAAATATATAAGATTGTGAGACGGCAATACTTTTAAGAAAACTGTGCATCAAGTCCAATAATTGCAATATCCATTCTCTTGATGAGATTGAAATGACAACTTGATCTCTTAAGAGTTTCAGCACAAAAGAGAATATATGTTTTACGCATGAATGTTTATTCAGGTTTAAGAAATCATTTTTTTTTAACTTTGTAGCTGATACGCCCCCACCTGCTTACCTGCCACCTGAAGACCCCATGACCCAGGATGGCTCTCAGCCAATGGACACAAACATGATGGTGCCTCCACTGCCCTCAGAAATCAGCAGAGGAGGTAAAGTAAATTGCTGCTTATTTTTATAGTCTAAAAGTTATCTGTCCAAATGTTACTTTTTCTCACAAATTTGTATTAGACTCAAGAAGAGAGCCACTTGAGGCTGGGTGTGATGGCTTGAGACGGACCTGAGCAAGAACAAGACTCTGTCTCTACAAAAAAAATAGGAAAATTAGCCAGGTGTTGTGGCAGAGGCCTGTAGTCCCAGGTACTCAGGAGGCAGAGGCTGGAGGATCACTTGAGCCCAGGGTATGAGGTTGTAGTGAGCTATGATGATGGACGCCATTGCACTCTAGCGTGGGTAACAGCAAGACCCTGTCTTTAAAAAAGAAAAGCTATTTAAGAAAGCTACAGCCATGTGATAAGAGAAGCTCAGGAAAAAGAATCCTTTGGATAACAAGTAAGTCTTTCATTTAAAGAACAAGTACATTGATTTAATTGAAGAAGGCCTGTGTTTTCACCTCTTTAGATCATCAGTACTGAATGATTTTTAATTGGTGATAAAGAGAATATTTTTAAATGGAAACAATGAGAAAAAATGAACATGGTAATACCAAAGTAAGGGTTTTCACAGGTGATTTCCAGAATTGGAAGTTCCTATAACTGGGCTATGGAAAAAGTTTCTTTTGTAGCCTCATAAACCTCATATATTTTCTCGCCACAATCTGTATATAGCTGTGACTGGAACCAACTAATTGTATTTCTTTCTTGCTGTGTTTGTTCCTAACTTTGTTACTAAAAGAAATTGAGGCGGAAGTTTTTCTTCTTCTCACACTGAAGCACTTCTAAGCAGAACTGAACATTTCTCTTGCTCTCTAATAAAGGGTGGGTCATTCTTTCCAGCTGGGTATCAGCCTTGTCAGTGATGTGAGTAGAGCATGCCATCATTCTTCCAGGTCTACCTGCCAAGTTGAGTAGGCTTAAGGGCAGACAGCTGAGCTAAGTAAGTTTGTTAGAATCCCTGAGCATCTGTAAGAAGCTTGGCCACACTGGTGAATAAAACTGTTCCCAGACAGCCTTTCATGGAGGGAAGTGCTTCACCAGTGCACGGAACACATGGATTGTTCAATTGATAGAAAGTTTATGCAAATTGAAGTTAAAAGTACAGTTTGTTTGCTGGGTATGTCTTATTTCATTCTTTGTGCTTTTTTTATTAAAATGGGAGATACCTCAACATTTGTTGGGGTTGCTTATTTCTTTAAGTACTTAAAATGTGATGTGTGGTGACAGTATAATGTCAATTTATACTTGTCTAAACCCATTGAATGTACAGAACCAAGAGCAATTACCTTACCTAATGTAAGCTGTAGACTTTGAGTGATAACAATGTGTCTAATTTCAGGAAGCAGACTATTAAATAGCTTTAAGTTCTGTTAAATAGCTTTAAAATTTTTCCCCTTTAGAATAAGTTTCCTGTCAGTTAATATGTTCATGAGATAGGAATGTTGGCCTTTTTTTTTTTTTTTTTTTTTGGTAGCCTTTGGTGATTTTCCCAGAGCAGAGATCATCAAACTACAGCCCACAGGCCAATTTATCTTCTGCCTATCTTTGTAAATAAAGCTTTATTGGAACACAGCTGTGTTCATTCATTATATATTATCTGTGACTCTTTTTGTGCTGTAAGTACAGAATTAAATAGTTGTGATAGGGACTGTATAGACCACAAAATCTTTCTAGCCTTTCAGAGAAAAACTGTCACCTTCTGACCTAGATGAACAGTATTTTGAACAATCCTGAAGCTTGATAAAAGCCTTCTATTAATGATGTTGTTGCCTTCTTTAAGATTTGGAACTTGTGAATCACTAAAATTTTGTTCTTTGAAGTATAGCAAATTGACAGAGTTGCTTAGCAAACAGGGAATATGGTGTACGTTTTTGTACTACTTTAAGTATATAAAGCAGCTAATGTATGTGTGGGATTTTTTAAATGATCATTTTCCTTTGTTTTTCTTTTTTTAAACAAATTCTAAAGTACAGTGCATTTTTATGGAGGTTGATGTTAAGAACACAAAGATACTTCTCCTTTAGCAGTTAAATTCCATGACTGGATTTTCTTTCTTTCTTTTTTTTTTTAATGCTTGTATACCCAAGACTTCATAAACCTCAGATCATTATATATCGGTATGCTAAAAATATATGGTTTGTATTCCTGGAACCTCTAAAGCAGTGGTACAAGAGTTTTTACTACAGAAGGAACTTGTCTTTAAAAGCTTTTAGTTGCAAATATTTAGAAGCATGTTCTGTTTGGAGATTTGTTAGTCTTAAGAGATTTGACTTAACAAGCTGCATCCTGTCAGTAAAGTTGGGTAATTTCCATTGTTGGCCCATTCTGGGAATGGAGAGACAAAACACACCTGCTCTGCATGACTTAAAGCAAATATAAGGAAGTTAGCATGAAATCTGGATGAGAAAGATATGATTCATTCTGTAAGAATGGCCAGCTGGCAAGATTTCTTCCTGAGTTTGAGAACTGGAGCAAAGCTGTAGCTCTGATAGCAACTTAATATGAAGTCAAGTGACTTCTTATCAATAATTAGGAACCCATTTTCATTGCTTTGGAAAAGCATAGGCATACTAAGGCCTGGCCAAAAGTAATTCCTTTTTATGTCAGCACCTTGGGCCCATTTCCTATCTTCTATTGTCCTCTTCCCACTTGTTTTCTCACTTGTCACTTGTTGTTTCTTTAGATAGTGAGCCAGGGTCTGTAGTAGGGGTGATTTCCATTTCTGCATATTACAGAGCAATTAGCATGTTGTTAGTATTCAGCAAAGACTCTTGCTATGCTTGCTTGGCCGGTATTTTGGTTATCTGATAGTAATTGGAGAAAACTGTTTCCCAATTAAAGGAGAATGTCGTGTTTGCTAAGAGGTACCTGCTTTAGCCATCACAGCAGAACTGTGATCAGTGCATCAGAATAGCACTTGCTTTTCCACATCTTCATCCATGATCCTGAGCCAATTTCTACAACCCAGTTTCAGTTTTTGAGAGCCTGAGGCCCTAACCCTGGGTGATAAAACCTTTTCTTTCTTACAGACGTGCAGGCAGTTGCTTATGAAGAACCAAAACACTGGTGCTCTATTGTCTACTATGAGCTCAACAATCGTGTGGGTGAAGCGTTCCATGCCTCCTCCACCAGTGTGTTGGTGGATGGTTTCACTGATCCTTCCAACAATAAGAACCGTTTCTGCCTTGGGCTGCTCTCCAACGTTAACCGGAATTCCACTATTGAAAACACGAGGCGGCACATTGGAAAAGGTGAATTTTCACTTTAACTTCTTTCAAATTTGTGTTTTCTTCTTCCCCGAGAGCTGGTCATTCCTGTAGCAAACTAGTACAGCAAAGCCAGGAAACGTTGACTTGCTGTAGTTGGTAAATATTTTTCCAATTTCTACCATTTGGAATCTCTTCCTGTCAGGGATTTTTGTGGTCCGTCGACTCTCAGAATACTGATATTAATTAGTTGAAATTATGACTTGCTATTTTGGGACATTTGTTTTTGCTACAAAATAAGATGGCTATTAAAAAATGAATTACAATCTAAAATTAAAAACACATTAAAACTAATTTAATTGTATTTCAGATGACTCTCATAGCTCAGTGAAAAGAAAAGAACAAACTGATGACTTCTGCACATAGTATTGGACTGTGTGTCTTCGGTCTAGGCCAGGCGGGGTAGGCTCAGAGAAGGATTTCAGACAAATCCTGAGCTCTTTTTAGTAGGCTTGATTATTTGATCATGATATGAGTGAAACAGTTCTGAAACTTTCCGATGTATAATATTAAGTAAGTGACTAAACACGTAGCTTTTGTCAGGACCCTGGATTTCTTCTGTGGAATAAGGGACATACAGATGTGGAGGAAGGCAAAACCTCAACCCCGTAGAGGTGTATGGAGGTTGGTAGATACCATAATCCTCCAGACGCCGTACCCTGAGGAGGCCGTGACATCACCTCTGCAGAATTCGAGCTGAGAACGCAAAGCTGACTCTAATCCTGAGGAAACATCAAACTCAGTGAGGAAGGTCTCATCAAAAAGGTTGAAGAGGAACTTTATTCCTCTAAAATGTCAGTGTCAACAGACAAAGAAGGGTGTGGGAATGTTCCAGATTGTACCAAACAGGGAAGAAAAAAACACTATAAAAGACATACTGAGGCCAGCAAGCAAAAGTGGAATATGAATTGTAGATTGGATCAATGTTAAATTTACTGGCATTCTAGACTCCAGAATGCTTACATATTTAGAGAAATGGTTCAGGGATAAATTATATATATAAAGGTACCTATGTCTATCTACTTTCTATCAAAAACAGTCCTGCATTAGGATACATACATATGTACACACACGAATATATATATATATATATATATATATATGTGTGTGTGGTGTGTGGGGAGGGACCCCAAAGGGGGTGAGGGCAAGGATGAGAAAGTAAATGGGGTAAATTGTCACAATAAATGAATCTGGATAATGGTAAGTGGGTGTTCCTTGTTCTGTGTTTCCTTGTTCTATTTCAAACTTTTGTAGAAATTGGAATTTATTCCCAGAATAAAAATAAAAAATTACCTGTGAAATTTAGAACAGTTGACCAAATGAAAGTAATTTAATCGGTGCCAAAAGGGCATTCAACATGAAGTTGAATATTGAATTCTTTAAACCAGGAATTGGTATTTTTTAATATGATTAAAGAAAAAAAAA
>NW_003852436.1:5625143-5638361 GCF_000181295.1 Otolemur garnettii
TGGGGGATTCGAACCCGCCACCTTAGGTGTATGTGGCTGGCGCCTTAACCGCTTGAGCCACAGGCGCTGAGCCCATAGCTAAAATTTTTAACAAAGGAGTAAAGAAAAAAATTCTTTCTTTTCTGGCATTAGGGTCAGCAGAATGTAAAACTACAGTTAAGTCAGTATATAGACAAAACAGTAGAATAAATTCAACTCAGACTATTCTGGACACGTATATAAAAATGTATGTTAAGTGAAGCATAAATGGTCTTATAATAACACAGCTAAGCTTTTGGGTGTATCAGTGGGAGAGAAACCCTGACCTCATACCACATATGCAAATAGATTAATGCACTGAATATTTTTAAAAAGGCAAAAAATTAAAAAGCTGTAAGAAAATATATTTGATTAGAGAGGTAGAAATTTTCTAAGCGTAAGAGGCAACAGAAGAGATTCTAAGAGATTTGACTAAAAGGTTACAAACTTCTGTAGGTTAAAAAATATATGATGAACAAAATTAAAAGACAAACACATAAGAGATAAATTATTTATCTCCTTCTTACATGCCCAGCTCATAAAAAAAAAAATAAAAATGCTAAAACCTCCGTGGGATAAATAATAGGAAAGAAATATGAGCATTGACCTCCCAAGAACAATACAGATGGCTAATAAACCAGAGGAGAATATCCAGCCTCACATGTAAATTAAAACAATTAGATTATTTTCAGCTATAAACTAGGGAAATTGGTTTCTGTTTTAAGCTCAGAGCCAGTACTAGCAGGGATCAGTGAGAAAGGCACCCACACACTGCTGGTGAAGCTATAAACCAGTGGTTCTCAACCTGGGTCGCGGCATTAGGAAGGTTGAGAACCACTGGTGCAAGCCGATATCAGCCTTCTGGAAAGTCATTTGGCAAAATGAACCAGAACCTTCGATCCAGTGATTTAACTTCCAGGAATCTCTCCTAGGGATATTCTCACAAATTGTCCAGGGACCTGTCTCATGGCATTGTTAGAATAGCAGAAAATTAGGATCAACCCAATGATCCACTAATGGGACAGTCATTAAGAAAATTGTTACAGCACATATTTTCAATGTTCACAGAGTCATTTTAATGATACCCAAAGCTGAACACAATGTGTTACACTATTAACAATTATTGCCTCTGGGTCACTAAAGGAGTGGGTGAAAATAATTTTTGCTTCTTCATATTTAATTTCCTTTCTGGATTTTCTAAAATGGAGATATTTGAATAATCAGGAAGAAAAGTAAAACACAAACATTTTCTCTCTCTAAAATTGTTTTTCTCTATATCAGGCCAAAAAATGGGCTTCTGCCCCAGCGGCTATTTAACCGTCGCAAAAGTGTTACATCATGTACATGTGAACACAGCGCACGATGCAGCAGCACCTCCGTAGTTGGCCACCTCGCCACGTTGACCTTCTACTTAAAGTTGACCTGATTTTCATAGGCCAGACGCGTGACCAGTTTCCGTCCCTTGGGTGGTCCACTTACAGGTTCTGCTGTGTTCTGTGTGAGGCAGAAGTTTTAGCACTGACCACTAAACCATGCCTGATTGACCAGCCAGATGGGTCATGTAGAGCCACAGGGCACGTGACTCTTTGCTGAGTGGCCTCTATAAAGGAATCTCCCTTAACGGTGTGGGGCTTTGTGAGAATGGGGTTGGTTTCCCACTTTCCTTTTTTCAAAGGCAGAGTGAGGTCAATTTCCTGTACTGTCTTGGCACTCTGATTCTCACAGGAAGAAGTCTGGAGCAGGTGGTAGTTCACTAATGTCTGATTTCACACAATGTGAATTCCTTTCCTACTTGTTTTGGTTTTTATTTTCTTACTGGACCATCTATCTTACAGCTCTCAGCAGTGTTCCTCCACCTGTGGTTTTTCAGTTTCTCTGCTTCTATTGCTTCTCCCTTCTGTCTGCCCTGAAGTTTCCTGAACAGCTTAGGTACAGAATAAATTTAAGAAAGCTTCTGTGGTGAATGCATGGAAGTCCAGGTTTTAGAACCGTATTTTTGTAATGAGACGATACTTTCAGTCCTTGCCCAAATCTATTCCTATCAAAATGAAATTGCTCCATGCTCAGTGGTCAGGGCACCAGCCACATACGTACGCTAGGGCTGGTGAGTTTGAACCCAACCCAGGCCTGCTAAGCAACAATGACAACTGCAACCAAAAAAATAGCCAGGTGTTGTGGCGGACACCTGCAGTCCCAGCTACTTGGGACGCTAAGGCAAGAGAATCACTTAACCCCAAGAGTTTGAGGTTGCTGTGAGCTGTGACACCATAGTGCTCTACCGAGGGCAACATAGTGAGACTTTGTCTCAAAAAAAAAAAAAAAAAAGAAATTGCTGCACTTTGTTATGATTTTTAAGAGACTTTGTGGCCAGGCAGTGGTAGCTCAGCCCTGTAATCCCAGCACTTGGAGAGGCCAAGGCGGGAACATTACTTGAGGCCAGGAGTTTGAGACCAGCCAGAAAAACATGGGAAGACCCCATCTCCACAAAAAATAGAAAAATTAGCCCCAGTGGTGGCACATGTCTGTAGTCCCAGCCACTCGGGAGGCTGAGGCAGGGGGATCGCTTAAGCCAGAAGTTTAACATCACAGTGAGCCGTGGTGATGCTGCTGCACTCTAGGGTGGGCAGCAAAGCGAGACCCTGTCTATCTAAATAAGGAACTAAATAAATAAGACTTTGTTATATTATTTTATAAAATCTTCCTAGAGTGAAAATTGTATTAACTAGTATAGTTAACTGAGATTTTATCAGTTTTGCAGGCGTTAGAGAATACAGGACTGACTAGCTAAAGTTTAAAATGTGTAAATTTCTATGTGGGAGCTGCATGCATGCCTTCCGGCTGTAAGAAGGCCACTGAAGCTGTGCCCTGTCTCCCTGCAGGAGTCCACCTCTACTACGTCGGTGGGGAGGTGTACGCCGAGTGCCTCAGCGACAGCAGCATCTTTGTGCAGAGCCGGAACTGCAACTACCACCACGGGTTTCACCCCACTACTGTTTGCAAGATCCCCAGTGGGTGCAGTCTGAAAATTTTTAACAACCAGGAATTTGCGCAGTTACTGGCGCAGTCTGTGAACCACGGTTTCGAGACAGTCTATGAGCTCACGAAGATGTGTACTATACGCATGAGCTTCGTGAAGGTGAGTGAGCTGTGATTCCTCTCGTTAGGGCTTCACACATTGTCGCTGTGTTTTTTTGAAATACATATGGCAAATATATACTGCAATCTATATCCTCTTCATGATACGTCTATATCATGTCGTTGCTGAGTTACTGCCTACGAACTTCAACAAGAATGTCAGTTACTAGGAGAATCTCATTGGAACCTAGGAGTACTTGTGTTAAACATCAGTGACAGTAGGCTTTAATATTTTTCTTATTCGGATAGCACTAACATAGCTATTGTAATCACATTAAAATATGTTCTATCCACCCTGCGTATCCAACATGCAATTTAAATACTTGGTTGTCTTACGAGATCAGTTGAATACACGTGGATGGCTTCCTTCCTTTTCTTTCTTATTCTTTGTGGTTAGTACTTTTATGATGGTATGCTGGTTGCTTTTGTTTTAACAATAAGCAAGAGATCTTTTTATAAAAATATGAGTTCATCACACTGGAAATTATTTTTAATTGGTCAGTTTTTTTAGTGGTTTCAGTAAAACTCCTGATTTCCTTATAGTTCAGAAGTTATGTAGACCAGTTGTATTGTGAGGTTTGAAGGGGAAGAGGTTAAGTACCTTGTTCTTTTTTTTTTTTCTTTTAGGATATAAAAGTACAAGTTTATTTTATATAAGCGAAAGGGAAGAGTGGGAGGAAGAGATGAGAAAGAGAGCGAGAAGGAAGCAGAGAGCAGGGAGTGAGAGAGGGAAAGAGGGAGAAAAGGAGAAATGGAGGGAGAGAATGGCCTGACATCCCTAAGGAAAAAAGGGGAATGCCAGCCAAGTGCCTTATTCTTCCTAGTAGGTCTCTTTGCTGCCTATTCTTCTGCCTCTGAGAAATAAAAGTTTTTAAGATACCACAGAAATGGTAAAAAAAAATATATATATATATTTAAATATCTGATTAGGTTTCATGAGTCAGTGACTTATTCTAGTAACTGACTGACTTGTCTCTGAATTCTCAAAGATACATTTCATCCTGTGTTACTTTGAGAAACAAAACTAATTATATATTTGAGTGAGGTAATCGCCTTTTATGTCCTCTCTTCAGAAGTTCACCAAACTTGTTGTTAGACCTGTTTTATAATGTATTTATTACTGAGGATAATTTTGGAGCCTTAACTTTGTTAATCATCCTTTAGATCAAAGATACCTTTCCCTGAATGTAATTATTTTTCCTACTTCTTTGAATCCCTTAGCAGATTATCAGTGTGTTCTCTTACTGTTTGTTTTCTTGAAAAATACTTCAACACTTCTTTGCAGCTGAGTCTGGTACTTCTTTCAGGTTAAGGGAGTTTGCTGGTCTGTGTTAAAGAGGTTGACCTCAATGCTGTGTACATACGAGACTACAAAGACCTTTCTTATTCATTATTAATGTTCACTGTTTAATTTTTTACTTAGCTTTTTGGCCCAAATGATTTTTAAAATAAGGACAGTGACTTGCCAGAAGTGGTTTTTGTTTGTTTTTATCAGTATGGGGGGAAGAGTGGCTCTTAGGAGTGAAAAGATGCAGGTTCAAGTTCATCTGCGATTTTAACTGTGTGATTTCCTCTGGTCTTCATGTTCATCGTCTTTAAAATTGGGGTGGATGGAGTTGGGAACGGTGGTAATTATTATCAAGGTCCTTCGGTGAGTTTGTCATTATTATTGAAGGGCCGCTCTAGAAGAATTTATGACTCTAATGTTCCAATTAGCATTCTCCTCCAACTCATGTCATATTGATTACCCAGTCAGTTTTAATTACTTTGCTTTTGCACAATTTTAACTTACTTTTACACAAGTAAAAACAGCCTTTTAAACAAACAAAAGCATTTTAATGCAAAGCGTTCAGAATTTCTTAGATTTCATTCATTCAGCAGATATTTTAGCACTTTCTAGAAATGGAATTACAAAGGTAAAAAAGTACCTACAGTCTCTAGTTTCAAGATGCTTATGGTCTAGTCTATCTTTAATTATAATATGATATGCACTAGAATGGAGGCTTATATGAAGTATAACGGACATAGCTGGGAAGTCGGATTTATAGAGTTGAAAATAAACAAATATTATCAAAAACTCCTGACATGATAAAGGGCAGCTCCTTATCATATATTAACAACAAAAAACATGACACACACACTGTTTTTACAACATTGTTATTTATACTTTTCGCTCTCCCACTCAGCATTTTAGACAAATTATATGGAACATTTTACTGACATTAATAGCCCATGTTGTGCTATTTACAAGATGATCAATTTTTGATACTAATATAAAGCATATGTTATAAATTATTTTTACCTTAAACTCTGACATGTATGAAAAACCCCAGGTCAGTGCAGCTGAACAAGTATTTATAGAAGTTCTGGTCTATGCCAACCATTGTGCTAGACTTTTTTTTTTTGAGACAGAGTCTCACTTTATCACTGTTGGTAGATTTCTGTACTGTGACAGCTCACAGCAACCTCAAACTCTTGGGCTTAAGCGATTCTCTTGCCTCAGCCTCCAGAGCAGCTGGGACTACAGGTGCCCACCACAATGCCCAGCTGTTTTTTTCGTTTTTAGCAGACCATGGCTGGGTTTGAACCTACCAGCCCTGGTGCATGTGGCCGGCACCCTACCCACTACCCACTGAGCTACAGGCGCCGCCATCATCATGCTAGATATTGAAGGTCAAAGACACGTCCCTCGCTTCAGAGATCTTACTGTCTAATGGAGGAAAGCTGCACATAAACAGACTTGTAAATTAAACGTAGCCGTTTGTTGAGACATACACAAATACATGGGTGTATGTACATATGTGCAGATGTTCGTATATCACAGCTTTCTTCTGATAGTTCTGATATTCAGATACATTTCTCGAAACTATTAGAGTGCGTAGGTAGCAGAGATGAATAGAACCCAGTCTTCTCTGATACTCCTCATGAAATGAGCATTAATCAGAACCTTATCCATTTTCCACCCACACCAATGAGTTTTTGATCTTTGCAGTAGCAAAATTTCTCTTCTCTTTCCCATAGTGACTTTCTTCTATGGAACTTCAGTGTTCTAATTCAGTAATTGTGACGATGTCTGAATCGTCACAATTACTGAATTACAAGTGAGCAATGGAATTTATTGATTCAAGGCAAGGGCCAGGTGTCAATAATAGCTTTTGAATACTTAAATGTACTCCTGCCAATTTGCTCAGAGATGGAAAGATAGAGTGCTCTTAGGGAAAAAACAGAATGTCAGTTTAACATAGATTTTTCCTTTATTTCATAAAATGAGAATTTAATAATAAACGTTTAAAACTGTCTTTTTTTTTTTGGAGACCGTCTCTCTGTCGCCCTGGTGTCATAGCTCACAGCAGCCTCAGTCTCTTGGGGTCAAGTGATCTTCTTGCCTTAGCCTCTGAGTAGAAAACTGGCTTTGTAATATATTTTAAAACTTTCATTCCCCAAGACCAGTAATTCTTAAATCTGTAATCCATAATCTGTGGGAGCCTAACACCCTTCCCTGAAATCGCCTGCCGGATTATGTGTGCATTTGTCCAAGTGTGCATTTTTCTTGTGAAAAGGATCCATAAGCTTTAGTGAGAATCTCTAATTATATGAACTCTTTTTACTTTATAAATTTAACCACTGAATTAAACAAGTCACATGACCTCCGGTATGTTTTATCTAGGGCTGGGGAGCAGAATACCACCGCCAGGATGTTACTAGCACCCCCTGCTGGATTGAGATACACCTGCACGGCCCCCTGCAGTGGCTGGATAAAGTCCTTACTCAGATGGGTTCACCTCATAATCCTATTTCATCTGTGTCTTAAACGGCCTCAGGCTTCTGCCTCTTGAAAACTATTGAGCCTTGCATGTACTTGAAGGATGGATGAGTCAGACACGATTGAGAACTGACAAAGGAGCCTTGATGATACTTGACCTCTGCGACCAACCGTTGGATTCAGAAATGTAAAAAAAAAAAAAAAAAAAAAAAACCTTGGTAATAAACTGTTGATGTCAAGAACCTGTTTAGTTTACATGATAACATTCTATTGTAAAGTCAACTAAAAATGCAGACTTTGGGCAGGACATCATGGATAGTTAAAGGAGAGATGGCCAAGCCAGGGACAAATTATCTGTTAGCAAAAACGGTCCTAGGAGATTCTTTTGTGTTTGGCACTTTAAGGTCATCGTCTGGCAGAAGCTTAGCATTAATAAATAGTCTCTCTGAAGTGTGTTTTTATCAGGTGTAGAGCCCATGTTCCAGTCTTCTTTTCATGGGTTTTCATAATATTTTAAAACTGTTTGTTCAGTTATGGTTTTTGTTTTTTAAGTAAAGGTTAATCTTGATGATATGCATAATAATCTTTCTAAAGTTATGTGCTGACCATACTGCTGTCAGAATAATGTTAGGCATATGCTCTTTGCTAAATATGTATGTACAGAATATTTGGAAGTTAAGAACTGATTAGACTAGTGAATTTAGGAGTATTGGAGGCGGGTGGGGGGAGAGGGAAAGGACAACTGCAAATGTAGAGTATACGTAAAAATGCAGTTTGTTGTTTTAAAGAAACAAACTGATGTCTGAATTTTGCTGTGTTTCAGTTTTTTAGAGATTTTTATCTTTTTTTTTTTTTTTTCCCTTTCTCTCTCTCTCTCTGGCACTCTTCTGTCTTATCCTCTTCAAAAAGCAGTTACACAGCTGGCTAGTTCATATAACTGTGAGAGCAAATGAGTAATTCGTGCTACCCTGAAACTGACTGCCTACCTGTTTCAATGCCAATTATATGGAGTGCTTGAATTTAATAAGCAGTTTTTATGGAGTTTACAGTACAGAAATAGGCTTTAATTTTCAAGTGAATTATTTGCCAAACCTAGTAACTCTATTAAATATTTGAAGAGTGTAAAGAACATCCCTGTTTGAATCCATTCAGACTTTTTAAATTTTTTTGTACTATGTTTGGTTTTATTTTTCTTCTGTTAATCTTTTATATTCACTATGCTCTCGTACATTTGAGTACTTTTATTCCAAAACTAGTGGGTTTTCTCTACTGGAAATTTTAAATAAACCTGTCATTATTGCTTACTTTGATTAAAAATTGGTCATTTTCTTTTCTCACCTACTAGATTATAAGATGAGTAAGGCTTGCTGCTCCTCTGAGAGTTTTTTTCCTCAGATACTCTCTGCCAAACATGAACTGAATTCCTACTACAGAGACAGTGACCCTGAAGCGTGAAGAGAGCAGAAATCTTTAAATCAAAAAGAAAGGACATTGTAGAACTTTAAAATCTAAGGAAAATGTAACAATACCTAGACGTGTAAACTTTTTAATTTGTGGAATTCCAGCAATACCAATTTCTGATGGATGCCACTAAGTCCGCTGAAGGTACCAATTTCTAAACTTCAGGTGAGGAGATAAGAGCAACTGTGGGGAGATGGAATAAAAGGAGGGGTCAGGACGAAAACTTCCATACCAGAAACGACTGCTTTGCAAGATGCTTGGGACAGGGATAATGCCCCACCAAAAACCTTTTCCTGTGAGGGACAGGGATTTGAGGACACTTAGATTCTGTCCTGACCAAACAGACACCATTCTTTTTTCCTATTTATGTCTTTCCTGGAGTGTGCTGATGAGCTCTGCAATTTAAGAATACCCCTCCCCCTTTTTAAACCTAGTTTAAAAGAAAAGAATATCTTGGCTTGGTGCCTGCATCTCAGTGGTTAGGGCGCCAGCCACATACACCCAGGCTGGCGGATTCAAACCTCAGCCCAGCCCTGCCAAATAACAATGACAACTCCAACAAAAAATAGCCAGGCATTGTGGCAGGCACCTATAATCCAGCTGCTCGGGAGGCTGAGGCAAGAGAATCACTTAAGCCCAAGAGTTTGAGGTTGCTGTTAGCTGCGATACCACAGCACTCAGCTGAGGGTGACATAGCTAGACTGTCTAAAAGAAAAAAGGAAAGAATATCTTGCTTTTTTTCTACCAAGAGATAACACTTATTCTCCAAATAATAACAAAGCAAAAATTTCTACTGTTTCTCTTTGTTTCCAGAAACAACATAGTGTAAGTGGAGAAAGTCTGGACAGAAGACCTACGTCATAACAAACTCATGCTCATCTTCACTGGGTCACGTCTATAAATCTGTTTCTTCATTAAGTGAAGAAAATGTAGTTGTGTCCTTATCACAAAGTTGAGGAGAATATCAGTGAGTTAAAAATACATGTGAAAACGCCTTAGAAACATAACTCCATACATGCCAGTATAGGGGTCACTGTTTTCTTGAACTCTCTCCCATACTCGTTTTCCTCTTGCCTAAGTCATTCCTGGCACAGGTGATCTTAGATCCATGATGGTGATAGGTGAGACAGAATCAAAGGAGAGTATTAAAACTACTGGGCTTAACAATGTAGTATAACTGGAATGGTCTAACAGTAAAGCGCTCAGGTTAGGATTCTTCACCCTTTTCCTAGTGGAAAGCTATTTTTTGGCTTTCCTTGAGATCCCGTGGTTGCCTACTGGGACACTTGTGCAAGTTGCTAATCGAGTGTAACAGTGCGGGTAGCCAGCTTGAAGATCTATCAAACACCAAGAGCATCCAGGAGAACCTTGGAGTTCGCAGCATGGGGCCTTTCATGCTGAAGTGCAATTGTTTGTATATATTGTAAAATCTCAGGAAGATGATTGTCATCAGTCACAGGAGGCTGTAAGCCTCTCGGAAAATTTTAATTAAAGGAATGGAAAAAGGCAGCAGCTTGTTTAGATTACTAGAAAAAATTGAAGCTAGTTCAAACAACAATAAAAACCAACATAAATTATTTCAAAACAGACATATTTTATGCTGGGATAATTGAAGTGGAGGGCCCTGGTGCTGCTGCCTCACTCCATCACTTAATAGCATTTGACCTCCAGGAAGTGTCTTAGTTTTTCTGCACCTGTTTCCTCATCTACAAAATTGGAAGCAATAAAGCCCACCTCATGAGGTTATCTGAAGATTAAGTCAATATATTCAAAGCACTTAGAACTGTCAATAAATGCTGCTGTTAACTAAATTTGCCTGGGAATAAGACTGGATTCAACAGACATTTGTGAAGACCTAGTTACCTGTGAAATATTCCATAAACACTGGGAAATCCTGTCCTTAAGGAACTTAAAGAGTCCAGAGCAGTGATTTTCAACAGGAGGGCCGTGAGAGGATCTTAGGGGTGTCGTGAAAATTTTTGAAGATTATTAAATTATTTTCAAAAGTTCAAAGCACCGTAAGTGTATTCTTTTTTTACTATATTTTTGTGAACAATATAATGTAAGTGCCTGTGGAATCTCAACTATAGGTTCAAATGTGCCATGAGATTTTTTTTTAAAGGTTGAAAAATACTGTTCTAGAGCAAGAAACCTAAAGAAAGCCAGCAATCTGTGTGTGGCCTCAGCCACTGTCTCCCAGGCACTGTGCGATGACTTTCATCCTCAGGAGAACATGAGATACTACTGTCCTCAACGCCTTATGGCATTTTTCTTATAAATAAAGAACTAAACATATTCAAATTCACCTAGCTAGTTAGTATGGGAATCGGAATTTCAGTTCAGATCTGACTTTAATTCTTCTAAATTCTTGTGTTCATCTGCAGACATAGAGATTTAACTATAAAATAAGGTAGAATGAAGAACAGGGGGAAGAAGTATCAATTCAGATTTGGTCAGGTGGAGACCACTGCAGATACTTCAGAGGAAGTGATATTTAAGGCTGAGCCTTGAAAGATGGGAAGAAATTTCCCCTTGTCCATTGGAGAAACTTCTGGGCAAGAGAAGAATGTGAGTGGGAGCGTGTGAGATGGACACTGTTGTTAGGTATGCCCCCCCCAGTTGTAAAGCTGTGTGTCCCCCTCCAGTCCACATGGGACTATAAAATTCATCATACCACGTAACACCATATGCCCCTGCTGTTGCCAAGGTGAGGACATCTTCCTGCTCCTTGGGAATTCTGGGGATGGAAATAAGACAGTTGCTCCGCAGGGCTGAAGGTGTAAACCAGGTTCTCAACCTTCCTAATGCCGCGGCCCTTTAATACAATCCTGTGGGTTGCGACCCACAGGTTGAGAACCACTGGTGTAAACCTGGGAACTGACCCCTTCCGCCTTTCCTGCTAAATGAGACAAGGAAGGGGAGAGCGTCCCCAGGGCATCCAGGTTCCCAGGTCTGGGATTGACCTGAGAAGACGTCCTATGTTCCTGTCCTGCACTGTCCTTGGACACACAGGGATCTTTACAGAGAATACCCCCTCCTGCTTACTGTAGTTTGACTTGAGTTTTTGTTATGTGCAAGCGAGGTTTACATAATAGAGTATGGGAATAATGACTTTTTTTAAAAAATAGATTTTTTTTTTATAGATCAATTTCTTTTAACCAAAACAATACTTGCTCCTTAAAGATTTTTAAAGTAGCAGAAAGCAAAAAAGCTTGAAATCATTTGTAATAACCTATGGTGACTAAATTAGCTTATCCTTGATGCAGGTCATTATGACAACCTGGCATTGAGATGAGAAGCTGTAGGAAATGCTTGTCTAGAGTTAGTAGATTCGTCTCTTTAGCATGGAGAGGATCGTCTCCATTCATGGGAGGCCACCAATGCCTTTCTCCTTGACTCCATTCCTTAAGCCGTTATGGAGAGAAATCTTGGGGCAGCCACTGTGGCAGGTGATAAAGTGAACTTGTCTTGGCTCTTCCCTCAAGGAGCCTGCTCTCTAGCAGGAAATGTTGACTAGATAATGATAACAGAGTTCCATGATAGCAAGGGGCACAGAAGGGTACATAATTCATACCAGAAGAGTAAGGGAAGACTTCCGAGAGGAGAGGATGCCTCAGAGCTGTGTTGCTGTGCTAACTAGGTATTATGCAGGTGAGCAGTGGGTAGGGGACGATGTGTACTAGGCAGAAAATAAAAGATGCAAGCGGGAGAACCTGCCACATATGGGAACAGCTGGGACTTCAGTGTAGCTGAAGTGTAGGGCAATTAGACACAATGGTAAGTAGGAGAATGGAGAGGTCGGAAACGGCAAAATCATTAAGGATACTGTACTAAGAAATGGCATTTATCCCTAGGATTTTAGCTCCTAGGAATCTCAATCAGAAGATCAAGCAGACCAGGGGTCCAAGAGAGAACCAACAGCCAAGCATACACATAAGAAGCAGAAAGAGGCTAACAGAGTAGGAAAACCCACAGAAGCCAAGGAAAGCGTTTCAGCAAGGAAGGCTGGATTTACCTTGTGACTAGTACAGGAGAGAGAAGGATGGAGCTTAGAAAAGATTTAACTTAGGAAGACTGATGCCCTTAGGAATTTTAGGGGGTGGTGGTGCAGAAAGCCAAATTATAATGGACTGAAAAAAGTGGATGCAGAGAGTATTTTGATTCTAGAAAAGTTTACTGGTGAAAAAGTGGCAAAGCCAGAGAAGAGAGCATGGCAGCTGCAGAGCTGCACAGTTGTGCAGGGAGGCTGTGCCGGAACAAGGAGCTGTGGACATGCCTGTCGGGTGATTTCTGCCTCCATGGGGAGGTTGTCCACTCCAAGGGGACTAAGGCTGGGCTGCAGAAGAAGGGCAAGAAGGGCTGCTGTCAAAAGAGGAGGCCACTCACTAGTTGTACATTAAATCATTGTCAAGAAGCATCAGTGTGCACAGCTAAGGTTGGTGATATGGCCTGGAATGGATCCAGTCCACATAGTTACATAAAGACTCTGGAATTGGGGGACAGGATCAGAGAAAAAGAACATGGTAAAGTTCCAAGAGTTCAGGGATTGACAAAGCAGTCCTGGGGAAATTCAGACTAATGACCATTGCTGGAATGAGGGCCTATGTGGTCCAGACTAAGAATTGAACGAGGGACAAGAGTAGGGTGACCAGACGTCCTGCTTTTCAACAATTTGTCCCGCGTCGCGCACATTTTTAAAAAGTCCCGATTTTTGGAAAGAATGCACACATGGGCGGGAGAACAAGAAGGGAATGTACGGTTTTTGGCTGCCATGTGGCTATTTCTCCAGCATATGAGTTTTATATTATTTTTGTTAATTTTATAATGTTAAACTGTAATAA
>NW_003852436.1:5638511-5640182 GCF_000181295.1 Otolemur garnettii
CCATGTTGTCCCCCCTTACCGATGTTAAAATCTGGTCGCTCTAGACAAGACACCAAAGGGGAGTTGTTGCGAAGCTGAGATGAGGGTGAAGAGCACACTCCGTGTGGATGACCTCGCTCTGCACCACTGCTTCCTGCACAGAAAGTTGAGAATGCAAGTGTTTCAGAACGCTCAGATATCATGAATCCTGAACCAGTGCCCAGTATGGGGACTGCTAATATGGAGAAGAGTCGTGAAAGTCATTGGAAGAGAGAAAAACCAAGGAACCAAGAGCAGGCTGAGAGGAGTTAGTGATTTGCCCCTCACTGCATCAGCAGGACGTGCCCAGCCCGAGGAGGGACTCAGCACAGAATGAATGAATGAGTGATGCAGTCCGGCTGCACAGACATTCCAGTCTTAGGGGATATGGGAGGCCCTGTGAACTTTCCAGTGGAATGAGGGTAAGGGCTAGGCAGAGCCCAGTTGTGAAGAAATAAAAACTAAACCATCAAGAATCCAGAACCAGGGTCTGGAAAGGAAGGCAAATGGGAAAGAAAACCAGGGAGAATCAACACC
This sequence comes from Otolemur garnettii, assembly GCF_000181295.1. Classification (NCBI taxonomy): domain Eukaryota; kingdom Metazoa; phylum Chordata; class Mammalia; order Primates; family Galagidae; genus Otolemur; species Otolemur garnettii. Next base: position 5,639,067 of record NW_003852436.1, read on the forward strand.
ATTCACAGATTCACACCGGTGTCAGAGTGGGAGCAAAATGAAAAGCGAAGAGCTGCCTTCTCCCCAGTGCTCCAGAGGCTGCTATTCCACCAGAGCTCAGTATTTTTCATAGGCATCCATTCTTTCATCTATGTCTTTTGAAGATTCTCTCTGCCTAAAATTTTAGAAGGATCTCTGAAGAATTTCTAGCTCAGTTCACAGAGGTGGTGATGATGTTAAATTAAGCAGGAACTTGAGGAAGAGGGAGCAAGCATGGGGAGAAGAGAATGAGGTTGATGAAGCTGGAATGCAGAGGCTCCAGCATCTCTCTGTTCTTTCTTGTACTTCAGGTGATAGACTAGTTGCCTCCCCAGCTGGTACCATGTTAGTAACAGCATCCAGATTAAGGGCACACCTAGACCCCAGAATGAATGGAAGACAGTGACAAAGATCACAGAGAGAAGAGCGGGAGAGGAATATGGTGACAAGGGTCTGGGATCTTTTCACCTCCATCAGCGGCTCCAACATGTGGGGACAGACCCTTCCTCTTCCTAAAACACAGTGCAATGCCAGCAGCAGGTGAAAGTAAACATGGAGAATCTCTGTAAAGCTAGTTGCCCATTGCCAACTCTAAGGACCCATGGACACAAAACAGTCCATATTTCCTGGGCTAACCCAGCTGGGTTACCTAGAATGTTTCACTTTATGCCTCCGTTTTCTTATACAAGCAGGACATGAAAAAGAAATACTTTTCCAAATGCACCAGATTCAGATTGTATTATTGGTTTCAGCCAACATAGGAGAAGAGTAGTTGGCCACAATGCTATTTGGTTTCTTTGTTATACATCGTGTATATTTCTTTTTCTCTTAGGAGAATTGAGATTACACAAACTATAGGTGATCTACTGAAAAGCCCATTTTTTATTGAGTCTGGTAACAGTGTACTAGGTACAATTTTGTAATTCATAAGTGGTTTGTAAGGTAGCAGTCCCCAAAGAGGGTGCTATAGGGAAACCTCAGACTGGCAGTTTCCAAGCACTGGAGCTGAAAAACCTCTTCAACAGATCAGGAAACTTACTGTTAGCTACTGAGAGCTTTTACCCATACTGCAAAACGCAGAAGGAAGGAATCTTCCCC
>NW_003852436.1:5641331-5643708 GCF_000181295.1 Otolemur garnettii
AAGTCTTACTTTATTGCCCTCAGTAGAGTGCCATGGCGTCACAGCTCACAGCAACCTCCAGCTCTTGGGCTTAGGTGATTCTCTTGCCTCAGCCTCCAGAGTAGCTGGGACTACAGGAGCCAGCCCCAAAGCCTGGCTATTTTTTTGTTGCAGTTTGGCTGGGGCCAGGTTTGAACCTGCCACCCTTGGCATGTGGGGCTGGCGCCCTACTCACTGAGCCACAGGTACCACCAGAATGTTTTTTAATCTCCACAATAACAAGCATTATGAATCACTTCTCCGCCTTTTGGCTAAGATCAAGTGTAGTAATAAGCATTATGATAAAGACAAAAAAATTTTTTTAAAAGAGCTCAGTGCATACATAGCACAGCTAATGTTAAAACAGACCCTATCGGTTCTCCCATGATGCTCAAAAAGGGTGCTTCAATCTGTCATTAAAGGGGGTGATATGGCTATTTTGCACATTTTATCCTAACTGCCCTATAATTGTGCTTGCAGTGTACTTATAAATACAAATTTTCATTTTTATAACCCCCCCACACACACCACCTTGAACTTATAGACCAGCCAATTGTGAGGCCATCCACGACCCTTGTAATTCCTGATACTGAAATAACTTCTTTATTCTTGGTTCCATTCGGAGTTATCCTACCTCCAATGGCTGCCACACCTGAGTTCAGACCCGTGACCCCACCATCAGCCTCAGTCCGCCTGACCCAAGGACTCAAGCTGCTCTTCACTTCCTCCCATCCCACTGCATCTGCCGAAAAGACATGCTGGTGATCCTTTCACCCCACAGGGCCTCGCACCCCATCTTGGCCTTCACAACTTTGGCTGTTTCCTCCTGTGTAGTTTCACATCCCCCTTTCGCGTTTATCCCTTTGTGGGCAGGGTTTATTTTGGTCGTGTGATTTTGCCTCCTCTAATCAGGGCACTGAAGTCTCCTCCGTCTACTTCTGGAAGTAGATGTTTCTTGACTGGCTGAACTGGCAGCACTTCGCCCTGAGTGTCTGCCCAAATGCACAGCAGATTCTACTGTCACCCATCACCATGTATTAATAATTCACTGATATCTAGTAAGATCTATTAACTCCTGCCCCACCTCCACATTTGTTTAAATAAAGCTAGAAACTTAAATTAGCATAGGTCCTTTTGAGAGGAAGGAGACATGATAAACTAATTTAGCATTTTTAGGATATGTAATTCTACTTAAGCATAAGGCATTAAACGTAACACCACTAAGACATTTCTTTGAAGCTAACCTTCATGTGACAGTAAAATGCTTTAGAGTTTGAACTAGCAAGACTCCAACACCAATGAGCTGTGACACTGATCTATCTTTAAAATGGGCAGGGAGTTTCTATATATATTCCAGACTCCAGCTTCCACTTTCCAGGAGACTGGGAACAAGATAAAGTGAGGGAACGAGACAAGGCTTTGGAGACACTTGCATCCAAATCCTGGCTTCTGCGCTCCCTTCCTGGTTGATCTCTAGGCTGTTCTCTAGATCCTTTGAGGCTGGCTTTTCTCCCAGTAAAATGAAAGACATACCCTTCAGGGGTGTTGTGAAGATTAGGAATGAATAAATTCTCCTTATCATACCTGTCACCTGAATTGGTGCCCTAGAAACCGTAGTTGCTATTATTATGCTTGTTTAAGCCAGCAGAGGGATTTACTTTTTGATTGGTATTTGTATTGAAAATGCATGACAGTTATACTTTCATAAAGCTGTTAAAAACTAGTTTCTTAACTTAGAAAATAGAACCCATCAAGTATCCTTGGAAAATGTGAAAGTGATTTTTAGACTGAAATTTTTTGCTGCCTATTCTCTAGATGACCAATAAATATTGATTAATGGACTTTATCTGTAATTTTTCATGAGAATGTGAGTCCAGGACCTCCCTTATGTAGCCTTCCCTTAATCTAAACATTAATTACTACTTTTATATCAGAAGATTATTATGATATCCATCTATGCATTGGGAAATCATTTGAAATTCATGAAGAAGTATAGCCTCATGCTTTGATAAATGAGTATAATTAGTTCCAAAATTTTTGTTCATAAGCCCAAACTGATGTCATCAATCATTAAGTATTCCTATTAAAATTAATGCAAAAACCTGTGTTTCTCTTAATGGAATAATTAATAAAATGCCTCATTTAATAGTAGTGGAGGTCCCCAAGACTCTGTGCTGGCCACCCTTTTCTCCTCCACCTACCCACTCTCCCAAGGTGACTTCGCATCTCCAACCCCAGGGCTTGGGTGTCTGCTACATGCCATTGACTTCAAGAGGCATCTCCAGCCAGGGCATTACACATATCTCCAACTTGATATCTCCACATGGGTGTCATCTCAAACTTAATGTGAACATGGCAT
>NW_003852436.1:5643933-5645300 GCF_000181295.1 Otolemur garnettii
AAAAAAAAAAAAAAGACAAAAGCTATTGGATTTGGATTTCCATGTGTTGCATAAAGATATGCATCCTTTACTAGTTGCTGAAGCCAAAAGTCTTTTCTCATCTCATGTTCATGCCATCAATGAATCCTATTGCCTCCATCCTAAAAACATCATTAGTTCATTTATTTCTTTCCTGCCCTGCTCCTTTCACCCTAACCTCCCCTGAGAGTAGTCGTCTGTCTCCTAATCTCCTGCCATGACTTTCTTGCTGGTCTCCCTACCATCACCCTTGTCCTTGCTCTTTCCCTTCCCAGAATAAAATCTTTCGGTGGGTTCCCATGCCACTTTGAATAAAATCAAACTCCTTCCTATGGCTCTTACCATCCTGCCTTGATGGCTATCATCCTGGGGAGTGCTTAGAATTTTATGGGAAGCATTTTGTCATCATAATGACTAGGAAGAGGAGCTGCTACTGCATTTAGCAGGCCGGGTGGGGATGCTAGAAGTTCCACTGTGGTAGGATGGTCCTGTTGGTCGCTATTGGAGCCTAGATCCTTACTGGATGTTATGTATTAAACACAAACTACTGACATAGTAGTTTTCTAAGAATGCTACTACTATGTCAGTGTAGAAAAAGATATACTGTGTTTTGTTCTGAACTTTATCTGGAAATATTCACCATTCAGAAAATCACCTCACCCTTCCAGAAGCCACTGGCTGTTTCTAAGTCACTATTGCCACATACATGCACGCCATGGGCGTCATCTGATTACTGCTTGTGCCTTCTAATGGAGTCATGCCTGTGTATTTACATGTGAAAATACAAAATATTTCATTATAAATTGCTTTTTGACATTACTCCTTCAACAGGAATGAATGGTTGATTGACAATACTAACCAGCTCAGGCTTATGAGCAAAAATTTTGGACTAATAATACTCATCCATGAAGGAATGAGGACACTTCTACATGTTATTTCTCAATGCATAGAAAGTGTGGTTATCATAGGAGAGGTCTTCCTATGTCCTCATGAAAATAATTGCATATGATGTCCATCGATTTAATGGCCGCTTACAAACTAGGAGCTAGGATTTCAGTTTTCTGTTTTCCTATCTCTGTTATGCAAATTCAACACTATTTTATCAAGGATGTTTGTGACCTTAACACTATAATGGAGTGTCCAAAAGAGTAGTAGAGGTGGCCAAGCCTGATTCACAATTAAATTGAGGCAGCCCAGCAGAAAGGTGTAGAAGGAGCGAGATTGAAGGGCTAGAAAGGCCATGTAGCCCACAGACCATTGGATGGTACATGTGTGATGTTAGGGGTTGGGGGGGAGACCCTGAAATTGCATGTAAAATGTTGGGTGTACATACCCTGAAGGAGTGGGGG
>NW_003852436.1:5645474-5648903 GCF_000181295.1 Otolemur garnettii
CTCCAAGGATCTGTCCACTCCTTGTTCTCATTCTCATTCCATCAGGGCAGTCTGGAGCCTCTAGCAGTTTTATTAAAAGGTTTCATAAATTGATGGCAGTATTTCATTTGTCCTACATTAAATATAACTTCAAAGAACACCACTTTAAAACTAGAGGTAAACAGAAGGCTCATTATATTTGATTTCTGTTTTATATATGATTATATAATTATGCTATAATATTTAACATCTCCCACCACCACCACTCTGCATAATTTGGAGACATTTTTAAATTCCTTTCAAATTCATGACACAGGTCAGAATACAAATTTTATAATAAAATTACTGAGCTGTTTTGAGCTTTTAAAAATTGCAGTTGCAAAGGCTCTTAGTTTCTAAAATAGTGATTATTTGGTTTATGTATACACAGGACAAGTTATTTAACTCTTTTAAAGGGTCTATGCATTTCAACATTTGGTTTTCTCTGTAGGAAATGATAATCAGAAGTTCCGTGGGTAATTCTTGTTTCACTCATATGTTTTTGGAAAAAGAAGCATCACTGATATTTGGTTTGGCACAGGAAAAAAAAAGAGGTTATGTGTTTCTGCTTCTCATGGAATATGCTCCCTTTTAGAGTTACTTCTTTGATGTAAAAGTTGATGGAAATGAAAAGAACAGTCTATCATCCTTTGTACATTTTCTTTACTTTTAAATGCAGTGCCTCTTTGTATCCCCAGGGGGCGCTGGTTTCAGGACACACCCACCCCCTGGACACCAAAAACTGAGGATGCCCAAGTCCCTTGTATAAAATAGGTACTATTTGCATATACCCTATGCACAACCTCCCTTATACTTTAAATCATGTCTTGGTTACTTATAATATCTAATACAATTCAAATGCTATATAGTTTTTAGACTGTATATTTTTATTTGTAAAATAAATATATCTGCTTTTTTTTTCTTAATTTAGAAAATTAAAATAATGTGATTCCATATCTGTGGATTTGGAGCCAAACTTCTCAGGTTGCGCAACTGGCTATGGTGATTTTACTTAAAGCTTGGGTTATTGCTGAAAAGGCTTCACATATGGTACTCAAATGAGGGCGTGAAGGGAGAAGAAAGGTGGCGATTGCAGACTAGCTCCGGGTGATATCACTATCATTATGAAAAGATGGGGGGGTGGGGGGACCTGTCCTCCCTTTATAGGAGTTCCTAAAAAAAAGAGAGAGAGAATGATACAGAAGAAGAAAGAAGACCAGAAAGAATCTTAAAGAATAAGAATTTTTCTGCAAATAACATGAAATAAATCATGTGTATTTCATAGGAGGGACAAATGCATATAAATTGAAGACACAGAGGAGAACCAGGCGAGCGGGAGGGATGAGGCGGGAAGAGGCCTGAAAGCAAAGCAGGGCCAGGGGCAAAGGAAGACAAAGAGAGAAAAAAGAGGAGGGTGGAGGGCTGACAGCAAATGAAGGAGGAGGAGGAGAAGGAAGAAAAAGATTGAGAGGAAAACCCAGCTGCGCTCTGCACCCTCCCATTCCCCTGAGGTACTCGGCTTCAAGTTCCCAGCCTCCACCCCCACCTGCAACTGCTGACCAGCTCGTTTCCTCGCTCGCTCCGCTTGGAAGTTTCTTCCTCCGCCTTCTAATCGCTCATTCCGCTGGGCAAGCATTTGTTCAGCAAATGTTTAATGGGAATGGCTCTGGCAAGAGTCAAGATTTCATCTAGCTTTGGAGCAGGAAATGCAATGAGGAAGTAAAACCTGGGACAGTTCCAACAAGAGTCTTAATCCCCTGCTGTGTGTGGTTACACTCAAATAGAATTGGGGTCACTAGCAAAATGGTCCCTTTCCCCAGGCTCCCTTGCCCTCAAGTTGATGCTGCATTTGTGCTGACTGCGAGTGAAATGGGGGGGCAGCGGGCACCTGAGAGGCAGGCAGGAGGACATGCACCCTCTGATAGTAATTTGGGGCCAGTTGCTATGTTGTTATCACATACTGTTTTCTGTATTCTTCTCCATGCTGAACTGCCACATAGGCCCCCAGCTCGAGTCTTGGGGCTTCTCGTCCGTGTGGCAGGAGAGCAGTGATCCCGGATGCCCTGGTGAGTGGTGTAATCGCTACAGCCCACTCTCCTGCCTAAATTCCGTCTTTCACATTTCCCACGCAGCTCTTCGTTTTGTTTGAGATTTTTTCCTACAAATAAAATTTTTGTTAAAAAAAATTTTTTTATAAAGGTAACATGCATTTGATTAATTAACAATCAAATAATACGGAAAGACTTCTAATTGCAAAGCTACCAGCCTGATCTCCACTCTCCCCTTTCTTAATTCCGTTGCCCGAGGCAACCTTTGTTAACATTTGTTATTGTTTTTCTTTTGGTTGCCATCGCCACAGCACTAAATACTAAGTTTCTGCTTCTATTTCTTTGATTTATTGACTCTGTACTTTATTGATTATTTTCCTCTGATAGAGAAGTTCGCTAACATGTGGCTCCCACATCCCAGTCCACCTCCTCCCAGTGTAGCAATTTCAAGACTTCTCATTTCCTTTACTGGCCTTCTTGGGTCTCAAACCTTAAATCTGTGGTTTTTGTTGCACTGATTGTAGACAGCCGTCGTGACTGCCCTCTCTCTGGGATAAGACATGGTGTTTATTTGTAGCTTGCCCTCAGTTTCTCCTCCTAACCTGAACCTCTCTTTGTACAATGTTCAGGGTAATGGTTTTTACACCATGTTCCTTACACAGAGTCTCTCCAGCAATTTGCCCAAAGGTTGGTTCTAGATGTTCCAAACCAATAAGCATTTACATCATCATAACAGTGTGAAGAGCGTCTGTGTGGAGCCACGTGTGGAACTCTGATTACTATTCCTTCTCTAGGGATCCAGTGTTGTAACAACGGATCTCCTTCATGAAAAATGTATTGGGTCAAGTTCAAATAGATGTTTGGTTTGTGCTTCTCACCATGCAATCAAAATAACATTTTAATCTCAGTTTACTTTGTATTTGGACCATAACTTTCTGATGGGGGGTTATTTTTTTTCTTATTTTGATCCCTTTTCTGTTTCTGCACATGATGCCTTAAATTCTGAGTATGTCAACTTAGCCAGGCTAGAGTACTCAGTTATTCAAACACAAGTAGGGCTGTTGTGAAGGGATTTTGAAACTATAATTGAAGTGTCTGGTCAATTGATACTAAGTAAAGGTGATTAAAATGGGTGGGTTTGATTTAATCTATTGGAAGCCTTTAAAAGTAAAACTCTTCTCATTTCTTTTACTGGCCTTCTCTCTCAAGTTCTTTTACTGAACTTCTCTCTCAAGTTTCCCTGAGAGAGAAAATAGAAATTCCACCTGCGGAGAACAGCATCGACCTGCACCATGGTTTTAAGTCGGCCAAGGTCTTCCCGTCCTGACGGTGCCATCTACAGACATAGCTAGAGCCTACAATC
>NW_003852436.1:5649097-5650312 GCF_000181295.1 Otolemur garnettii
CCTCCACTGCTCTCAGATCAAACCTGTGTTTCCTGGATTCCACAGCATCTGCTTCCTTGATTTACTTCCTCGTTTGTTGGAGTTTTAATTATTATAATAACAGCGGGCTCCCTGGGGGTGGGTGAGGCATGAATCAACATGTGTGCTTTGGTCTTCGATCTTGGGTAAATCTTACGGAATTCTAGCACACCAGAGACTGGATGGAAATGTAGGCAAAGGAAAATCCTCAAAAACACAACTTGAGGCAAATGGGACTTGGTTATGCCTTGAAGGACTGGAAACACAGCCACAGACAAAATAACATGACGTTCCAATTGGCAGATATGGAATAATTATCAATAGTCTTCAGCGAACCAGTCAGAGGTACCCCCAGCAAAGGCATGCATCATCATAGCCACAAACCACTGGACACTTTGCCCAGGTCCCCAATATGAAAACGTCTTAACTTAGACAGATTTTTTTTTCAATCACCAACACCAATGATCACCATACGTTCAGTAAATAGATAGCTAAGCATCTATTTATTTCACGCCAGATACTGTGCTGGGAGCTCAAGATATAATGGTGAGCAAAACCAGATACATTTTTGCCCTCAAAGAGTTTACAGTCTTATGATCACACAATTAAGTTAGCAGTTGGCAGGAATAGTGAATATGGAGTTGCTGACCAAGTCTGAAGGGTAGGTGAGGGTTTCTGGGAACTGATACATGAGGAGCATTTCAATAAATGTCATTGTATATTTTACAAACATGTGTGTATATTATTATTTCATACATAGATTTGATCAGGAGAGATGATGGAGCCCAGCCTGGGCATCAGGAGACCTGGGAGGTATGGGGTTGTTCTGGTTGCAGCTTTGCCAACAGATGGCTGTATGACCCCAGGCAGCTCAGCTCAGCTCAGCTTCCCTGGGCAGGATTTTTTTCCACTATAAAATGAAAAGGTCAGATGAGATGAACTGTTAGGTCATTTCCAGATCTAAAAGTCTCTGTCAAAATACATACGTTTACATTAAAAGTCTTGTATCCCTTGGCTGCCTTGGCCTAAGAAATAATTCAGCTTTAGGTCATACATGTATGCTTTCCCACTCAAGGAAAGGATCACTTGTTCAAGAAATATTTTTTTTTAGAGATAGAGTCTTAATTTGTCACCCTGGGTAGAGTGCTGTGGCGTCACAGCTCACAGCAACCTCCAGCTCTTGGGCTTAGGTGATTC
>NW_003852436.1:5651500-5652357 GCF_000181295.1 Otolemur garnettii
AAAAAAAAAAAAATAGCTGAGCATTGTGGTGGGTGCCCATCATTCTAGCTGTGGGAGGCTGAAGCAAGATGGTTGCTTGAGCCCAGGAGTTTAAGGTTCCTGTAAGCTATGTCACCACGACACTCTACTAAGGGTGACAAAGTGAGACTCTGTCCCCCCACCAAAAAAAAATTAACTGAGTTCATTTTTTTCTAGCGGGACCATTGCTCTCTTCTGGACAAAGAGTTGTAGATGAGATGTGATTAGCTAAACCAGTTTTCCAACCTTTTTTATCTCATGGCACACCGGAACATATAGTTAAACTTCCAAGGCATACTTAAATTATATTGATCAAGGGGGGGAGAGGGGGCGGAGCCAAGATGGCAGACTGCAGCCAGCTTTTTATAGAAGCTCTTATCCAGAAGGAGATTTAAAGGACAGAAGTTTAGCAAGGGAGCTGATGGTTTGGAGTGGAGCTGAGAGAGAAGATTGAAGAGTGCACTTCAACCTTCCTGAGGTAAGCTGCAACCCCAAAAATACAACCGAAAGGTACAAAATCCACCACCAAGTGGACAGGAGTCCCCTCCCCCACAACAAGGGCTCTCAGTTTACTCCATGCCAACAAGCGAGCAAAGTTCAAACTTCCTCCCACTCTACCCCACGGGAGAGATCCCCTAAAAACTGAACCTCCTACCCCTGCTGGCATGACACAGCACCCTCCTGCCAGGCATAAAACTGTAAAACTGTATATATTCCCCATCTGTAACATTGAACTCTGAGAAGTCCCCACCCACCCACTCCGAGGTCTGGAGGTTTGTTACCTATGGAGTCCAGATTCTTGGGCATCTCCTTGAGAGAAGTGGAGGGGGAAAGGGCTG
>NW_003852436.1:5658848-5662757 GCF_000181295.1 Otolemur garnettii
AAAAAAAAAAAAAAAAAGAATATACTTACTGTGCTTTGAACTTCTTTCTAAATAATGTAATTAATTATCTTTTAAAAATTTTCATGGCACACCTAAGATCTCCTCACAGCACACCAGTTGAAAATTACTGAGCTAAACCCAGAGAAAACCTAACTCTATTATAATGTCTTTGGGTAGTACTGAAGCAGGAAGTTATGATGAGACCTGACTACAAGCAGGTGGGAAAGAAACCTCATTTGAGTCATTGAAAATGGCTAAAGAAGAAATGTCCCTTTGTCACGAAAGACAGTCTTTCTTCCCTGAGAGACAGTGGTGCCACTAGCAGAATGCAGATGTCAATCTCTTTTGATCTCCAAGGGCCTTTGAAATATGAACATAATTACAAATAAGGTTTTGGGTGGCATATGGAAATACTTAGCATCATCTTTGGGAAAGTTGTGGTGCTTTCTACAGATTTCAATTCAGAAGCCAAATTCCCTTCCTAGAAGTGTTTTGTTTTTCCCATTTTCTGTGTCGAACTTGTCATTTCAGTTGTTAAACACATTTGTAGTTAAGAATGTGCAATGAGACAACAATCAAGGCAAAAATAAATACACTTGAACCACTAATAGGTATCTCAGATATGATGGTTATTTTAAATTATGTATCTAAGAGTTATAAGCAAATATCTTAGCAATACACAAAGCCTTGACCAACCGTGGCTATATCTAATTAGTCAAAGCGCAGCTGTGGAGGCATTAGGATGGGCTCACCAAATCCTTTTTTAAAAATTACGTTAAAATGCGACACAGAAGAGATAAAATGAAGGCATTTATGAAACTTACAAATCTATGTGAATAGTTCGGAACTGCATTTTCATATTATATGTCCATATTTACAAACGTGGAATTATTTGTCATTAAAAATTGCACTGTGGGTAACTGTTTACCAACATGGGAAGTTTATGATATAGTGACAAATTAAAAATCAGGTTAAACACAATGTAGTGAATGATGTCGCTATAGTGAATAAATGTATATACATTTATAAGAAGAGACTAAATCGCTATACAGAAGTTATTAACAGTGATTACCACTGGATGGTGGGATCATAAGTATCTTATTTTATTCTTTTTGCTCATCTGTATTTTTCAATTTTTCTTCAGTAAAAGGTTGCATTTCTTTTTTTCATGAGAACAAATAATAAACATTAAACATACTGTATAACAAAAGTGTTACAATCAATTGGCAGCAACTGAGCCACTGATTCTTTTCTTTTTGGGGGGGGGACAGTCTCTCTCAGTGGCCCTTGGGTTGAGTGCCATGACATCATAGCTCACAGCAACCTCATACTCTCGGACTCAAGTGATCCTCTTGCCTCAGTCTCCTGAATAACTGGGACTACAGGTGCCTGCAAAAATGCTGGGCTCGTTTTTTTGTTTTTTTTTTTTCTATTTGTAGAGACCAGGTCTCACTCTTGTTCATGCTGGTCTCAAACTCATGAGCTCAAGCAAACCATCCACCCTGGCCTCCTATGTGCTGGGATTACAGACATGAGACACAATGCCCAGCAGAGCACCTGCTACTTGTAGTGATCACATAAAACATGAATGAGAAGCAAATAATACAACAAATAATTCCTAGGGCCAGCCTTTCCCAAAGTATGGTCCCCAGAACACACTTCCACACAATGCTCAGTGAAAAACAAAGAGGAGATTGATTTCAAGATGACCTGTGGCGATGTCAGAAACATTAAACAAAGGATCTTTTCCTCAATTCAAAACCACTCTGAAAAGCTCTGCACTGGGGAAACCTGTTGCAGCAGTCACTTACTTAACCACAGACCCTTCACTCATGCAACACCTATTAATGTTCCATGACCCCTCACTTTAGGGAATTCTGTCTTCATCTCTTTGGTGTTACTATACTGAAATACTACAGACTGGGTAATTTATAAAGGAAAGAAATTTACTTCTTACAGTTCTGGAGGTTGGGGAGGTGCAGGCAGCTGGTAAGGACCTTCATGCTGTCTAATCCCATGGCAGAAGATGAAAGGTCAAGAGAGCACCTGTGCAAAAAAGCAAGAGAACGACAAGGAGCCAGCTGGTTGGTGTAGCAAGCCCACTCTCATGGTGGCAGCTCAATCCCTTCAGGAATGCAGAGCCCTCACCACCTAATCTGCCTTTATTAGGCCCCACCCTCCAATACTGTTGATACTAGGTTTCCAACCCGCGAACTTTGAGGGGACACATTCAAACCACAACAATGTCTTTGATAAAGTCTGAGAAGACCTTCTATCTTTAAGTCCCTGATAAGTCCCTCTTATTTATTTTTTTTTAACTCTGCTTGAAGAAGGAATTGCACACCAAAGGCTTTGACTTTAATATGCCTAATGAGTTCAAGTGCAAAACAAATACAGAACTATTAAGCAAACAGACAGACCCTGCTGTCTGACACTGGATGTGCAAACCACAGAATTCTCCTTGGTAAGAAGAACACCCAGGGTTCTATTTCTCTTTGGACCCTATCTCCGCAGTTAAAGGGGAAAGGACTCTCCCCAGCAAACTGAAAGGAGTTTCAACTTTTACCTCTTGGCCTTAATTCAAGGCTAGTCCTTATCTTAGTCTTTTCTGATCCACTCTCACTTCCTCCATTCTGTAGAGATGATGCCTCACAAGACCCAGTGAGAATTTCCAGAGCTGGCTTCCAGCACCCATAGACCAATCACTGGGAGTCTGCACACAAGGCAAACAATTTGGAGTATATTTAAATACATCTTTGTTACAATTTCAAAATAGTAATAAAAACAATTGTTTTACTATGGAAAAAATACATAACAAAATTTGCCATTTTAACCATTTTTAAATATACAGTTCAGTGGCATTAAGTACATTGATATTGTTATGCAACCATGACTACCATTTATTTCTGCAACATTTTCATTACTCCACACAAGAACTGTACCTGTTAAATACTCTGTGTCCATTCCTGCCTCCCCCAATGCCTGGGAACCTTTATTTTGCTTTCTGACTCTATGAATTTAATTAAGTACCTCACATAAGTGGAATCATACAATAGTATCACTTTATGTATGGTTTATCTCACTTAGCATAATGTTCTCAAAGTTCAATCAAAACATAATATTTTCCAATTAATAACCATTGTTTCATATCCATGAAAGAGATGACATTTTTTGTACTTTTATTTACCAAGATTTCTGTAACCCTCTAAAAAATGAAGCACTTGAGGCACAAATTAGCACCCACCTGAAGTCAGTTTGTCTTCTGACCATTTCTGCTGAAATAGAAAGTCCTAATCATTGTTGTTGGTTATCAGGATAAGCAAAATTGTTCAGGAACTTTGTCTAATATTTCCAAGTATATAGTTCAAACATGTTCACAGAAAGTGTGTGATTTCTTCCTCAGCAACAAGTCAGGCACTAAGATAAAAAAAATCATACTTCACTCCTGGAATGCCCTCGGTTGTTGTTTTTTTGTTTTGTTCTGCTTTGTTTTTTGTTTTGAGACAGAGTCTCACTCTATACCCTGGGTAGAGTGCGTAGTGTCATAACTCACAGCAACCTCAAACTCTTCTAAGGTGACCAGACATCTCGCTTTTGGTGGGACAGTCCCGATTTTTAACAATTTGTCCCATGTCCCACGGCATTTTTTAAAAGTCTGGATTTTTGGAAAGAATGCACGACAAGCTGGGGAACAGTGGGAGAATGGGAAGGGAATATACAGTTTTCGGCTGCCATGTGGCTATTTTGCCAGGATATGACTTTTATATTATTTTTGTTAATTTTATAATGTTAAACTTTAATAATAACAAATAATTGTTGAGAACTGATTATCAAGAACTGCTTATCAAGGTTCACATTGTTGATCAGTTGTTAGAATTCGGCCACCATTGTTTGGACTTAATTAACAAT
>NW_003852436.1:5663177-5675057 GCF_000181295.1 Otolemur garnettii
TGGTAAATAAAGTGTGGACATCAGAAAAATCACAATTAAGTGTTGAGACTTTGAAAGCCATTTTATGTGTGAAATATAATTTAACAAATTCTTGTGAAAAATCTCATGACCTTTTAAACAACGACAGCAATCTACTAAAAAAAAAATCAGTCAAATGAGAAATATGCCAAAGAATAAAATAATACTATACATAATTTTTTAATGTATTGTATTTGTAAATTGTACTTATGCTGAAATTTAAAAACATATATTACAATACTATTTTTGTGTTCTATGAAAAATTTTGTTGTTCCATATAGACCAAATTTTTAAGTAAGACACACCCCCTGCCCTCCCCCTGCTCCCCCTCCCCCGTCAATGGTGTCCCGCTTTACCAATGTTAAAATCTGGTCACCTTAGCTTAAACCATTCTCTTGTCTCAGCCTCCCCACTAGCTGGGAATACAGGTGTGTGCCACTATGCCTGGCTAGTTTTTTCTATTTTTAATAGAGATGGAGTCTGCTATTGTTCAGGAACTCCTGAGCTCAAGCAATCCAGCTGCTTCAGCCTCCCAGAGTGCTAGGATTACAGATGTGAGCCACCTTGCCCAACTGAATGCCCTCTGTTTTAACTTCAGAGATGTTGGTACCTGGAGTCCACCCCACTTTGATTTCATTTGGCTCTGGAAAGTGTTTCCACAGGTTTGGTAATAGCATTCAGACTTGTTTCTTTTCATCTATCTTATTTTTTTGGTTATGATGTATAAATGTTCCATAATGAATGAAAAATGATAAATGTTCCATACTGAATGTATAATGTTCTCCAATGAATGAAAAAACTCAAGTGTGGGCAGAGCCTGTGGCTCAGTGAGTAGGGCGCCAGCCCCATATACCGAGGGTGGAGGGTTCAAACCTGGCCCTGGCCAAACTGCAACAAAAAAAAAAAAAAAAAAGAAAAAAAGAAAAAAAAAATCAAGTGTTAAAATAAAAGTTGTTAATTAAGATATTTATACCATAGTTTGGTCTTCTTAAGAAACCCAAATAGCCATAGTATTTCAAATGATAAAATTTATACTCTGACATGATAAACTGAGGGTACTAAAAATTAGAAGATATCACTGATTTACGTTTACATGGATGGAACTAGAATATATCCTACTTCGTAAAGTATCTCAAGAATGGAAAAAAACTACCCAATGTACTCAGTACTATTATGAAACCAATTTACAATCACTAACACTTTCATATGAAGAATAGATCACAACTATGGCCCAAGAGGAAGGAAGAAGAAGGGGGGTTGGGGAGGGAGGGGGATGTCAGATCAATAGATGTGAATGGTGGGATCATACCTAGGGTGCATAATACAAGGGTACATGTCAGATCTATTAGTATAGAGTATAAATGTCTTAACACAATAATTAAGTAAATGAGATGAGGTATATATTAACCAGTGTCATGTAAGCATTTCTAATTCTATATGAAATCATCACATTGTAACCCATAAATACATTAATGTATACATGATCTATGTGTTTATGATTTAATAAAAAAAGAAAAAAAAAGAATATATCACTGAAATATAAAACTTGAATAAACTACTTCTTAACAAAATAGCATTACTAATGTCAGGAAGACATTATCTCATCCCTGGTTTCAAAAGCTTCTGTAGACACTTCGGAGCAATAAACATTTACTTGTTTGTGGGAAAGGAAGCTTAAACTTGCTGCCAATTTCTTCACAAAGCATGCTTACAAGATAAGCACTTGGGGACACAGTTTAAATGTATTGACTGCAAGCACTGAGCAAAGGGGAACTTTTTTATCTGAGTAAGTAAACGCTTCTTTGTTGAGCACATAACTGGTGCTGTCAGTGTTTTTCTAACCTACCTCGGGCTCATGAAATAATTGCTAACTACAGGAAAAGTCTCTCCTAGCATGGGGTTGGAGCAATAAACTAGCCTGTAAGTCACCGAGCACTTCCCATTCATATATTTCTGCTGATAACACTGCGCATCTGTGATTCTTTCCTGTTGTAAGCCAAGTATCTGCCAGCACGTGCTCCTGATAAGACACTGCTTTCCTGCACTGTATGGACGTTAATATTATATGATGTACGACAGTCCACTCTGAGTATGAAATTCCCAGTAGCTAAAGTTTCTTCTCTGAGCATGGTAATCCTTAACTTTATAGCTGGTTTTAGAAATTTCTTAGAGTATGGCTTCTGTATTTATCTGTTTGCTTGTTTGTTTGGTGTGTAACTTTGAATAATGCGCCTTAGTTTTAGTCTCTTCTCCACCTTTAAATGACAAAACTTATCAATCTCATATTAGAAAGCATTATTTTGTGCTTGTTCAGGAAAAACTCAATTGGTTTATCAGAAAGGTCATGGAACTTTGAGAGCAATACAAAAGCTTCTGTGGCTTCTTGCCATTCCTTAACGAAGTTTTGTAACAGACAATGCAATAGAAACTAGAGGCAAATTGATTGCTGGTCTGATAAAATCCAATCTTCACATATTCATCAAGACCCATTTGTCCTAGCAAATACAGGTTCACATTCAGTATTTGCATCTGATTCCTGCTCACTTTACATTTGCAGTGTTCTATTTACATTACCATTTTTAGCATTGTCTTTACACTTAACTACTTTAAAGTGACTGATTTATTTCTGTGAATTGGCTAATATAACATATGATACAATTGTAGGAAGTCAACCTTCACATAACCCGTGAGTGTTTTTAATGTTTGGTGAGAGGGAATGAGGAAAATAAAGACAACAGAAATAGAGTTTAGAGAGTGGGGTTAGGGGTGGGCGTCAATCCCCTTTGTGCAAGAGACAGTAAAGACCTAAAACTCTGGATGTACTCAGTTTTTATTATTATTATTTTTGATTAGTTAATAGGTGTTTGTAATAATAATAACACCTTATTTTTATGGGGTTTTTGGTCCTAATTTTGGATTACCTCACCCAGTTGTTAACCCCCAGATTCAATTCAAGCACCACTCTGAGAGTCCGAACATCGCTGCAAAGGCACGAGGAATTTTATTCAAGCTCAGAGCCTGGGCTGCCCTTTAAGAAAAAGCGGGGACAGCCCTTACAGACTATCTAGAAAGTCCCTTTATACCTCTTCTTCTTCCCTCCCATTAGACCATCCCACCCCATTCTCTTATTGGTAGGTAAACCATGTCTGTCCTAAACCTAACCCCGTTCAGGGTTAATTGGCTCAGGGACGAGTCTTCTTTGTCTCAGGTGAGCGAAGGAGAAGGAAGAGATAAAGGTCGCAAGTGGGGCGAGTGCAGAATAGAGTGACAAGTGCAAAAAGGAGAGGGGATCAGGATGTGGGCTGAGTGCACAGGGGGCTAGTGGGACGAAGGGGAGGGGGTCAGGATGTGGGCTGTAACACCTAGGTATGATAAGGTCCTTGGTATGTGGTGGCCTATTGTCCTGAATAAACAACAAAAGGAGGTAGTTTGACTTGTGACTTGAGTTAATTAGTTTGGCTCCCACACAATAACCCCTTAGTTGTTTTTTTTTTTTTTTAATTTTTATTTTTTAAGATATTTATTAATCACAAATAGGATTATAGAAAACAAAGGAAATGGGAGTATGGACTTTGGAGTTCAATGTCACCCAGTTAATCTTTTGTTTTTTGTGGGGCAGATTAATCAATGCTTACTCATCTTTAGGAGCCAGGAAGAACAAAGTTGGATTTTTTTATCTCACACTTACAAGAACTAATCTTTTTTCTTTAATGAGTCAGCTGTACATTTTGTCTTAAAATGGCTTCTCACGCCTTTTTAGGCCCCCAGCCAGGCCCTTCTGGACCTTTCTTTGGGGCTCTTTTTTGATTCCAGATAGGCCCTTGTAGACCTTTTCTTGAAGTCCTTTGATGTTTGTGTTGTCTCATGAAGCCCCCAATATAGTGTGTGTGTGTATTTTTGTTTGGAGGCTCATGTCCTCTCCCATTCTCCTACTACCTGACCCTAATCACACAACCTTTTATATCATCATTTTATTATTTTATCAATCTAACTATTTTCCCATAATCTTAACTTCCCTAATGTTCACCCACATAAATAAAAAATGTAAAATTAACAGACATAAATAATACTTAACTATATCACAGTCAAGGCAAAGTGCACCATTAGCTATTAATTGAAATGAATAACTTTTAGGAAAATGGCAATTATGAAGTATATGACTAGATTTCTATTAAATACAATAAATTAATCTCTCAAATTTACAAAGTAAACATGAACTAAATTGTTTCCTTGCTCTTTCCTCCTATAGCTAGCCTGGGAAATACCACTGAGCCGTGGTCCACGGGGGAGCAGCATTTTCTGTAAGGTGTGATTGCAGATTGCATGTCTACCTGCCCTGCAAAACAGTGCATCATTAAAGTCCCCAAGTTATGATTTATTATTCCTGTGGCTGCAAGATAAATCTGGTTCATAAAATCTAGTGCAAATTTCATTAACATCATGGAGGCCGCAGCGTAAATTTTGCACACTGGTATGATGGGGGTGGGGGGATCATGTTAAAAAAAAATACCAGGGGAGGGGAGAGGGTAGGGCAAGTGGAGGGAGGGTATTTGGAATCTCACCTAATGTACACGATGCAAGGGTACATTTCAAAGCAACTAAGAGTATATTATAAATGTCTTACCATAGGGAGCTGAGGCAAGAGAATCACTTGAGCCCAAAGAGTTTGAGGTTGCTATGAGCTATGACGCCATAGCATTCTATAGAGGGCAACAAAGTGAGACTCTGTGTCAATTAAAAAGAAAAAAAATATATATATGTATATTTAAATGTCTTACCTTAAAAATAAGTGAGGTGATGTTTATGTTAATTAGTTTGATTTAAGCATTACACATTGTATATCAAATCAACATATTGTACCCCATAAATGTATATAGTTATGATTTAATACAAATTAAGTAAAAAATAAAATAAAATAATAATACCAAGGCCTGAGTCCCACTCCTTAGATTCTAGTTTTCTGGTTGATTCTAATCTTCAGTCAAGGTTAAGACCCACTGTCCTAGCTTATAGATACAAGCTTTATGTAAAACAAACATAGGCCCTGCCTTCCTGGAGCAAGATTCGGACCTTAAATAAACAAACACAAAAAAATTGCAGAATACCAATTGTGGCACATGCTGAAGGAAGAGAAAGACAAGAGAGAATAATAAAGTGCGAAGGGGGTCTAATTTAAATTGGTGAGCCAAAGGCAACCACTGAGAGAGCCTTTTCCTTTAAGCTTTTCCAAGGTGAATACTAGTACTTAGTATATGTTCTTTTCAAATAACAGTTGTATAGCATAGGAATGTCTAGAGACATTTGTTTGTTTCTTAATTGAGTTAATATTTTTTCTTTTTCAGTCTTAGTATATTACAGGCACTGTTGTAGGCTCAGGTCAGGGTGGTGACGGGGGTGTAGCAGTGAATGGGCCAGACCCAATTTCTGTTCTCATGTAGTTTTTGTTGTACAGGTGAGATGTTCCTCCTTAGAATATAAAAAAATATATAAACTCTGCAATAAAAAAGCTTATGAAGATCACCATAGAGATAAGGAAACACACCCTTGCCCAACAATACTTGACTGTAACCTAGTTGAATGTTTAATTGCATTTTTTAAAAAGGCATCTGTCAAGCAGAACTAGTCATTGGCAACGTAAAAGATAAAGCCTAAAATATAGTCAGAGCATCAGGTATTATATAAATGGATGACACACTAGTCATTAATATCAACTTTTTCCTCTTGTGAAGTGAACGTTGGCCTTAATTGGAAATTTGCAGGTAGAGAGAATTATTAACAAGAACTGTATGTGCTATTGGCGTTCTAGCACCCAAGTTAGTCTGTATGAGTGTTCTTAACATGAGTCTCTACCTGAGAGAGGACAAATCAGCTGTAAGCCCACCTGGCTGGGAGCTGAGTGCGGGGAAGTAATGCAGGTAATGCCCCCGGGACCCCTGCAGGGATGGCCAGCTAACTTTCCCCAGGAGACCACTGGCCTTAGGGTAAGTTCTTATTCCAATCAGCAATCTGAATTAATCAATATTTATGAGATATTTTGCAGACACTTCATCAACTATCCTTTAGAGTTAGGATACCAGATAGGAAACAGTTATTTCAAGACTTATAATAAACCATTTCAATAAATTGGCTGATATCACCAAGCACTGTCAAAAATAGACTGAACAATGTAGGAGCGATTGAACCTACAACTTTTGATCCTTTTATAAGTGCACTTGCCTGTACTATCAGGAGGAAGATGGGCTAACACAGCTGATGGGGTTCTTTTAATTAAATAAACTGACATTTCTCATTTATTCTGACAGCTGAAATTGTGCATAAGATCAAAAAACAAACATTCATCAGTTCAGTCTTGCCACCCTTACTTGTGAAATTGAAAAGAAACAAAACAAGCACATTTGAATTTGGTATAAAAGTGAAAACGAATATTTATCATAGCCAGTTGAATATTATTCATTTGATCCAAAGCTACTCTTTCCAAGTTCAGCAAAAATATACAAAGAATTTTATAAATAATGAATTATGCTTCAGGGCAACTGCTCATACTTTTAATATAATCTTCTTGAAAAAAAGTCCTTTCCTTCTACTTTGAAATTAAAATCTGCCACCAAATACAGTTTTAAAAGCACATTGGATTACTTTTTGCCTCAGCTTAGGGAAGAGCTTTGCTTGTTTGTATGCCATAACATCTAGCAGTTTTTCTCTTGAATGAGAGGAAAGAAAGCTTGAACTTTTCCTGGGAAATGCAGCCCCCCTCAAATGGGCTTTCTGTAAAAGGATATGTTCATGAGCGATTTATCACACATCTTCTTGTCGAGTTAAGACCGTGTGTTTGAAGATATGAAATTAGATTATGGTGATCATTTTGATAGTATTCATTTCATGGAGTTGTGTGTAAAATGGAGAATATTTAAGCACCTGGAAACGTTGATCAGTTTTTCTAAACTTTGTTCATTAGGATCATGAGGGAGACGGGGGGGGGGGTGTCAGATTGTGTTTTTAAAAAATAGTGATGCCTGGGTCCCATTCCTGAGATTCTAGCTCCCTTGTGGATTTTAATCTGCAATCAAGGTTAAGACCCACTGTCCTAAAAATGACAATGCGGTAATGTAACCATCAAAATTCTACAAATTAAAAATGCATTTAGGTTTAGATTTGGTTTCTGGACAGAGGATGCCTAGTTAAATTTAAATTCACGATAAACAGCAAGTATATTTATAATGTAAATATGTCCCAAATATTGTATTTTTATTTGCTAAATCTGGCAACTTTAATTCAGGTTTAAAATTTTTGGCTTTAAAAAATAGAAACCTGAATTAAAAAATAAAACCTGAACAAAGTTGGAACAAAGTTGTATTCTACTATGGAAGCTCCACAGAAACAGACTTCTATAATTTAAAACAAAACAAAATTGGGTAAGGGTATTAGATGTCCTCCAGCCCCAAATCAGTTTGCCTTCTTTTTTCCCTTTCAGAGTTTTCCTTTGGTTGTGTCTTTTGTTCAAGGTTTATCTTTGTCCTTAGCAGGGAAGGGCAGGGAGAAACAAGCTTATGTCACCCTGTTTGGGACAGAAGCAGAATTTGTCTCTGCTATCATTTTTATTTTCTTTTATTTATATTTTTATTTTCTTTCTTTTTTGTTTTGAGATAGAGTCTCACTCTGTTGTCCTAGACAGAGTGCCATGCTCTGGCATCACAGCTCACAGCAACCTCAAACTCTTGGGCTCAAGAGATCCTCTTGATTCAGCCTACCAGTTAGCTGTTTAGAGTTAGGAAATCACCCTTCACAATGCCCAACTAGTTTGTCTATTTTCAGTACAGTGGTGGGGTCTCCCTCTTTCCCAGGGTAGTCCAAACTCTGAACTCCAGCAATCTACCCAGGCTGGCCTCCCAGAGTACTAGGATTATAGGCATGAGCCATCGCACCCAGTCTCTCTGGTATTATTTTTAAATGTTAAGGTTTTTGTTCATAAAAATAAAGAAGTTCTGGGAAAAGAAAAAAGTAAGAAGTTCTGGACAGTGCCTGTGGCTCAAAGGAGCAGGGTACCGGCCCCATATACTGGAGGTGGTGGGTTCAAACCTGGTCCCAGCCAAAAACTGCAAAATAAATAAATAAATAAATAAATTCTCTTTGCATATTTAAAATTTTAAATATGGAACTGAGAAATAGCCCCCACTAACATTGTGTATTTCCTTCCATCCCCTAAATCAGTGGTTCTCAACCTTCCTAATGCCAGGATGTATTTTCATTGTTACAAAGGGGTCGCGACCCACAGGTTGAGAACTGCTGCTCTAAACAAAAGATAGACATAGATCTAGGAATTTGATAATGAAAGCAGAAAATTCTCAAGTCTGCTGTCCTCCCTCATCTCTACCAAGACACCCCAAAGGGGAAACCTCAGTGACAATTTCAGCTTTACAAGATGCCTTTGCTGTGGCATGTCCAAATAACTAGACAAACTTTCCTGGACTCTTTAGTAAATAATACTTCCTTTCCCCATTTATTTGGGATGCCTTCCTTCTCATATACAATTTTTGTTGGTCTTGTGCATCAGCCATTTCTATTGTGATTCATACCTGGTTTTGCTGTTATAAAGGAAAATTATCCAGGTTTAATTGACTTTTTTTTTCCAGGTGGAGTCTCACTCTGTCACCATGGGTAGAGTGTGGTGGCGTCATTGTAGCTCACAGCAAACTCAGACTCCCAGGTTCAAGTGATCCTCCTGCCTCAACCTCCCAAGTAGCTGGGGCTGCAAGCACCCACCACAATGCCCTGATAATTTTTCTATTTTTAGTAGAGATGCGGTCTCACCCTTGTATAGGGAGGTCTCAAACTCCTAGCTTAAGCAATCCACTGGCCTTGGCCTCCCTGAGTGCTGGGATTACAGGCAGGAGCCACTACTTCTGGCTTAAGGACTCACTTTGTACTTGGCCTTCTTAGTGAACTTCTGTTTAAGAAGCTTACCAAACTGAGGAACTGCTACCCTATCTTTGCCTAGACCTCATTTAGGCTGGAAAGTCTGGTCATGGAGAGGGGAAAGGAAATCTCCCAACCAAGGGGTTTGGTCTCATTTAATTCCTTGTCAACTACTACCAAGTAGGTTCAAATATGCCTCTTCTTGTTTTCACCCTCTTGAGAGAGAGGTTTCTGCAAATGTCACTGTGAGGACCATTTCCCTTCTCTTCACAAAAGGAGTTATCCTGGGAAGATGGACAACTGGTAGCAGTCCTTGTCAGAGGCTCCTGAGCAAAGGAAGAAAAACTGGATGGAATCAGAATCTATGAAGCCAAAGATGAGGAGCTGAGCCCAGAAAGAAGTTCGGCAAGCTGTAAATTCAAGGAAGAGCATTTAAGAACACAAAATACAGGTACAAAGTGGGCCCCAGAACTGCTGCTCCCATGGGCAGCAGGTGGCCACAGAGGAGCCCCCAGCTCTGGGCAGGCACGGAACTACTTGCTAGAGCCATGCACAACCCATGGGTGGCAGTGGAGGAGTCCCCCACTCTGAGCGGGCCCAGAACTGCTTGCTAGTGCCATGGACATACCATGGACAGTGGTGGATGAGTCCTCCATTCTGGGCAGGCCCAAAACTACTTGCTAGAGACATGCACACCCCACGGGGGGCCAAGGGAGAAGTTCCCCACTTCAGACACCCGTGTTGGGCGGGCCCAGAAATGCTTGCTAGAGCCACATACAACTCGTTGGGTCACGGCAGGGGAGTCTACAGCTCTGGGCGGGCCCAGAACTGTATGCTAGAGCCACGCAGCCTGCAGGCAGTGGTGGAGGAGTTTCCCGTTCCAGAAACCTGTGTTGGGTGGGCCCAGAACTGCTTGCTAGAGCCACATGCAACCCAAAGGGCCACAGTGGAGGAGTCTACTGCCCCAGGCTGGCCCAGAACAATTTACTAGAGCCACGGGCATCCTGCGGGTGGCGACAGAGGAGTTCCCCGCTATGGGATCCCACACCGAGAGGGCCTAGATCAGCTTGCTAGTGCTGCCCGCGTCTAGCGGGTGGCAGCAGAGGAGTCCTCTGCTCCCCATTGCTCTGCCTGCCCCCTTTGCCCCAGTGGGACTAAACTAGAACTGATCCAACCACTGCTGTTCCCCTGCCCTCCCGGTAGCCCTGGCAGGGAGAACTAGGACTTATCTGGTCAGTGCCCTGTGCCACAGCTGCCATTCCCCCACCCCCACTTGCTCTGGCGGGGCCAAACTAGGACTGACCTAGCTGTGTGCATTCCCTGCACAGCTGCTGCTGTTCCCTTCCCCTCCCATTGCCCCCAGTGGAGCCAAACTAGGACTGATCCAACCACTGCCATTCCCCGGCCCCCTAGTCGCCCTGGTGGGGCTGAACTAGGACTGATCCAGCCGTTTCTGTTCTCCTGCCCCACCGGCCACCCTGGCAGGGCCAAATGAGATTGACCCTGCTATCACCATTCCCCTGCTTCCCCCCACCCGTCGCCCCAGCAGGGCTGAAGTAGGACTGATTTGGCCACTCTTGTGCTCCGTGCAGCTGCTATCATTCCCCTGCCCCCTGGTAACCCAGGCGGGGCTGAACTAGAACTGATCTGGCTGCACAAACCCCCTACACCATTGCTGCAGTTCCCCTGCCCCACCCCAGCAGTCACCCCAGTGGAGCCGAACTAGCACTGATCTGGCAGCTGCCAGTCTACTGCCACTCTGGTTGCCCTGGCAGGCCAAATGAGGTCTGATCCAGCTACACATGCTCCCGTGCAGCTGCTGCCATTCCACTGCGCCCCAGTCACCCCAGCACCCAAGAACTGGGAGAAGATGACAGACACGCCCTGTCTCTCTGGGTAACCAGAAGCAGCCACTGACTGAACAGTTGTGATAAGGTCTCTAAACAGGGTAAACTCATTATGGGATGGAATCAGTGGAAAAACTCTGGCAACTTGAATAACCAGAGTAGATCAACTCCCCCAAGGAAATTGAGGCAGAGGCAATTGAAGACCCCATCCATAAACAGATGGCTGAGATATCAGAAATCAACTTCAGAATTTGGATAGTAAATAAGATTAACAGAATGGAAGAAAGGAGGAAATTAGAATTTCAAGAAATGACTCAAAAGATATCTCAAGAAATTATTCAAAAGGTGTCTCAAGAATTCAACGATTTCAAAGATAAAATGACCAAAGATTTTGAAACACTGAGACAAGAAGTTGCAGCCCTCAAGGATCTGAAAGAATTGGTGGAATCCCTCTGTAACAGAGTGGAACAGGCAGAATAAAGGATCTCTGACATTGAAGACAAAGCTTTTGAACAAGCCCAGGAGCGCAAAGATCAAAAGAAATGGAGAGCAAAAACAGATCTTTCTCTCAGAGACCTCTTGGATAATTAGAAGAAAACTAATATTCGCCTTATAGGAATCCCTAAAGGCAATGAAGTTGCTTCACAAAACACAGAGGCTCTTCTTCATGAAATTATGAAAGAGAACTTTCCAGACAAGCCAAGAGATTCTGAAATTCAGATAGCAGATAGTTTCAGAACCCCAGCACGACTCAACCCAAACAAGATATCCCCCAGGCACATCATAATTAACTTCACTAAAGTTATGAAAGAGAAAATTCTGAAAGCAGTCAGACATAAGAAAACCATAACCTACAAGGGGAAGAGTATTAGGATGACTGCAGATCTCTCGGCTCTAACCTTTCAGGCTAGAAGAGGATGGTCATCGACTTTTAATCTCCTAAAACAAAATAACTTTCAACCCAGGATCCTGTATCCAGCTAAACTGAACTTCATCTATGATGGAGAAATTAAATACTTTAATGACATTCACATGTTGAAGAAATTTGCCATAACTAAACCAGCTCTCCAGGAAATTCTCAAACCTATCCTCCATAATGACC
>NW_003852436.1:5675125-5675914 GCF_000181295.1 Otolemur garnettii
CGATGCCCAAAATTTTACCAGCCTAATCAATAATTTCAATCAATGTGAATGGCTTAAATTGTCCCCTAAAGAGGCACAGATTGGCTGATTGGATACAGAAACTCAGACTGGACATCTGCTGTATTCAAGAACCGCATCTTACTTTAAAAGATAAATATAGACACAAGGTGAAGGGATGGTCATCTATATTCCAGGCTAATGGAAAACAGAAAAAAGCAGGTGTTGCAATTTTATTCGCAGATACAATAGGGTTTAAACCAACACAAGTAAACAAAGACAAGGATGGCCACTGTATATTTTTTAAGGGTAATACTCAATATGACAAGATCTCAGTTATCAATATCTATGCATCGAACCAGAATGCACTTCAATTTATAAAAGATATGCTAACTGGCACGAGCAACTTGATCTCTCCCAGCTCCCTCATAGTCAGAGATTTTAACACTCCTTTGGCAGTGTTAGATAGATCGTCCAAAAAGAAGCTTAGCAAAGAAATTTTAGATTTAAATTTAACTATTCAACTTTTGGACCTAACAGACATCTACAGAACTTTTCATCGTAACAAAACTGAATACACATTTTTCTCATCAGTACATGGAAAACACTCCAAAATTGATCACATCTTAGATCATAAGTCTAACCTCAGTAAATTTAAAAGAATAGAAATTATTCCATGCATCTTATCAGATCACCAAGGAATAAAAGCTGAACTCAGTAACAACAGAAATTTGCAGTCTTGTTCAAAAACATGGAAGCTAAATAACCTTATGCTGAATGATAGATGGGTCA
>NW_003852436.1:5679315-5684749 GCF_000181295.1 Otolemur garnettii
AAAAAAAAAAAAGAAGTCATCCTGAACCCTGTTATGTTACCCGCTCTGAGTCAGAAACTGTGTGCTCTAGGTATCACCCAGCCTCAACACCTTTTTACCACTGAGACATGTTCCGCACGAATTTCCCAGACTAACTTTGACCTCAGTAGGGCATTCATTTATATCCTTTCCTGTAGTAAGTATTAAATGGCAAGAAGCACAAGTTCTTGATAAATGTAATTGTCTGGAGGTCTTCAAACATTAAATGGACTTCTCATGTTGTGCTATGTCTAATTTATTTTCTGGGGAAGAGACACACAAATCTTGGTGTGACTTAATTAAGAATCATGTCATAGTTTATTAACCCCCTGTGTTCCTGTGAGAGGAAAAACAAAAAAGAATAGCATGGTGAAGCCAAAAAATCTATCAAAAGTCTCTGCAAGCACTCTTTCATCAGTTCTAATAGTTCTTAAATTAGTTTTCTTGGGCAGATAATGATAACATCAAAAAATAAAAGTAGCTTGGTCTTCCTTTTCAACATTTATATCTTATAAATGAAATACTTTAATTTAAATAGGTCACTGAAAAAAGAACCATGTGACTATCTAAACAGAGAGAGCAAAAAGCGTTTGATATGCACCACTCATTCTTGATTACATTTTCCAAAAATTGAGTGAACAAGAAATAAGACTCTTCCCTAATGTGATCAGGTTATATATCTTAAACTAATAGTCAACATTAAAATATCTTTGTATTTCTAGAGTTAGCCACAATTTTTATGTTATAGCATTTCTCCTATAATTAGTTAATGTGAATTATATTAACTGATTTTCTAATTAAAATCAAATAGGCTTTCTGGGGTAACTCCAATTGGTCTTGAGTCATTATTCTTTCTACACACAGCTGTATTTGATATCTTGGAATTTTAATTAGGATTTATGCTGTTTCAGACTATAAATTCCTTTCTTGAAAAGTCTCTGAGATTTTGGTTTTTAAGTTATGATAGCCTAATAAAATTAGTAGGATGGTCTTTAATCTATTCTCTGGAAATTTTTGTGTAAAATTGAAATCTTTTTTTCGTTGTTGATTGGTGGAGCCCACATGTGGGACTATTTATGACTTCTGGTTGAATTTCTTAAACCGTTAGAGGATTATTCTCTGTCTCTTCTTAGGTCTGTTGTTATTAGTTCCATATATTTTCTAAGAATTTATCTATTTTATCTAAACTTCTGAAATATTGACAATTTTTCTCATAATCTCTATGCATGTCTTTAATCTCTTTTTTTTTATTCTTTGTATTGATAATTTGTGCTATATCTCTTTGCTTTTGATCACTGTCACCAGAAGTTTATGAATTTCATTAATCTTTTCAAAGATCCAACTTTTGGCTTTTGTTGTTCCTCTTCATTGAATATTTGTTTCCTATTTCATTTATTTCTGCTTGTTTTCTTACTGTTTCTTTCATTCTACTTTCTTTTCTTTTTTAATTAAAGCATTATCTATCTTTAATAGCAAGGAATAACAAGAATTCCAAACAATAGGGGACATTTAAAGTGAATTATCTATATTTTCTCACCTTAAGATGCCATCTGCATATCACTGATAAAGAAGCACTACTAACTCAAAATAATTACTAAAAGAGATCTTCAGGGTTTCTTAAACATAAATTTTATCTTATAGCATTTTATACATTTATGAAAAGGAAAAATATGTGAAATAATTGGTTAAATTATTTCTAAAACTTCTCTTATACAAAATCCAGCTTTTCTGAGTCACTTTTTCCTCTCCTTCTTCTTTTTCTTCCCTCCTCCTCCCTTCCTCTTCTGGGTACATAGTAGTTGTAATGTCTTCATAGGGTACATATGGTGTTTCAATACAGGCATACAACGTGAATTAATCTAATCAGGGTAATTGGGGTACTCATCACCTCACACATTTATCTCATTTCTTTGGGTTAGGAACATTCCAATTCCACTCTTTCGGTTTAAAAGTATAGTCTAGGGCAGTGTCTGTGGCTCAGTGGGTAGGGCGCTGGCCCCATATACAAAGGGTGGCGGGTTTGAACCTGGCCCCAGCCAAACTGCAAACAAGATATAGCCGGGCATTGTGGTGGGTGCCTGTAGTCCCAGCTACTTGGGAGGCTGAAGCAAGAGAATAACTTGAGCTCAAGAGTTTGAGGTTGCTGTGAGTGGTGATGCCATAGCACTCTACCCAGGATGACAGACTAAGACTGTCTCAAAAATAAATAAATAGCTTTTCCCTGGTGTGATTCCGTTCTACACTGCTGTTCCTTGAAGCAGTAGTTGTTCATCTCTGTCCACCTTTTCACCCACCTGAGTGCATACCACCACCTCATGGAAGATTCAATGGACATGGACATGAGCCCCTTGAGGCCTCAGAACTATCTTTTCGGTTGTGAACTAAAGGCTGACAAAGATTATCACTTTAAGATGGGTAATGATGAAAATGAGTACCAGTTATCCTTAAGAACGGTCAGTTTAGGGGCTGGTGTAAAGGATGAGTTGCACATTGTTGAAGCAGAGGCAATGAATTATGAAAGCAGTCCAATTAAAGTAACATTGGCAATTTTGACAATGTTCATACAGCCAACAGTTTCTCTTGGGGGATTTGAAATAACACCACCTGTGGTCTTACGGTTGAAGTGTGGTTCAGGGCCTGTGCATGTTAGTGGGCAGCACTTAGTAGCTGTGGAAGAACATGCAGAGTCAGAAGATGAAGAGGAGGAGGATGTGAAACTCCTAAGTATGTCTGGAAAGTAATCTGCCCCTGGAAGTGGTAGCAAAGTTCCACAGAAAAAAGTAAAACTTGCTGCAGATGAAGATGAAGAAGATGATGATGATGTTGATTATTTTGGTGAGGAGGAAATTGAAGAAAAAGCTCCAGTGAAGAAATCTGTGTGAGACACTCCAGTCAAAAATGCACAAAAAATCAAACCAAAATGGAAAGGATTCAAAACCATCAACAATGAGATCAAAATGTCAAGAATCCTTCAAAAAACAGGAAAAAACTCCTAAAACACCAAAAGGACCTAGTTCAGTAGATGACATTAAGGCAAAAATGCAAGCAAGTATAGAAAAAAGTGGATCTCTTCCCAAAGCGGAAAACAAGTTCATCAATTATGTGAAGAACTGCTTCCAGATGACTGACCAGGAGGCTATTCAAGATCTCTGGCAGTGGAAAAAGTCTCTTTAAGGAAATAGTTTCAACAGTTTGTTAAAATTTTCCATATTATTTCATTTCTGTAACAGTTGATATCTGGCTGTCCTTTTTATAATGCAGAGTGAGAACTTTCCCTATCGTGTTTGATAAATGTTGTCCAGGTTCCATTGCCAAGAATGTGTTGTCCAAAATGCCTGTTTAATTTTTAAAGCTGGAACTCCACCCTTTACTTGGTTTTAAGTATGTATGGTATGTTACTATAGGGCATAGTAGTAGTGGTGGTCAGACATGGAAATGGTTGGTGGAGAGACAAAAATATACATGTGAAATTAACTCAGTATTTTAATAAAGTAAAATAAATAAATGAATAAAATTGTAATAGTCAATACACACTAATAACAAAAGATCCTTACAAGTCACATTTAAGCACCTCTTGCAATTGCAGGAGTGAAACCTGACTTGAGTATTACAATTTTAATTTAACAGTTTTTTCCTATATTAAAATATGTATATATTATGGGGACACCTTGTGTATATTTTAATTGTCATTATTACTCTTTGGTCCAGTGATCATTTACAAATATATGAGAATTTTGTATTACTACTTTGTTGTTGACCTCTCAGCTTAATTGATTTGTGGTCACAGAAACAAAAAATCTTTTCGTTGTGAAATTTAACATACAGAAAAGTGCATGAAATGCATGCATACAGATTAATATGCTAGTAAGTGATAGAATCAGTTGCACCCACTACTTAGATCAAGACAACACTGGCAGCATCCCAGAAGACTTCCTCATTCCTATTTTTAGGCACAACGCCCTCTACTTTCCAAAGGTAACCATAATACTGACTTTAAAATATATGTTTTCTACTTTGTAGTTTAATCTGCTTGCTTTTGAACTTTATGTAAATAGAATCATGTGACATAAAGCATTTTATATCTTCATTCTTTTACTGAATATTCTATGTTCAGGATTCACTGGTTCCACATAGCAGTAGATGATTTATTTTTATTGTTCCATAGTATTCAATTGTTTGAAAATATCACAATCTACTTATGTAGGTAACCAGTGGACACTGGTTTCTTTCTATTTTAGGGCACAATGCTTATATATTTGAATATTCTTATATATTTCTCTGAGCACACCTGTGCATGCCATTTCTATATGGTATGTGTGTAGGAGCGCCATTATTGCATCATGAAGTTTTCATATGTTTCACTTTATTTTGAAATAATTTAAAACCATTACAAAAGTTGCAAAAA
Source organism: Otolemur garnettii (assembly GCF_000181295.1). NCBI lineage: Eukaryota > Metazoa > Chordata > Mammalia > Primates > Galagidae > Otolemur > Otolemur garnettii. The sequence continues at coordinate 5,683,739 of NW_003852436.1, forward strand.
TGGCACAGAGAGTTCCCATATACCATTCACTAAACTGTCCCCAATTATAACTTTTTGCATAGTTATTGCACTATAATCAAAACCAGGAAATTAACATTAATACAAGACTATCAACTAATCCAAATAGATAAATTTGAATTTGCCAATTTTCAACATTTCTGTACTCTTACATTTTAGATGCGTCCCTTGTAAACAGCATTTAGTTTGATTTTTAAAAACCCAGTTTGACAACCTCTTTTAACTAGGCCATCTGATGCATTTACATTAAATGTAATAGATATTGATTTGTCTGTATAAACCATTATAATCATTATAAACCATTTATTTTGTGCTTTGTATTTATTTTTTCTGTTTCTTTTTCTCTACTTGGATCTTTGGTATTCAATGGATCATTTTTACTGACTTTCATTGCTTCAATTTCCCTCCTTTTTTTCTTTTAGTGTTAGACATAGAAATTATAACATGAACAATTTAATGAAGCCTAAAGTTAATAAGTACATTTACTACAAGGACTTTTACAATACTTCAGGGCCACTTACTTCAGGGATTTTAAATCTATGTAATTTTTAATTCCATTGGACAATATTATATATTTTATTTTATTTTAAAAAATAAATTATATTGTGTATTTAAGGTATACAACATAAGGTTAATGAATACACATATATCATTTAAAAGTGAACACAGTGAAGCAAATTAACATAGCTTTTGTCTCACATAGTTATCTAATTTTTTGTTTTTAGAATAAGAGTAGCTAAAATTTAGTCACTTAGCATAGACCCCAAATGAAGTACAATTTTATCACTTACAGGGCTCATGTTGAATATTAGATCTCTGGCCTCGTTCATCCTATATATCTGCCCCTATATATCCTCTGACCTACATCTCCCAAAAAACTTTCCTCATTCCTGTCAAGCCTTCCAATTTCCTCTCAACCCTCCAGCACATCTGGTAACCATGGTTTTTGTTCTCTATGTCTGTATAGTTGATTTTTTAAGATTCCACATATAC
>NW_003852436.1:5685393-5686757 GCF_000181295.1 Otolemur garnettii
GTAATAGTCAGAGTTTTATTAGTCTAATGTCAATAGTCTAATTATAATTAGCAGAGTTTTGCACTGCTAATAAATCACTCCATTTTTTTTTCAAAAAATGTCTCTACTCCCATTTTTTTTTTTTTTTTTGAGACAGAAGCTCACTATGTTGTCCATGGTAGAGTACTATGGTGTCACAGCTCACAGCAATCTCATACTCTCTGGCTTAAGCGATTCTCTTGCCTTGGTCTCCCAACTAGCTGGTACTAAATGCACCTGCCACAACAGCCAGCTAATTTTTGGTTGTAGTTGTCATTGTTTAGCTGGCCCGGGCTCGGTTTGAACCGACCAGCTCTGGTGTATGTGGCTGGCACCCCAGCCGCTGAGCTACAGGCACCAAGCCTCTACTCCCATTCTTGAAAAACAATTTTATGTGACATAAGATTTTAATTGGTAGTTATTTTATTTCAACATGTTAAAGATATTTTATTACTTCTTGGCTTCCAATGTTTGGTGTCAGTCTAACTGGAGGCTCCTTTGAAACTAATCAGTTTTTATTTCTTTTGGCTTCTTTGAAAATCTTCTTAAGTCCTTATCTCTGTACAATTATGGTATGTGTGTAGTGTAGATTTATTTGAGGTGCCTTTCATTAGTTCTAAAAAATTCTTAGCCATTATCTCTGTCTCATGTGTGTCTTCCTCCTCTTCAGCTGGACCTCTTGTTAGATGTGTGGTTGACCTTCTTAAGCTAAGAGCTCTAAACCCATGTTACGTAAGTTCTTGTACATAGTTTCTACACTGCTGGATCTCTGCATTCTGAATAATTTCTTCTTACCTATCTGCGTATGCACCAATTCTCTTTTCAACTGTTTCTTATACGTTGTTGATGCTGTCCACTGAGTTTTAGATTTCAATTGTTACGTTTTTCATTTCTAGAAATTCTGTTCAGTTCCCTTTCAGATATGCTAACTTTTTTTTAATAGTTTCCATTCCCTGAAAACATTTTAAGTTTTTCATTTTTAAAAGCATAGTCATTTTGGTTTTGCATCTGAAATATTCCAACACGTAAATTCATTGAAGATTTGTTTCTGACGTTCGTTGCTTCTACTAGTTCTTGTTCATGGTGATTTGTTTCCTGTGGTGGTTGGTTGCTGTTCACTGGGAGCCACTCTTTGTTTTCCCTTGGAAAATTATTTTTGATGATTCTTGAGGCCTAAAGTGAAGATGTCTTTGCCTCTGATTGGCGTATAGTACTACCGTCAGTTCAGAAATACTTGAAATTCATGGATTAAAGTTTTTGGAAACATTTTGGAATTGTATATATGGTACACAAGCTCCTGAAACATTCATACAGTTACAGATGCTCAGGGATAGTTTTTATTTCCT
>NW_003852436.1:5691814-5698717 GCF_000181295.1 Otolemur garnettii
TCTCTTGAGACGTATTTTTAATAATTCCTTGAAATTCTAATTCCCTCACTTCCTCCATTCTGTTGATCTTATTTGCTATCCAGATTCTGAACTCTATTTCTGACATCTCAGCCATCTGTTTATGAATGGGATCTACACTTGTGTCTGCCATATCCTTCTTTGGGGAGCTTGATCTACTCTGGTTACTCATGTTTCCAGAGTTCTTCTGTTGGGGCTGCACCATGTTTATTTTCTACTGTTTGGTTTTTAGAACTGGTAGGGTGATTGAATTGGGGTTCCCAGGTAGTAGAGATAGCCCCTTACCAAAGCTCTAGGCTTTGTAGTTGTGGCTTATCTCCTACAACCTTACAAAGGTCCCTTTCAGGATTTTGGCTGGAGACTTGGAGGACCTACTTGGTGAGATAGTGCAGGCTAGCTCTGTTTAGATATCAGCCAACCTCTACCCTCTCCTAATGAACCACCCTATTAGATTTAAATCTAAACTGTGAAGAGATACAAACAGCTGTGGCACCCAGCCCCCACCCTTCAGTTCTTTTACCCTATAGAACTTCAAAGGTCAACCTCAAAATGTCCCAGAGTAGACAGCCCCAGACACGGGTTCCAACCAAATTGTCTCTGGCAGCGCAAATCTTGCCCAACAGAGAGAGATTCAGGGACAATTCAAAGTAAAAGGATTCAAAGCACAATTGGAGCCAGGGATCCACACTCCCACCTGCCAGACTCAGTTCACCTTGTTGTCTGGTTCTCTGCTCACAGGCCCAGCTAGAGCCAGGGGTAATGCCCCTGCCCACTGGTCTCAGTCCACATAAAGCTAGCCTCTGGAGTAAGGTCTGGAGTAGTGCCTGCCAAACAAGTTGGAGTCAGGGGACACACCCCTACTTGTCAGTCTCAGTCAACTGCCTGGCAGGCCACTGTTTGCAGGCTCTGTTGGAGTCAAGGCGCTGGGCCAGCCCTCTGGTCTCAGTCCACACACAGCTAGCCTCTGCTTGCCAGACCAGTTGTAGTCAGGGAACCACACCCTGCCTGCCAGACTCAGTCCACTGCCTGGCAAGCCTCTGTTCACATGCTCTGTTAGAGCAGGAAACCATACTCCACCTGCAGGTCTCAGTCCTCACCTGGTAAGCCTCTGCTCACCAGCCCAGCTGGAGGCTGTGGAATATGCCCTAGCCCTCAGAGCTTGGCTCACACCCAGTAAGCCGATGCTGGGAGGCTTCTGATGGAGTCAGGAGACCACGCCCTTGCTCTCAGGTCGCAGTCCACGCCTATTAAGCCTCTAGTCTCAGGCCCGGCAGGAACCAGCCCTGTCTGCCAAACTCAGTCCACATGGGGCAACCACTCTCCTGCTGTTGGTGTTGTCAGGACCAGGGGTTCTGCACCCCATCCTGCTAGATACAGCCCAAACCAAGGGTCAACACTACCACTGGCTGGGCATAGTCATAACCAAGGGACTGCTTCTCCTCCCACCCAGTGCTCCTTTCTTCCCATACCCTTCCAGATTTCATCCTGATGTTTGGCAGTCCACAATATGCCCAAGTCTCTCAGGACAAAACCAAACACTCTGTGCTCTGCAGGGGGCAGAACTTCAGACCGCCATGCAAAGGGGAAAGGGTGGACTGGGAGTTTGGACTTGTGGGGAAAAATTTGTTCAATTTTATGCCTGGTAGGGTGGTGTCTAGGTTCATAAGCAGGATCTCCCTGGAGAAAGAGACCTGGGGTTTAGTGGCTCTCTCCACTGAGGCAAAATGAGAGGTCTTTTGTTCCCTGCTCCTTCACAGATAGCCTGCGGCAGGCCTCCTGCTTGTGGGAAGGGTCTCCCATCCTCTAGTTAATAGGCTTTGTACTTGTATTTGTTTTCTTGAATGCTCTTCCTTAGAGTTACAGCTTTCCAAACTTCTTTCTTGGCTCAGCTCCCCATCTTTGGCTTCATAGAGTCTGATTCTGTTCAGTTTTTCTTCCTTTGCTCAGGAGCCTCTGACAAGGGTTGCTACCAGTCAGCCTTCTTCCCAGAATTCCGACTCTAGATTTTGATTTCTGTTGTCTACACTCTACAAAGCCACTAGAGCCAAAGTTTATTTTAGCAAATGCTCTTAGGACAAAAACAGTTTCATGCTCTGCTAACATCTCTGGATTCTCTTCTCTATCTGGCTTATTTTCTGGAAATTCCTTACTATCTCATTACAGCTCTAATGCTTTAATGATTTTGTTATTATGTACTATATATTATTTTAAGTTGCCCCCAGCAAAGAAAGGTCTGAATAACTTAGCCTGCATACAGTTAGCCAAGGAGGTCTTCTTTTATGATTAAAAAAAGAAAAAAAACAAACTATATTTAAGTGTTTCTATCCCTGTCTCATTTCTAATATATTAGGTATTTGTGTGTGAAACTTCCAGGGCATTTTTGAATTATTTCTCCTCTAAAGACACTACTCATAAGGTCTTTAATTTCTAATTCTTTATGTTTTGCTTTTTTCCTATTTTCTTTCTCTCTTTCTCTCTCTCTTTTTTTTTTTTTTTTTAAAGTCTCATTCTGTCTCCCTGGGTAGTATACTGTGGTATCATGATAGCTCACAGTAACCTCAGTCTCTTGGGTTCAAGCAATCCTTTTGTCTCAGCCTCCCAAGTAGCTGGGACTCCAGGCTCCAGCCACAACACCTGGCTAGTTTTTCTATTTTTAGTAGAGTCACTGTCTCTACTAAAGAGTACTCAGGCTGGTCTCAAACTCCTGAGCTTAAGGGATCTACCTGCCTTGGCCTCCCAGAGTGCTGGGATTATAGGTGTGAGCTACTGTGCCCTGCCTCTTTCTCATTTTTTTGAGCAGTTCCCTAACTCATTTAATTGAATACTTAGCTCTTTTAGCCTTTATTTTCCAAATAATGAAAACATTTAGATAACAAATTTGTTTTTGAGTCTATCTTTGTACGTAACCCATTAGTTTTCTTATTTCGCAACCTCCTTATTCTAAAGGATCAATAATTGTAAGTTTGATTTTCTTTTTGTCCTAACACTTATTTGGGATAATTTCCCACTCAAATTTCTAAATGATTTCTATTCCCCACTTATTTAATCATTTCTTATTAATTTAATTATATTTTAGTATTTTTAGTGACTGTGATCTGTTGAATTTTAGAGTATTTTTTAATAATGAATTTTTAAGGACCTAATATATTGTTAATTTTAGCATATATTCCAAGGTCTTTGTCAAAAATAAATAATCAGATAATTGTATATATCCAACCTTTAAGATATGCATAAACATAAGTAGTGGATATTAACTTTTTTAATAAGGGTCTTATGAGACCTTTTTCTTCTTCACTCATCATTAATTCAAATGATTCAGGGATAAAATAAAAATCTTTCTTAGAGAATATGTTTTCTAAATTTGAAGATATTTTCCTTTAGGTTACTTTACAATACTTAATATTTTCACTAATGACTCTTGAAAGAGCAAAGCATGCAGTTAGTGTCTGTAACAACATTGTTTTTTCTCACTGTCAAATCTTTATCTCCTACACCCCTTTCAACAATGGACACATATCAGTTATGGCAGAATGGTCTTTCTGTGCCTTCTCTTTCCAGTAAGCAACATGATGACTTGGGGGGGGTGTTTGTTTTTTTGGAGGGGGGTGTATTTCAGACTGTCATTTGTGTCAATTTTTTTCTTAGCAACCTTTTTTTAATGGCAAGGATGTAATCTTTAAAAGGACTTTGGAAAGTCAGTCTCTCTTTCTCTCTCTTACCCCCATCTTGCTTAATCATATTAATAATGCATTTTATTTTTATAAGAATAAAATAGTTTCTCATAAAAATTTTGAAAATAGCACCTGTGATATAAATGACGTAAGGGGGAAAAAGGGTGTATATAACCTCATCACTCCAAGGCAACCACTGTTAACTAGTTGTGCTTGTTTCCTTTTAATATCTTTTCTAGAATTGTTTTTATACAATTGAGATCAATTTTATATTCTGACTCTTCCACTATTATGTCATAGACTTTTTTTTTTTTTTGAGACAGAGCCTCAAGCTGTCACTCTGGGTAGAGTGCTGTGGCATCACAGCTCACAGTAACCTCCAACTCCTGGGCTTAAGTGATTCTCCTGCCTCTGCCTCCCAAGTAGCTGGGACCACAGGCCCCTGCTGCAATGCCAGGCTATTTTTTGGTTGCAGCCATCATTGTTGTTTGATGGGCCTGGGCTGGATTCAAACCTGCCAGCTCAGGTGTATGTGGCTGGTGTCTTAGCCACTTGAGCCACAGGCGCTGAGCCAACGTTTTCTATTATTAAACACTATTCAACAGAATTTTGTTAAAATGTCTTGATAATATGCCACTACTTACTTATTAAAAATATTCCTTTAATATTGACTATAATTTTGATATCTTTATATTATATGCTATAATGATTTTTTTTTTTTGCAGTTTTGGCTGAGGCCAGGCTTGAACCTGCCACCCCCAGTATATGATAGCCACAGGCATCACCCACTTTAATGAATTTTTTTTCTCAAACATTCAGGTGCATGAGTTTCTGAGTCAGTAAGTCTAGGTGGGGCCAAAGAATGTGCATTTCCAACAACTTCAGGTGATTTTGATGCTGTTTGTCCAGAGACCTAACTTGGAGAATCACTGTAATAACAATGGGTAAAGATTTCCTTCAATCATTTCTTCAATAATTACTTCTTCCCTACACAGTAGTTTATATCTTTGTTATTACAGGGGGAAAAAATACTTATACTGATTAGAAAAGGAAGTAATGATGTTCATTAAAATGTTCTCTAAAATCTTTAGCCCTTTGCACTGGCTGTGGAATCTTACTGGGATGCTGATCCGTTTGACCCTGTAGCTACATCACCATACAGCTGGTCTCATTTTTTTGGTAAAGTCACCTGCTCTCATTTAATTCATTTCCTTTGGTGTTTTCCTTCCTGTGGAAAGTCTCTGACATCTGTCCCACATACTTCTTTTGAATACAAAACTCATCTTTTGTAATTTTATTTTTAACTTTTATGAGCCAATTACTCTTACTCTTACTCTTTTGTGATCTTTTTATTCCTTATGTTTTTAAAAGATAATCTAGACTATAATTATTTATCATTGCTCTTTTTTAATTCTTATTTTTTAATATCTGTAACTACATTCTGTTGAAGTTTGTATTTAGGCCCGAGCCCTAATGAAATGCTGGCCACAAATGGCTTCCCACTTCATTGGCGCCATCATGTGGTGGAATTGTGTGCTGCACCAAAAAATTTGCCAACATGGTGCCATCATATCATATATTACAGAGAAAGAACACTAACATTGGAAAGATCACAATAATTTGGGAGAATCTGAAACAATCCTGTTACTTTAGTAAATGCACAGCAAAATGGGAGGTAGTAAATACCAAGATTATGTGTGTGGACACTGAAGTCAGTTGCCTAAGATCAAGGCCAGGCTCTATCATTTATTGCCGTGTGACCTTGAGCAACTGCCTCAGTTCCCTCATATGTAAAGTGGGAATACCAGTACCAGGATCTCACAAGGACGTTAAGAGGAATGATTAATACCATAATAATACAGTAACCATCAAATTGTTTTATAATATCAGCAGTGATTAGTTACCCAACCATTATATTTGGTTTTCTCTTTATATTCAAACCTAGAATAGAAAGAATATCAGGAAAATGATACCCCCTGAAATTAAAAAAAGGTATAATTATTTTCAGAATTATCAGAAGTAGCATGAAGTTAAAAACTGCAAAATACAGAAATTGAAAAAGCATTTAAATAGATTTTTTTTTTTTTTTTTTTTTTTTTTTGCAGTTTTTGGCTGGGGCTGGGTTTGAACCTGCCATCTCTGGCATATGGGGCCGGTGCCCTACTCCTTTGAGCCACAGGCACCGCCCTAAATATAAAATTATTTTTTAAGAGAAGAAAAATTCTGGGAAGAAAAGCCTTCTAGACTCTTATTACCATACAAGATGAAATTTTGAAAGTTAATTTTGTTAAATTAAATACCATTGACAGCCAAAATAAATAATTATAAGGAGGAGTAACTTAAAACCTTTTGAAGGTGGCCAGGTACAGGGTTTCATGCCTGTCATCCTAGCACTCTGGGAAGCTGAGGCAGAAAAATCGCTTGAGCTCAGGAGTTTGAGACCAGCCTGAGCAAGACCAAGATCGTGCCTCTACTAAAAGTAGAAAAATTAGCCAGGTGTGGTGATCTTTGCCTGTAGTCCCATCTACTGGGAGGCTGAGACAAGAGGATCAATTGACCTTGAATGTGAGGTTGCTGTTAGCTATGATGGCACCCGGACACCCTAGCCTGAGCAACAGAGTGAGGCTCTGTCTCAAAACCAAGTAAAAAACAAAAAGAAAAAGAAAAACCTTTACAGGGTCAAAAAATACTTCTAACATTATAAATGATTTATAGCCCCCAATCCTCTCAATGGTCTACTAAAAAGAAATGTATACTTGTATAAGTCCTTGAAAGAAATACAATTAAAACAAATCTGTATATTGTAAGTTTTATTAGAAAATCAAATGTAATTATTTTTATTAGACTAATAGGATGGAAAAGATCTAAAATCAGTGAGAGTAAAGAAAAGCATGCAGACTTGCTATGGTTTCAATGTTTCCCAAAGTTCATGTGCTGGAGGCTTGATTCCTAATGCAGTTGCGTTGGGAGGTGGGACTTTTGAGAGTCTTTTTTCTCTTTCTCTTTCCTCTCCTTTCTTTCCACTTTTTGTCATGGGATGACGCAGCACGAACATTTTCTCACATGTGAGCCGACTATATCATCCTTGGTAGAGTACGGCATCACAGCTCACAGCAACGTCAAACTCTTGGACTTAAGTGATTCTCTTGCCTCAGCCTCCCAAATAGCTGGGACTACAGGCGCCTGCCACAATGCCTGGCTATTTTTTGTTGCA
>NW_003852436.1:5699439-5701567 GCF_000181295.1 Otolemur garnettii
GAACCTGCCACCTTAGGTGTATGTGGCTGGCTCCTTAGCTGCTTGAGCCACAGGCGCCGAGCCCATCCGGTCTTTTCTTCCAAGTCCTGAGGATAGGTTGGTTACCAGCTGAAATGTATGTAGGTATCAGGAAGTAGGGGAAGGAGCCCCTTCTTAAGCAATTCAGAGTGTGGTATAGTGTAGCTCAGGAGGTGGCCAGGCTTGCCATGACAGAGATCAAAGGTCATCTGCTTAACAGGTCTTGAAAAAGTTGGGAAGGCCTCTTGGGTAGAGGGTCCAAGGCCAACTGAGTTAAGTTCCTTAGTCTGGGTGGATGTGTTACTGGAAGGTAGGATCTCAGAGATAGAATCTCAAAAACTACTCTGGGGTAAAGAAGTAAACAGTGGCTCGATCTGGCTTCTTCCACTAACAGGGATGAAGTCAAGGTTGTGTCCAGGGTAAGAGAATGAAACCATTTAGCAGTCACCTACAAATATCCACAAGTTCTGGGTTTCGAGGCTAAGGTTTGCATGATGAGAACATTGGTATTCCTATTTACAGCCTTAACACAAAATAATACATAGCTTTAAAAGTCCCTATAGAACTGATCTACAGTTCTGAGCAATTCAAATGAATATTCCTGAAAATCAGTTGGATATGAGGCCACTGATGAGGCCATGTTATAGCCACACCACTTACTGGGAAATTTTTATTCAGGTTCCAATTTCTCCTGAGGTATCTACATAGACACAGCAGATAGTGTTTAATACTGCACACATTTTTCCTAGTGCAGCCAACAGGCGATCTTTGAGCCTTAAGCCTTTTGTAGTTTCTTTCCTCTCAGTCTTAGAATCAGAGACAAATCTCTAATCACATTTCTTTTGGCAAATAGTCTGTAGATTGGGGCCAGTATTCTCAGCAAGCTTTTGAATGTTACTTCTGGGGTAGTCATCCCAAAATATGTCAGAGGCATGTACTTTGTAGTAAATATTTTTAACATTTTTTTCCAGTGTCCACTTTGTAATAAAAAGATTTTACATATTAAAACCTAATATGTTGGCTCAGCATCTGTAGCTCAAGCAGCTAGGGCACCAGCCACATACACCAGAGCTGGAGGGTTTGAATCCAGCCCAGGCCTACCAAACAACAATGACAACTACAACCAAAAAATAGTTGGGCATTGTGGCAAACACCTGGGTCCCTCCCAGCTACTTGGGAGGCTGAGTCAAAAGAATGACTTAAGCCCAAGAGTCTGAGGTTGCTGTGAGCGGTGACACCACAGCACTCTACCGAGGGTAACAGCTTGAAACTCTGTCTCAAAATAAATAAACAAATAAAATATAACCTAATATGTTATCTCAGGGCTAAGAAGCAGAAAGAAAAGGCAAATTGGAGCAAATATGACTACTGTATAAAATTCTATATTCTTTGACCAGGCTTTTAGTCTTGTTAACAGATCAGTTTAGTTAAACAAGCATGTCTCATTCTATGAGCTGAAATTGCAGACAAGGCTGGAATGTAATACAGGTGGGCCACAGTTTCTTAGTTTTGAACCATATTTTTCTCTTTCTAATTTTCCATTTTACTAAAACAAATTATAGACAAATTATAGCAGAATCAACTTAAATGCCACAATAAACTGTACTTTCAGTATACTTGATCTGATTATTTACAGAAAGTGCAGTAAGAATAATTATTAGCCATCTAGGCTTTTCTTTATTTTAAAATTGACTTGGCTGGAACCTTTTATAAGGAATCTCAGGTTAGACTTGAAAGCCTCTCACAAGCCAACGTTTCATCTGTGCCATTGGATACCTGTATGCATTGGGTAGATTCCTTTTCTCTCAAGGTCTCAAAGCAAACTGGGATTCCTGGACCTATCAGAAAGTGGCATTATTTACTCACTGCAGATCAGGAAATGTTATTGATGAGGTATCACCTCTGAAAATGTCATTCCAGTCAAAGCCTTGGTAAAATAACCATTGTCTTTTATTGTGTCCTATAGAAGACAACAGAATCATATGGAACTTCTGCAAATAACTATATTGCAGAAATTAAGAATCCTTATGGTTTTCAAATTCTGGACAAATCAAAGAGAGAAAAAAATGCTTCAAATTTCATTTATAAATATATACATTGTTGGAGCAGC
>NW_003852436.1:5702288-5707116 GCF_000181295.1 Otolemur garnettii
ATTACTTTCCTTGAAGGACAAACTTTGGACATAGCCAGTCACAAAAAACACTCTCTGAGATGAATCAAAAATTATTACTGATAACATACACTAAGACAGACTAATATTCCATGATACTAGAACATATGTATATATACAATACAATCCACAGAAAATTAACCACCATTTCATATTTGATGATATTTCTTATACAGTTTTAACACACTGAATAAGACTAATATGTCTTTCTTAGATTTTCAGTGGTCTTAATATTTCAAAAAGATCAAATTTAAACTTTTGATATTGAAAGATTTGTCAAATATCAAAGGCTTAATACATTTGTTCAAATGGGATTATAAGTCTAACAGCAATACAGAAGGTTATATGGGTATAACCTTAACCCTTTTGAAGGGTTCAGTATTCTCTAGTTAACCAAAACCCTAATAGAGACAGTACAGGGATTATTTTCTTTCAAGCCACTTACTGAAAAAGTAAAAAAAACTTTTAGCGTTTAAATTAAATGCAACAGGTAACTAAATTTTATAAATTGTCGGTAACTGGATCACACGCAAATTCCTTCACAAATTTCCTTTTATGAGTTCTATTAAGTCTGCAGATAATCTACAAACATGCTAAACTTTACTCTTCCTTTCACTTTCTTTAAATAAATAGTCATTCTGTTTTAAGACAAAATTTACCATACAAGATCCTATCTTACAGAATATTTTCCATTCTGTTTAATCTTTCTTACCCCCAAAAAATACTTTTCACAAAACAGGATCACAGTTTACTATAAAGTTAATTATTTACTTGGTCAAACTGATAATTAGAAGATTTAAAAGACTCAGTTTCCCAAACAATCTAAACAGACAAAGTATTACATTTTACAAATGACATAGATATTTTATGAAAAATAACATAACTTTAAGGTTTTAAGTTACTGAAAAGTGTTCTGAAACCACAACATAGGCACCATTCCTGACACTTTTTCTGTCCTCCTAAGTCTCACGTGGCCACATAAGCATCAAAGATGGCTGCAAAGGACAGGACCTATCTATGTCCTTAATCTACTTAACAGGTGCAGAGTTCAAGACAGAAAGGAAGAAAAGTGAAAGGTTCGATTTCTCCCAGAATAGCCAGGGAGCAAAGTTGAAGCAGGGAAGAGGCCATGTGGGCTAGACTGTGCCTCGGAGCTGCTGGCCTAGGCAAGGAGAATATGTTCCTAGGCTTCACCACAGCCACCTACCTGACCTCAGACTTCAGAGGCTAAGAATCAAAAACATAAGCTCACAGTCAAAGATAGCAAAATTTAGAAATATTACAGGGGTGGCAGTTCTATAATCTTTAAACATTTGAACTTTAGTAACAGGTTTAAAACGAATTTTATTTATCAAAGAATACCAAAGTCACCTGAACAAAAAGGCATTTGAGTTCTTTTCTGTTTCCTGACAAAATATTTGATGTAAGCATTTACTTTTCCTTTTTATGATAAAGCCAATTAATTAGAGATCTTTTGCATATTTTGATAGTAAATGTCACAGGTACATAACATACACAGACACACAAATAGAATTTGACACATAAAGACAAAAGCACAATTTATATTTTCTGGCTTTTAAACATATATTTTTATTCAGACTATTAATCTTTTAATTACCTAATTTATTTATGTTGGGAATTACCTAGGTTATAATTATTTTAAATTATTTTTCTGTTAACTATTTTCATACCCTGTAAATTAGATATATAAATATAGTTAAATTACTGCTTTTAAACTCAAATTCCACCAAGAAAAAGAACAAATGTTGAGTATTTTAACCAGACTTGTCTAAACAAAGTAACATCATTATTACAACCCAAAGATCCATTTAAAGGCCATTTTCCTCCAGAGTAAAGATGATATATCAGCCAGGCTGTGTTACAGTAAAATTTAATTACTTTTTAGTTATATCAAACAGAATATGCCCCAATGGGCTGTCATTTGGGAGTTAGGCCTAAGCTCCCATAATACTGACCAGATATAGAAACACCAGATTTCTCAAGAACAAAAGCTGAACTGATGAGAACTAAAGTGCTCAGTGCGTAACCAGAATGAAGCAGGTGGACTTTAGTGATAGGTACGGCATGTGTGTGAGTGCAGAGCCTGAAGAATCCCAGGAGAAATCTCCCTGCTATGCTGCTAGGAGCATTCAACGCTTCTGGGCCTTCCTGTCCAGGCTTCCTGGGCACACTTATGGGAACAGTCTAGGGGACCCTTTGCGGCCACAGAAATGTCACCAGATGAAGGGAGTCTTGCCACCTGTCATTGTCAGCAAATGTGCATAGACAGTGACAGGTCCACCAAACTTTGTCAGAAGGCCAGGATTCTGGAGCAGACTTTCCAAGACTGTTCTGTTCTTCCATTTCCAAAATCAGTTTTATACATAAAAGTTCAAAGCAAAGAACACACTAACCCCTATTCCAAATAATAATCAGCATAACTCAGGACCTATTATGACATTCCAATTCAAAAGTTAATCTCCTGAATTAATCTACCTAAACTACTCAATACAGGCATCTTTATGTGGAAGATAAATTTACCAAACAGCAAGAATGGGAGACGAGGTGAAGGTCAGGCAGGATCTAAACCAATCAGATCAGCTGTATCATGTCTGCCCTAGGCTGCCTGACCCCATCTTATTCTCACTACATGTGCTTTCAGTTTGATGGACCTATTCCCATCTCTGCACATTGGCTGACAATGACAGGTGGCCAGACACTCTTCATCCAGTAACAATTAGGTCACCAGGGGTATGCCCTCATACATTTGGTTAACACTGTTATCATAGGAGTGAGTTCCTTATAAAGGGATGAGGATGAGTTTGCCACCCCTCCACCCCTGCTGCCTTGCTCTCACCCTCTCCTGCCCTTCCACCATGAGATGATGCAGTGTGAGTTCCTTGCCAGATGGGAGCCCCTCAGTCTTGGACTTACCTGCCTCTAGAATGTAAGAAATAAATTATGTTTAATCTTTATAAATTACCTAGTCTCAGATATTATTATAGCAGTACAAAATGGACTTAGATAGGTGTTATCTCCCACCCCTCTTCCTCTTTAAAACCTTGCATCATCAAATAAAAGTAATCTTGCCAGAACCAGAATCTTACATTCAGTTTCCAAACTGTAGCTTTCCCAGCTAATTAGCATTGTTCAATGAATTTTTGTTATGCCATTATGCAAATGTAGTCAATGCTCATTATCTTTCTACTTAATAAATTCATCAAAAGCTGTCCAGGAACACATCTTCTGTTTTGTCAACTGCACCCACAATCTTGTTCCCAGATTTTTCATCATTATTTTCAGACTGCGAGGGAAGGAAAGCGAGAAATGGGAATAATTTCATGAATTCTAAATATGCTGTAACTCTGTCTTAGTATAATATTCAAGCATATAACAGCTGTCTGCAATTGCTCCTAGCACACCCCAATCTCAGAACAGTGCCAAGTTGGTGCAGTTGGTTAAAATGTGGCACTGATATGTCCATACTCATTTCTGATACGAATCAACTGGCTGTGCAAATAAGAAAAATGTCATTAGTGTCAATCTGAACTTCTGAGGTGAGCAGTCTGGAAAGTCTATGCCTTTGATTATTGAGATTTGGGATTTCCAGAAACCTAAATATGGTGTTTCTTGGCACATGTTCAGTATACATAAATACCTATGGCATTTTCCATTTATTTAGATCTTCTTTCATTTCAGCAACATTTTGTGGTTTCAGAGTACAACTATTGTATATCTCTCCTAAATGTATTCCTAGGTATTTATAATACAAATGTTACCAAAAGTTTGGTACTTGGCAAACCAGCAAGAATGAACAGTCAGGACAAAAGGTTTAAGTAAAAGGAAAGAGAAGTTTATTAATTTGCCAGCGAACGAGGAGGCTAGCAGACTAGTCACTCAAAAGACTGCCATTCTGTCTTTAAGTAGAATTATGGGGCTTTTTAAAGGGGGTGGTGGTGGGAGTGTGCATTCGGGTGGTGGGAGTGTGCATTTGTCATTCATGTGACCAATGTCACATGTCCTGGCTTCAGGCTATTGTTTCTTTAACATAGTTGGTTTTGGCTGACCTTATCACAGGTGAAGATAATCTTGTAACCTCTGAACAATCCTGTTGTGCCATCTCCTGTGGTTTAAGATACTAGAAAAATAGTAAAGGACATTTTTCTGTCCCTTTGATTACTGGTCTTGGGCAGAAATGAAGGTTTTAATTTCCAAAAAGGGTATGGATTTTAAAGAGATAATTTGTAATATATTTTGTCCTTTTTCATACCTTTACCTCTGTTATGCAGATGCTGTGTGACTTACAATGAGGTCATATTAAGACTAAGCCCATCATAAATTGAAAATATTATAAGTCATAGGTGTGTTTTCACCTCACAATGTCACCTCACAATGGGTTTATCAAATACATATCGTGTTCACACCATTGTAAAGTCAAAAATCATAAGTCAAACCATCATTGAGTTGGGGACTGTCTGTATTATTATAAATGGCATAGTTAAAAAGTACATGTTCCAATCGCTGCTTGCTAGTAAATAAAATAGGTTTTTGTATATTGAGTTTTTACTCTAGGACTAATTTCAATTATTAATACCAGTAGATTTTGAACATTTCTACAGGGACAGCATACAAAAACAATTCACTAATCTACAGATTTTCTACATAGACCACTGTGAATAGACAGTTTTACTCTTCCTTTCTAGTTTTTATACCTTTTATTATTTTAATTATTTATTGAGTTGTCTAGAATCTCTGATACAAAGTAGAACAGGTAAGAGCAGGTAGCCTCATCTGTTTCCAATCTTTGGAT
>NW_003852436.1:5707519-5716037 GCF_000181295.1 Otolemur garnettii
TTATTAATGTTGGGCAAACCTTGCATTCTCAAATAAACCCCAATTGGCCATTGTATTTTATCTTTTTTAGTATTATTCTTATCTAATTGCTAGTATTTTATGTAGGAATATTGCATGTTATTCATGGAGGGTACTGATCTGTGATTTTTTTCTTCTAATGTCTGTTAGGTTTTTCTATGAGGGTTATGGTGTCATTATTCCCTCCTCTTCTGTTTTCTTAAAGTTTATGTAAGATTGAAATTGTATGTTCTTTAGATGTTTGATAAGAGTTTATCAGTGAAACCATCTGGGCCTCGAGTCTTACTTGCATTGTTAAATTATTAAAATCCTGTAATAAATATGGAAGTATTCAGACTTTCTATTTCTTCTTCAGTGTTTTGCTATTTTTCAGATTTTGTTGGTCTAAAGTTGTTTATAACATTTTCCTTTGATAGTTTTAATTAGTATTTTTCAACCTCAGCACCATTAGTAACTGAGGCCAGAAAACTGCTATAGCAAAGTGTCCTAGCATTGCAGAATGTTTAGGTGCTACCCTGGCCTTTATGTCCTAGATGTGGTTCTCAACCTTCCTAATGCTACAACCCTTTAATACGATTCCTGTGGGTCATGACCCACAGGTTGAGAACCACTGTCCTAGATGCTGATAGCAGACTTTCCAGTGTGACAACCAAAAATATCTCTGATATCTCTGGACATTGCCAAACGTTCATTGAGGGCATAACACCTCTGGTTGAGAAAACATGTTTTAATGTCTTTAGAATCTTCATACAATAGATACTGGCAATTTGTCTATTTTTAATTAGTCTTGTGGGCTATACAAAAAAACACAGTATATACTTGAGTTGGCCTGTGGGCCACAGTTTGCTGACTCTGACTTAATTTTTTCTTTTTTCCTAATGAAAGCATGAGAAAACTATAAATTTCCCTCTAAGAATACTTTAGCTGTATTTCATAAACTTTTAAATGTTTTATTGATGGACATTAGCTAATCAATGGTTATGGAGAGTATGTGTTTATGAAAATAACATGTGAGATTTACTGAGTGTTATTCCAACAAAATGGCTAACAAATTTTTGTTTGAGACATACGCATTGAAGAATATTCATATAATGACATAAAATGTAGTTATGTACATTATTACATACACTCTCTCAACTAGTTAATAAGTTGATATTAAAATATCATAATCTGACAGCAATAAATAGTATTATTTTGGCTCTTCTAGCTAAGAAAAGCCAGTCCGCAAGTACTAGGACAAGAAAATTACATGTTTTTATTATACCTTACGGAGCATTGATTTGCTGCCACCTGCTGGGAGACAGAAATGAATTTTCTGTGTCCTTAAAGGGTGAAGAATACCACATAAATAAATTTTGCATTTTCTTAGAAGTATTATCAGTGTTTTGTTTTAAAAAATACATCTGCTAGCTACAATTTTTTCCCAACTTTTAATTTGAAAAACTGCAAACATACCTACAGAACACTCATATACTATTCACCTAAAACTACGCAGCGCTATGTATTTTCTTTCTCCCACAATTATTTTTGGTTTTGGTCTGGATTATCAGAAAGAAATGTGCAGACATCATGACATGATTTCATGCCTACATAAGTAAGCATGTATCTACTGAGAACAAAAGGATTTTTTCCAATAACTACAATATCATTATCATTTCTGAGTAACTTAAGTCAACAATGTTATACTTCCATGTTCAAATTTTTAAAATCTTTAATCCTATCCAGTTGACAGTTGCCTTAAATGTAGCTCAGGCCTCCTGTCCTTTTTGTTCTGTCTTTTGCGATATTAAAAAGTCCAAACAAATCACATTCTGAGCGCATCTATTTCCTCACAATTGGATTCATTCTCGACAAGAATGTTACGTAGGCGTACTTCCCATAGCCTCACAGAGACAGGTTCATGCCTTTGTCAGTAAATAGCAATTTTCCTCCCAGGAAACATTACTAATACTTTGCAAAGTAGTGATGTTCCACAGAACACAGTTTAGGGAAGTGCTGAGTAAGAAAAAAGGTGACATGTAGTAAAATGGAGTTTGTAGAATAGAAAGGATTAAAAACCGTTTTCAAATTAACAAACTTCCTCATTTTTAAGGTAGTGCAAACTGAGCTTTCATAAAACTTAACCTTTACCAAAAAAGAAAAATGTACAGATGACAAAACCCAAACTTAAAACAGCCCCATGTCCTGTCCTTGTGTTTGTATTCAGTAGAGATTTGAG
Source organism: Otolemur garnettii (assembly GCF_000181295.1). Lineage (NCBI taxonomy): Eukaryota > Metazoa > Chordata > Mammalia > Primates > Galagidae > Otolemur > Otolemur garnettii. The sequence goes on from NW_003852436.1 coordinate 5,709,756, forward strand.
TCAAGGTCTGACTGCTTTTGTATTATTTCCAGTAGATCCTCCGCTTCCTTTTACACTAATTTTCTGTAATTGACTACGCTTGTGTCTATAATTACTCTTTGGGATAAAAGTGGTAGTCTTTTAGTCCAAATAATAATGAAGATATTTAGGAAGGCCAATAATTCAGTTTTTTATTGTTCTATATTCGGTAAGAATCAACCTGTATCAAATAGAGAAGGCCTAAACCCTCCCAGATCCATGAAATTATGCAAATCAAATTCAAAGACTGGGGGCTTGGTTCCAGATACTGGTCATACTGTATAGCCCCCATTCACCATTTCCACTCGCCATAATCTGATCCTGGCGATTGACTACGGATACTGTATTACAGTAAACATTCGGAAGATTAAGTTTTCCCTAAAAGTCTTAGATAGCATACCACGGTTTCGTTACCATTCCGCCCTGCAGTGAGGTGGCCAGTACTATTCATGTTCGTTTTCATCTCTATTCCAGGCCAGGGCTTTTCCCCTGCTCAGGTGTCTTCCCGAGGACATCCCTGTAGAGGCGAGCCTGAGTCCTGGCTTTTGGTGTAAGGAATATTACTCAGTATGAATGGGCGCCTTTTAATAGTAGAGGGGGGAAAAAAACCAACTGTGGTTCTTTCAGCCTTTAAAAACCATGCCATAGTAAAAAAACAGAACAAAAAACCCAGTGGAACGTTGAGTATTCATTCCAACAGGTTGCAAACCGCTTTGCGGAGTCTAGTCTCATCAGTTTGTCAAACTTTAGCCGTCTTGCCCACCAGTCCGCACCGTTAGCTTTCTGGGAGCGGAAGACCGGGGTCTACGTACCTCGGCCGCCGCGGGCGGCTGGGGCTGGACACGGCCTCCGACTCGAGAGCACCACCGAAGGCCAAGGAGTCTACTCGGACTTAGAAAAAAAGCAAAAGCTTCCCCAAAGCTGTAAATTGGCCTCCCCCGCCTCATTTTTCAGAGAACTGCCTCAGCGCTCCAACATTGTCCACCACACGGCAGCATTGCACAACTAAGTCCGCGGGGCCGAGCAAGAGCCGGGCCTCTGAGTTCCCCGCCTCTGCTCCTCGGCCCCACGCGCCGGCAGTCGGCGCTGCGCCTGCGCGGGCGGACCTGGCGGAAGGGGCGGGGCCGGCAGGCACTTCCGCGGCCGCGGGCGGGTGAGTATGGGGCGTGAGCGCGGCGTCGGGGAGTCAGGGCTGGGTTCCCGCCTCGGGCCGCCAGCCGGGGCCAGCCGGGTCGTCCCGGGCGCCCCCTGGAGGATTGGGGGAGGGGGAAGGAAAAGGAGAATATTAATGAATTGGAAGGTGTTGAGGGTGCGGGAGAAATGCTGACGGGGAAGGGTCGGCAAATGGGTTCAAAGGGAAGGTTTGGGTTTGTTTTTTTTTTTAACAAAAATGAAAAGCATCTGCAAGCTGATTTAAAATCGTCATTCTTTGGGGGCAGTTTTGTCAACTTACCTTTGTGCCACATTAAGGCAGCTTCGGTAAGGAGGCTCTTGCATTGTCGCCGCCAAACCTAGTGAATGGTTAACCTGGTGGCAGAAAGGCACGATACGTAGTGTGACTGCTACGGAAGAGGGAAATTAAAAGTCACTGGGGGAGAGGGGACAAGATCCAAGATGTGAAGGTAGGGTTCACACCAGGAGTCGCAACAGTATCAAATGCCGTGCCAGTTAGGGGCTAGAACTCTTAAAGCAGAGGACACGCTGTCTTCAAATACGCATTTCTCTTTAGAACATGAAATGCAACCTAAGCCAAAATAATCTGATAAAAGTTCCTATTTTATTCTCCTTCTTAAAAGTCGTTTCTCTAATACATACATTTCAGAAAACAGAAAATAAACAGACTAATAAAACTTTTCCAAGTTAGAAGACCAAAAGTTCTGAAAGAATTTTGGTGGTGTCTTCAATGTCCAGAATATTCTTTTACATGGGAAACACTAAGTATCATTTTCATTCCAAGGGGAAAAAGACGTTTTAAAAAGACAAAGACAGGCTGGGCACGCATAGCTCAGTGGTTAGAGCACCAGCCACATGCTCCAGGGCTGCAACAACAAAAAATATCCGGGCTTTGTGGCGGACATCTATAGTTCCAGCTACTTGGGAGACTGAGGCACGAGAGTCGCTTGAGCCCAAGAGTTTGAGGTTGCTGTGAGCTATGATGCCACACAGCACTCTATCCAGGGCAACAAAGTGAGACTTTGTCTCAAAAATAAAATAAAAGACTAAACAGCAGGGGTTTTTTTGCTGTTGGTGTTTGTTTTTTAGGGGCTGCATTCTATTAGGTAAGAAAATAAACATGCGAAAAGTTACATAATCATAGGAAATGTAAATCAGCATTTGAGATGTTTGAAGATATTTAAAGAAAATTTATATTTGGAATGGAAGGAGCTGATGAATGCTTGAAACATTTACCCTTCAGGTGATTTTGCCATGGGAATGTCTCTCATCACAGATCTGATTTTCAACACAGGCTAAAAATCTTACGTTCTTATGTGATTTTTCTTTACTTTTAACGTTAGTGAACATACACTGTACCTTCAGTGGTCCAGGTACAACTAGTTTGTGACCTCTCCCTATTTTCACCTGAGTACAGACAGCACCCCTCCACGATGAATCAATTTATGATTTTTCAACTTTACAACGGGCTTTTATGGACTTAACCTCATCATAAGATGAAGAGTGTCTGTGTTCAGAAATAATGGAATTAGAGATCAGAAAAAATCCTGGAGCCTGGCATCATGAGGAAAGAGTTCTTAAAAATGGAATTTAAGCTGAGTAGGATAAGAGAGGCATCAGAGAATGTGAAGGAACAGATGCGTAAAATCCCAGAGTTGGGGAAAGTAAGAGGCAGGTTTAGAAGATTATGACTTAAACTCTCTATAGAGGAGGTCTGGAAAGGCATCCACAAGAAAGAAATGGAAGAAAATTGTTTGGGGAAAACCCTATAATGCTAGACAAAGATTGGACTTTATCCTAAAGCAGTTGTTTTTGTCAAACTTGAACATATGTCAGAATTAACTGGAGGGTGTAGGAAAACAGACTTCTGTGCTCCACTTACAGAGTTTCTGATGGAGAAGGTATAGGGTGGGGCCTGAGAATTGCTTGTTTTGTGAAGGCCAAGAGGGAGATAGAAGGTTCCTTAGAAGTAATTAGGCTCGTCGCCTGTGGCTCAACCGGCTAGGGCGCCAGCCACGTATACCTAAGGTGGCGGGTTCGAATCCCCAGCCCGGACCCGCCAAACAACAATGACAGCTGCAACCAAAAAGTGGCCGGGCATTGTGGTGGGCGCCTGTGGTCCCAGCAACTTGGGAGGCGGAGGCAGGAGACTTGCTTGAGCCCAGGAGTTGGAGGTTGCTGTGAGCTGTAATGCCATGGCACTCTGCCCAGGGGGACAGCTTGAGGCTCTGTCTCAAAAAAAAAAGAAGTAATTAGCACCTGCTTAATGCCAGGCTCTCTCATCCACACTAGCTTATTTCATACCTTGACCCTGATATATGGGTCTTTTTTTTTTTTTTTTGAGACAGTCTCATTCTGTCACCCTAGGTTAGAGTTTTGTGGTATCATAGCACACAGCAACCTCAAACTCTTGGGCTTAATCCATTCTCTTGCCTCAGCCTCCCGAGTAGCTGAGACTACAGGCATGTGCCAATACACCTGGCTAGTTTTTCCTTTTTTTTTTTTTAACCTTTTATTAAGTCATATACACATAGATCATGAATACATTTATGCATATGTGGGGTACAATGTCTTTTTTTAATACAATTTGGAGTACTTACATCAAACTAATTAATAAAGCTTTTGCCTCATTTACTTGATTATTGTGTTAAGACATGTATGTTCTATACTTGATAGATTTGACTTGTACCCTTGCAATATGCTCCATAGGTGTGGTCCCACCGTTTGCCCTCCCTCTATCAAACCTCCCCCCTCTCCTCCCTTCCCACTCCATAGTTTTTCTATTTTTAGTAGAGATGGGGTCTTTCTCTTGCTCAGGCTGGTCTCAAACTCCTGAGTTTGAGCAATCCACCCACCTCAGCCTCCCAAAGTGCTAGGGTTATAGGCATGAGCCACTGCAGCCAGCCTGATGTGTGGGTCTTAATATTTTCATTTTGCAGATGAAGAAACTTTGAAAATATGAAAGATTGCCCAAGCAATGACTTAAAACTCTCCATAGATCCTAATTGATCTCAGGGCTTCCTAAAACAAGTGCAAATTTGAAGTAGGCTGGTAGCAGCAGGAATGAATCAAAGCATTTAATGACGAGGGAACTTAGAAAAATAGAGATTCCCCCAAGAAAACTGAAGCATAAAAGTAGAAATTGGGAAATCTGAGTTGTATTAAAAGGAATAAAAGGCAAAGTGGACAGAAAACTTCAGAGAATACCTTCATGAATCCAGGATGTATTCTGTATTACTCAAAAATAATAATGACCTATTTAAAATCTGTTTAAAAGTTGCTTATTTAAAAAGTCACTCTACATTACAAGAATTTGCTGAAATTTGAAGAAGAAAGTAAAGCCTTCTGTGGGGGTAGTGGAAGGTGGTAGACAGATTGATGGCATCTGACAGCTTATCTTCGAATTAAAAGTGGTTACCTGTGAGAAATGGAAGTACGTGGCATAACACTGCTTTGCCCGTATGAATTGTGCTATGCCGCAGACACTGACCTAACGTATTGATTTTGGAAATCCTATATACTTTTTCTTGCCAGAGTAGTTATTGAAATTGAGAATATTCATTAGATCAATTTCAAGACAAATATGCCAAGTCAGACTGGCTGCTGCTGAGCAAACTTTTAATGAAGGAAAACATCCATATATTGAAATCAGACTTTAGTCTTTAAATATATATTTATGGTAAAATCTGGGAAAATGTATGTTTTAGGAACAGTTAACTGAGTAATCAGTGTGAAGGAGTTATTGATCCGTGCAAAATTACAGTGTTCGTTCATTCCTTTATTCTGTGAGCAATAAACCGTACTATGGATACAAGGATATTTCATAGTCTAGGGAAGACTGACATCTTAAAAAAAAAAAAAAAAAGACCACAGTCCAGTATGGTGAGCACTATCATATAGTTGTGACCACTACACAATGGGAACAGATGGGGTGACAACTGAATGGCCGGAGGAAGGAGGCCAGGGAGCTCTTTAGAGAAGAGGAGACATTTGGGGTGGGTCTTGAAGGTGGATAATGAATTTGTGAGATGTTTAAGGTTTAGAAGGGCATTCCAATCAGAAGGAACATCATGGACAAAGCCCAAGATGCATAAAAGAGGGCGACTTTTTCTGATCCCAGTGTGCAGATCAGAACAGTTATAGCCAGGTGGTAAAAGCAAAAGGAGTGGCCTGGCGCGGTGGCTCACACCTGTAAACCTAGCACTCTGGGAGGCCAAGGCGGGTGGGTTGCTTGAACTCGGGTGTTCAAGACCAGCCGGAGCAAGAGTAGGACCCTTGTCCCTACTAAAAATAGAAAAGTTAGCTGGGCATTGTAGCGGGCACCTGTAGTCCCAGCTATTTAGGAAGCTGAGGCACGAGGATTACTTGGGCCCAAGAGTTTGAGGTTGCTAAGCTATGATGCCATGGCACTCTACCCAGGGTGACAGAGCGAGACTCTGTCTCCAAAAAAAAGAAGTAAAAGAGAAGATTGAATGAAGTTGGAAAGGTGAACAAGTGCACTCATAAAGAGTATGAAATATTTATGTAATGACTGTCTTGGCTGGATTGTAAACATCATGATGTTAGGAGCCATGTCTGACCCATGTATCAGTGTATGCCAAACCTAGCACAGTGCCTAGCAGATGATAGGTTCTCAGTGAGTATTTGCTGAAGGAATGAGTGGCTCAATCACAGAGAAAATATTCTCTTTTACAGATAAAGCAGAGGGAACCTTTTGAATAAGTGAAGCATGGAAGATGAATTGATAATAGTAATAGAGGTGGCTGTAGTAGACTGGAGTTTTTCATACTTTAGGTTGTACCCACTAGTGGGTTGCAATCTGAATTAAAAAAGATTAAAAAAGACAATATTAGAGCATATACATAAAATTGGAGTAATATTGAGAAACCTTAGTTTCAGTTGTGTGTGTGTATTGACTGATGTAAATGCATTTCCTCCTATAGACTGCAGTCGAAGCTTGAAACTCAGTAATAGAGAAACAAGGGAGTGAGGATGGAGAGAAGGGAATGGATGTGAAAGATACTTGTGAGGAAAACCAATGTGAATTCTTAAAACGCTAATGTCTGTGTGAACGTCTTACAGGGGAGGGGA
>NW_003852436.1:5716788-5717965 GCF_000181295.1 Otolemur garnettii
GGGACTACAGGCACCCGCCACAATGCCCCACCATTTTTTTGTTGCATTTGTCATTGTTGCTTTAGCTGGCCCAGGCTGGGTTCAAACCCACCAGCCTCAGTGTGTGTGACTGGCACCCTACCCACTATGCCCTACCTACTGAGCTATGGATGCTGCCTAAAGTATTAATTTCTTTTCTCTGGAGTTGACAGCATATAGATTTATATTTATGAAATCCACAGTTTTTCCCAAGTTCTGCCACTAGTTGTGAGGCCTTGGTCAATCAGTGTTGTTGCCGAGCTTCACATGTTAAATAAGACCCCATTCACTGTGGGACTGTTGTGAGGATTAGCTGAAGAAATGTGTGCATGGTACCACACACATAATGGACACTAGGTAAATGGTGGCATCTGCGTTCAGGTGGTCCACAGGGCTTGGAGGCACCAAGAAAATCAGCCCCCAAAGAGAGGCTTAAAGATGTCAAAATCTAAAATTATATACATCTAGGCAGCTTTTTGGTTTTGGAAGAAATGAAATAAAATAGTACCATCCTTTCCCTGGTTCCTTCTTTTTGCTTAACGGCCTTTTCAGATTTGTTTTGGCATCAGAAGGCAGAGAAGTTTGTAATCTCAAATTGTGATAAAGCCTGCAGTACAAGCCATGAACTTGTCAGATGGTTGGCCTGAATTTTCTGAGAATAATGTTAGATCAACATAGAGTATCCACTTATGAACCTTAAAAAAAAAAAAAAAATACCGGAACACTACCGTGAGCCAGACACCGTGCTAGATTCTGAGGAAGTAAAGAATAAGGTATTTGCTTTGTTTGGGGGAGGATCATGAACTGAGGTGAGGGGTGAGAGTTAGTAAGGAGAAGCCTACAAATTAATAAGTAAATTAGAAAACAAGAAGACAAATACTATACCTGCAGTGTGAACAAAAGGCTGTGGAGCCCTGAATAGCACCTGGAAAAGGCAGGGAGATGTGTGTCAGAGAAGGCGCTATTTGATGGATCAGATATTTGTCAGGCCAAAAGGTGGAAGATACACATTCCAGACACCTAATTTTTATTATAGTCTGCGAATGGTTTAGAAAAATCAACCATGCCCTAAAATGGTTGTTAGCTCATGTACATCACATTATTTCAGAATACTGTTGAATTTCGAATCTTAATTCTGATGAAATCTCAGTGCGTGGAA
>NW_003852436.1:5718073-5721854 GCF_000181295.1 Otolemur garnettii
CAAATTTGATTCTCATGTTAGGAAGAAATCTAAATGCAGCAGGAAGCAAGGTTATGGCAAAGATAATTAAATCATGAGTAGTTATAAAACATTTCTTATTAAAGTCTAAAAATTCTGAATTGTATCTTTAAGAAAAGATTTTTGGTTGCTTTTTTTTTTTTTTTTAACTGTAGCAACTGTATTAGTTTTCTGTTGCTGCTGTAACAAATTATCACAAAAAAATCAATGTGTCAGTAGCTCTTTGTTCTGTCCTGGAAGGTCTCTGGGAAAATCAGTTTCTTTGCATTTTTCAGCTTCTGCAGGCTGCCTGCGTTCCTTACCTCATGGTTCTATTACTCCTTCTTCAAAGCCAACAGGGCTGAGTCCTAACATGACATCGCTGTAATGTGCTTTTTCTCCCTCTTTTATTTTAAAGGTCCCTGGGGATTACAGTGGAGCCACTCAGATAATCTTTCTATCTTTAAGTCAACTGATTAGCAAACTTAATTCCCCTGAATTCTGAACCTTTAATTCCCCTTTGTTATGTAACATATTCCCAGATTCCAGAGAATTGGACTTGGACATGTTTGAGGGGCTACTATTCTGCCTATCACCGTAACATATGCTGCTTTTTAAAAATAACAGAAAAATATGGCCAGCCAGAAAACAACATAAAAGCCCCATTATACAACTCTTTCTGTAGATGAAACTATATACGCTTGGATAAACATATTCCTTCTGTGTTTGTGTACATAAAATATTATAAAAATATGGTGTCACACTTCCTCTCCATCAGAGGGATTTGTTTTTAAAAACCTTATGAGTTTCAGAATCTGGTACCATTGACCTGAGAAAATTGTTAAGATGAATGTCTGAAAAAGCAAGACATAATATTTCTAACCTAATGGTGTTTAGAGATTGGGCTTTTGTTTAGAAGAAAACTTTAATGTAAATTCCACTTCCCAGTGGAGAATGGTTCCATGATTTGAGTGACTCTAAATATTAACATGACCGAAGAGGGAGTTTTCATTTCTAAGTTTAATAAGAAAACTTTCACCCATTTGTACTACTGGGAATGCTAATTATATGTGGTTTGGAATATGGAGAAAACACTGGTTTTCAATTTTACTACTTCAGTATTTCATTTGTACGTTCAACTGGCCAAAATACGTTTTTTATTCTTCTAGGAAGATCACAAATCACATTGAACCAAACGCATCGAGTGTTTTCTTCAACTACAAACAAAATGAATATTCCCAGGCTGCTGCCCTATCCCCACCAGCATTTCCTAAAAGGCCTTTTACGGACACCTTTCCGATGTTACCACTTCATCTTTCCCTCACGTACACATCTGGGATCAGAAACCCCGCGTGCTCAGCCATTTAATTCCCCTGGACTCCATCGTACAAAGTTGATGCTGCTGTCAAATGGTTTAGAGAGAAAATTATGTGTACAAACCACCTTAAAGGACCACACAGAAGGACTTTCGGATAAAGAACAAAGATTTGTGGATAAACTTTATACCGGTATAATCCAAGGGCAAAGGGCCTGCTTAGCAGAAGCCATAACTCTTATAGAATCAACTCACAGCAGGAAAAAGGAGTTAGCCCAGGTGCTTCTTCAGAAAGTATTAGTCTACCACAGAGAGCAAGAACAATTAAATAAAGGAAAACCACTAGCATTTCGAGTAGGTCAGTTTTGTTTGTTTTGTTCAGTAATTATCTTTCTAACTTCTATATTCTATAGTAAGTCTAAATAGTTTGCAATCTATTGGGTTTTTTCCCCAGAATTTTGGGGTGAATTTTAAATGCCCTTTCTTTGCAAGCATTAGTCTTGTTATGTTGAAAATCTTGCCATGACCATTTAAAACGAGGCTCTGTTTTTTAAGCAAATAATGTAAGGTTTTTATTTTGCCAAGAAACATGTTCTGGCCGGATGCTGTGGCTCACACCTGTAATCCCAGTGCTCTGGGAGGCTGAGGTAGGTGGATTGCCTGAGCTCAAGAGTTCAAGACCAGCCTGAGCAAGAGTGAGACCCCAGCTCTACTGAAAAAAAAAAAAATAGAAAAAACTAGCTGGGCATAGTGGCAGGGGCCTGTCATTCTAGCTACTTGGGAGGCTAAGGTAAGGAGATCACCTGAGCCCAAGAGTTTGAGGTTGCTGTGAGCTATAATGCAAGGGTAGTCTGCCAGGGAGACAGAAACTCTTAACTCAAAAAAAAAAAAAAAAAATTGCTCTGGTTCTCAGAATAGAAATAAGCTCAGAAGAATTATTAACCAGCTTACTCCTTAATTTTGGTAATCCTTCTATTTAAAGAATTCCTTGTTTTTGTGGTTATATCATCTATAATTATCACATTTCAAAATTCTACTTCTTAAGTGTTTCATTAGCCTTTGTAAAGTGGATCTCACTTCTTTCAGATACTTTCTATTGCGTTTTTGGGAGTGGCTCTACACTCAGCCATCTCAGTTATCAAAACGTATTTTAAAAAAGAGATCATGTTTATTTGCTATCTGTATGTCAGCTATTCATTTGATTTCTTGAGCAATTTGACTTGGTTTTGTGATTGCAACACATCTTATTATACTTTTGAAATTGTGCATTTTAAAACAATTTAGGTATGTTTGACCAACAGGAATTAAGCAAGGCAGTTTGGCTGGAATGAGGGTGTCCCATGTGTGAGGGCACCATGTACGAGAAATTGTGTGAGGAGTGAGTAAATTTATTTAAACATTGACATTATATTATACTTTTATATCAGAGTTTATTGGCAACAGAGGAACTAAAACCTCCCGAGTTTCTGGATTAATAGGCATAACTGCTTTAGAGATGATTTCCAAATAGATCACCAACCAATATTTGTAATATTCCCCATTTTTTTAACTTCTTATTCTTTTGCCCTCACCAAGGGAATGTCATTTTGAGAATCCAACATTAGGTGTTGATAATCTTTATGTCTTGTATACAGAGAAAACAGCAAATTCTCAAAGACAAATTCTGCTTATGATGAAGCACATATTCCTAGGTTTTAGAGGATCTTTGAAGAAAAAATGTCCCAGAGATGTCTGGAGTTCACTAGCAGTTCACACATAACTTTGTAGTGCTGTTCTGGTTCTTCCAGCTTGATCTTATGAGGCCAGATGAACCTGTGCCTTTATCACTGTTTTTTTCATCACCATCATAAATAAAAGCAACAAATGTTTATTCAGCACCTTTAAAGGTTTTGAGGCAGGACCTGCCCTGAGAGTCATGGAAAGAAGCCAGACATACCGTATACCATACATACTCTGGAGTACAGTAACAATTAAATGCTTATGTTTTATATACTTCATTGAAGATTTCTATCTCATATGCCATGCCCTATTGTGAATCTTTTACAGTCATTAACTCATCTAGTTCTTAAAACAACCTGAAGGGCTAGGTACCATTACTACACCTTTTTTATTGTGAAAGATACTAAGACACAGAAAGAGGTTATGTAACTTGCCCGAGATCACCCAGCTCATAAGAACCAGAGCCAGGAGAACTGGCTGAGCAGCTCCAGAGTTCATGCTCTTACCTGCCTTGCTCTGCTAACTCTCCAAGCAGGGGAGCTTTCTGCCTTTCTTAACATAATTTTTTTTTTTCAGGGTTCAGTTTATGTTCTTTGAGTTATGAGAGAGATGAAAAAAAAGTGTTATGGCGGCACCCATAGCTCAATGGGTAGGGCGCTGGCCACGTACACCGAGGCTGGTGGTTCGAACCTGGCCCAGGCCTGCCAAATAACAATGACAACTACAACAACAACAACAAAACAGCTGCAC
>NW_003852436.1:5722149-5728947 GCF_000181295.1 Otolemur garnettii
AAAAAAAAAAAAAAAATTAAAAAAAAGAAAACAAAACTTTATTTTATAAATAGAAAATTAATTTCTCAATCACTATAGTCATGAGTTTTTCCAAGGGGAAGATAAAGTCTATATATAGAATTGGGGTAGGTGGCATAATTGCTGATTAGGATGAGAGGTGGGCCAGTGTAGACACTGAGCCCATTAACATGGGCAATGGATTCTGTTTAAAGAGATCAACATTACATTATCGTACAAAGGCAAAGCATGTTTTATAACTTTTAAAACTGAATTTTGTGAACATATGGAACTCAGGATTTTGTCTTTCTCATATCCCAATTACTCAGGAGTTAGATAAATAAATGGATTTTCATTTACTGGTTTTAGGCATGTTAAAATGTATTAAGGTGGTTTTAATAAATTAGGAGAAACAGGAAGTAGTCTAACATTTTTTCAGTAAAACTGATGGTAGTTCTGATTTCATTTGTTTCACTAAATGAGAAGCACTCTTTCCACCGTAGGATTGTCTGGGCCCCCTGGTGCTGGAAAATCAACATTTATAGAATATTTTGGAAAAATGCTTACCGAGAGAGGGCACAAATTATCTGTGCTGGCTGTAGACCCTTCTTCTTGTACTAGTGGTGGTAAGTATGGCTGATTCTTTCTAAATTGCAGAGTTGCGGGGGTTCTCTGTTACAATTTAGCAGGAATTTGCACAGCCGGTTACCTCAGACTGCTAGCTAAGTTTGGTCTCATGCAGGAAGGGGTTCTGCAGACTAAAGGTGGAAGTTGAGGGAGGTAGTTTGGGAGCATTGGACTTTATAGAGGAGGTCAGCTTGCGGGTAGCTCAGTGGGTGATTAGAGCCCTGGGATGCATGGTAGGCGCCAGTAGCTGACAATGATCCAAAGCAGATTTCAGCCCTGTGGCTCTCATATCTAAGGATAGGCCCCTTTCCCTCTTGTTTTTCCTGGCTGCATGAGCAGCTATGCAATTCAGAAAATGGGTCCTTACTCATTCATTATTTGCCTCATATTGTAACATCTCTTCTGTTAAGCTTTAAAGAAAAATCTGACTGCTGTTTATAACTTGTCACCCATTTATATTATATGTTCAGTTCAACAGAAAGCTCTTAGAGGGACCATGTAATATATTGTCGTTCCCCTTACAGCACTTAGCATGGTACATTATAGATTGCAGAATGTTCAGCAATTACTTTCCAATTTGAGGTCATGCAGTCACTCAAAGTTTAATTCACAGCTCATCAGAGATAAAATGAATATAAATTTAGTTCCTTAAAGGATCATTTAAAGAAAACATAAAGCATAGTATATAAATGCTCAGACATAGTTTTTCTCCCCTTGCCCCTCTTTGTGATTTAAGCTTCTCATATAACAGTTACTCACTTAAGTATTCAGAGGCCTACTACAGGTGAGGTGCTGTGCATGGAAAGTACTGTTCTGTATAATGGCAAATAGGACACAGTCTTCTTGGCCTTATGGAGCTTTGCTTCTTAAGAGGGAAACTAACAGTAAACACAAACCATTACAATATAACGTGTGTTGTGAAGGGGTAAATACAGGGTGCTTTGTGGAAATATTTGGTTTGTGTATTGCGGCATACTGTGAATTTAATGCTAAAACGTAAAGAATGGTGATATAATCATATTTGGGGGCCTTAGGACAATAGAGAGGTGGACAATTCCATCACAACCTGTTGAGAAATCTAATTCGGATCATTCAAAATGTTAGATTAACTGTAATAAAAATGCTAACTGTAAAATAAAATTTTTACTCACAAGTTCAAGATTAAATCCATGTCCATGTGTTATCTAACTTATTTACAGTCTTAGAACTTTGTAAACACATTTTAGTAAAAAATTTATTGATACATGGCCTTCAATTTTATATAGGTGAAAAGGCCTTTTCCCCTCCATCTTTATAATATTCTAGAATACTTGCAATAGAAAGAGAAAATAATAGCATGAGATAATCATAGACAGAAGAAATGATGTTATACAATAGTCTCTGGTTAAAGCTGCATAGCGAAGTAGTTCCTAACCTTTCACAAACAAAAGGTGAGGTGAAAACGGTACAGACTTTGAAAAAAAAGTACATGAGGATAAACAGAACACTATAAATATAAAATTCTACCTTACTGCATCCATACATACATTTGAAAAATCGTATTACATGAACGTTGGAGATGCATTACTCTTCTGGTCTGTAATCAATCCTGACTTACTCTTTGGATTCACAGACCCCCATTATAGCTTTGAGACCTTCCTGAGGGTCTGCAATTAACAGTTTGGGATTCACTGGCAAAGACAATTCTATGGGAGAGTGAATTTCATATTGTGTAGCTCAGTGTGAGAAGATGTTTAGGATGATAATTTTAAAGTATAGCTTTGGCACATTGTTGACTACACAGAGAAGATTTCATGTAGAAGATTACTTCAGAGAGAAGTTTTATGTGAAGTTAATAAGGTGGGGGGGGAGGGATAGGCGTGTGCTCTAGAATTAGAACCTATGAGAAAAACCTAAGCTGGAAAAGGGCATGCATGTCTTTAAGGAACTTCTCAATTTTTGGCATCAACTTTATGTGGGAAAGTCAGCCCGTAGAGAAAGTGAAAATAAATATTCACATTAAAACAGTACTACACCTACAAATGTTTTTATATGGCTAACTCAAAGTAGTAAAAGGTAATAGTAGTTTCAGAGCTTTCTGTCTTCTAGAATTTGCAAGTATTGATGTTTGTCAAAATACTACAATGAATACAAAACCATAACCAGTGTCATTCCACAGGTATTAAATTGAGTGTCTACTGTGGACGCTTTCTTAAGCATTCAGTGCACCGCGTATGTAAGACACTGTGCTATGGGCATGGAACTTAGTTAAAGCACCATTTCTCAACCTTGGCACTAGTGACATTTCGGGACAGTTGTGGGTGTTTGTCCTGTCCATTGAAGGATGCAGCATTCCTGGCCTTAACTTAGTAGATGACAGCAGCACCTGAGCCCTCAGTTGTGACAAGGAAATACATCTGTTTAGACATTTCTAAATTTCTCCTTGGGGCAAAATTGCCCCCAGTTGAGAACTTATTTGTATAAGACATATAAATATGAAACTAAAAAATATGTCATATCAATAATTTTCTATCCATTAACTCAGCTTTCATTACATTTAATGAAGGCTCCAAAATTTCTAAGTAAGAAAGAATTAAATGCAACAGACGTGGCAGAAAGGGCAGCTTGAAGGGTCATGACTATAACATTTACATGAGGCTGAGAAAATGTCATTTGTACACATAAGAGAATGGGGAGCAGAGGGTGTTCATGGAGACACTAGGAATGGGAGGGACACGAAAGCTCTCCTGGGCTCTCCAGGATGCTGGCACAGACTGCAGAGCAGTTGTACCATAGACATTCACAGAGGTTGTGGGGGAAAAGTTTCCTGACAGATTATGAAGGGACAAGGACTTTCACTGATTCTTTGTAAGGTGGAGAAGTTCTGTGCTGTTGCGATTAACGGTTTTTGAAGAGCATTCCCATCCATAATTATATTTGATTCTCCCAGTGTCTTACTACCTCTGTCAGATGGCTGAGGAAAGAAGTGTTCAGGTAGGTAAAGCAACTTCCCAAAATTGTGGAGAAAATGGTGGAGTCAGGATGCAGGCCTTGGGCTTGGCAGAGGTTGGCTCGGAAGCTGGAATTGGACCAGCAGGGCAGGGGTGAAGGATCCAGACTTAAATCCTTCATCAGTGAGAAGTCATTATAGATTTTGAGGGGCTTGAAATCCTACAGAGATTAATCTGGCATTATTGTACACAGTGAGTTGAAGGAAAACTCAATAATATGAAATACAATTGAGATTTAAGGAGAAATGACATAAGGACGTCTCCCTGGCAACTGGCTGATTGATAATTGGTCCTCACAGCTGGTCCACATTTATAAAATGTAACCATGTGTTTTAGGATCACTCTTAGGTGATAAAACCCGAATGACTGAGTTATCAAGAGACATGAATGCATATATCAGGCCGTCTCCTACTAGAGGGACATTAGGAGGTGTGACAAGGACAACAAATGAAGCTATTCTATTGTGTGAAGGAGCAGGATATGACATCATTCTAATTGAAACTGTAGGTGAGTGTGATACTCCATTTCATAAAACAATGTGCTGTTATCATGAATGCTATAGAAAGATGAGTGACAACTAATTTAATTTGTTCATCCAGCAGACATTTGCTAACTGGGTAACTAAGTACAACATGTTATTCCATATTCCATAGAAGACATGAGTGAACAGGCTGTACTCCCTACCCCTAGAGCTTGCCATTTAAAGAGTGAAAGTAAGTCATGTACCTGGATAACTGTTCTACAAGTAACATGTCATCTGTGCCAGAAAAGAAGTGTTTTTTTTTTTATTAGTTTCAGATTAACACAAGTGTACAAATGATTAGGTTACATTTCTAAGGTAAAGTTCAAGTTGTAGTTGAGCCCTCACCCAAAAGATGTGCTGTATACTCTGATATCGTGATCATTAAGTGAGAGGGCACCAACGGCTCTCCCCACGCCGAACTATTAATATAAGTATCAGAGTGATACTCGAACATAACACCTGGTTTGTTAAGCATATTTCATACATATAAGAAGATTAATGTAATTGATTGCCTTTTGACTACAGAGCTATGTTTTATTTTTATATCTTTAACATACATGTTAGTTACATGTAATAAAGCATATCACATTCTTACAGTGTGACAAGCTATTATATTATTGTGTGATAAATGTTTATGACATAACCTATAATTTGGGGGGGATCAGTGAAGATTTCCTAGAGGAGGTGATAGCTGAACTAAGTTTTGAAGAAAGAATTAGAGTTAAATAAAGTATGCGGTGAAGGGTCTTTGCAGAGACACAAGGGTTGAGAAAATGTGACTCATCTGAAGAAGTGCAGTTTGCTCATGGTACTCAGAGCACAGAGTGCGGTGGCAGGGGGAGGAGAGGGGTGGGTTGGAGCAGTAGGCCAGGCCAGATTGCCAAGGACCTCATGTGCTATGCTAAGGGTCTGGAGTTTGCCCTGAAGGGAGTGGGAAGCCACTGCAGGATGGCAGCAGAGAGGGACAGCAGATATGCACTTTGGAAGGACCTAGCAGAGTGGAGTCAGGGATACAGATAGGAGACAATTGTATACAGCAATTCCAGAGAGAGGCGGGACTGGGGGTCTGAACCAAGCAGGGAAGTAGGAATGGTGAAGGTGAGATGGATTACAAAAAACACTGCAGGTAAATTAGCAGGACTTTATCCATGCTAAAATATGAAGGAAGGAAGAGGAATCAAAGGTAATAGAGAATACTATGGGAAAAGTGGACTTGGAGAGAGAAAAAGAACAGGTCCAAGTGTAACTATATCAAATGCAAAGTGCTCACTCAGTGTCCAGGTGACTCTGTCTAAAGAAAGGGCTGAGTAGGGTGGGCGTGGTGGCTCATGCCTGTAATCCCAGCACTCTGGGAGGCCAAGGTGAGTGGACCACCTGAGCTTACAGGTTTGAGACCAGCCTGAGCCATAGGGAAACCTCCTCTCTAAAAATAGCCAGGCGTCGTGGCGGGTGCCTGTCGTCCCAGCTACTTCGGAGACAGAGGCAAGAGAATCACTTAAGCCTAAGAGTTTGAGGTTGCTGTGAACTGTGACACCATGGCATTCTACCAAAGGGGATAAAGTGAGACTGTCTCAAGAAAATAATAATAAATTAGAAAAAGGGCTGAGTGAGAAATCCAGATTTAACAGTTATCCGCAGAGTTCATGGCTCATACTTCAAGTTTGGAATCTGGTTCAGATCAACAGAGGGAAATATGGGCAAAACGTGAGATAGTTGTATTACCGAGCTAGGGCTGCTCTAGTAGACCACCACAGGCCGGTGACTGAAAGCCCAGAAGTTCACTTTCTCAGTTCTGAAGGCTGGAAGTCTAAGACAGGGGGCAGCAGGTGGGTCTCTCCAGGGCGCACTCCTCATCTTGCAGGTGGCCAGCACCTCACTTTCTTCACCCACTGTTTCTCTGTGCGCTTGCTCCCCAAGTATCTCTTCCACCAACAAGGACACTAGTCCCATTGGATTAGGGCCCTATCTTTATGACCTCATTTAACCTTCATTATGTCTTTAAAGGCTGATTAGGACTTTAACAGAGAATTTAGGGGGAAAGGGAGGAGAACACAATTCAGTCCATAACAATAGCCAAGACTGGGTTTTAGGAACCCCATGTTAGAGGGTGGATGGAAGAAGGGTTGCTGGAGTGGTAGTAGGGGAGTGAAAAGAGAAGAGTGCTGTAAAAGCCAGGACTATTACATTGAACTTGGATTTAGCTGCTTGTCCCAGAGACTTAAATGAGAAAGAGATTATTACCTTGTAAATAAAAGAAGCTTGAGGCAGGCTGTCCAGGGCAGGTGTGGCGCTCCTGCAGTGGCCTCAGTGTCGCAGGCTTCTCCTGTCTGTCTGCTCACTGCTCTTAGCATTTGGTTTCTATCCTCAAGCCTTCTTGGGGTTAAAAGATGGTTGGTGAAGGTCCAGCGGTCACATGTGTGTTCCAGGTAGAAGAGAGGAAATGGGGGGTGGCGGGGGAGGGGGTGATGGCTGACCTCCTAGCCCGGTCAACCTCATCTAAAGGACTTGCCTGGGAACCCTACCTGACGACTCTTGCTTACACTTGCCAGTCATCTCTGGCTGATAGGGGACCATGTGAACATGGCCTTCACCTGGTACACTGATACTCCTAATAACATTGGGGTAAAAAAATAGAGAATAGATGTTGAATAGGTAAGTAGA
>NW_003852436.1:5729831-5732330 GCF_000181295.1 Otolemur garnettii
TTATTATTAAAGTTTAACATTATAATTAACAAAAATAGTATAAAAGTCATATCCTGGCGAAATAGCCACATAGCAGCTGAAAACCATATATTCCCTTCCCGTTCTCCTGTCGTTCCCTAGCTTGTCATGCATTCTTTCCAAAAATCGGGACTTTTTAAAAATGCTGTGGGACGCAGGACAAATTGTTAAAAATTGGGACTGTCCCACCAAAAGCTGGACGTCAGTTCACATTAAAGTAGAAGTCTCTGCCACTCCACAGAGGGAGAGAGTTCCCTGAGACGCTTCAATGGAGCAAAGGGTGTGAAAGGCAGTTTCATGCATTGAGATTCACGTGAAGTGATGAGGTAGAGGCAGTGAGTATGAATTACTAGTTCCCAGAAACTTAACCATACAGAGAGAGGAATAGAGTGGTGATAGCTGGAGGAGGTTGTGAGTTTTTATCTTTTAAAAAGATAAAACACTTAACTAGTGTTTTATCTGGTTTTAAGAAGAGCGAGGCTTGAACACAGTGTTAAGTGATGTGCTGACACGCACCTGTGGACAAAGGCGAGGTTAAAGGTAACGAAGAACAGGGACCAGGAAGGACTGAGAGGTTCATCTTCAGCCGACATTCACCTGAGAATGCAGAGGAGCTTGTAGGCCTGGTTTATGTTTGTGTCTTTCCCCTGAGCAGGGGACAGGGAGAAGGCGAGGGAGTTTTTGCCTCCCTTCCCTCTGTGGAGCAGGTGCTGCGGCCACCATCAAGTGGGGAGGTCATGGGACCGTGAGTGTTTGTGATGGCTGTGGTGAGAAACAGGAAGGGAAGCTGACCCAGGGCCTTTGGGGGATTGCTTCTACCAGGCGGTGAAGAATATGTAGCAGAGGCTGGAGACCATGGCCCCACGGTGGCGCCTGTGCACACAGTTGAACACTTTCTCTTGGGTGCTTAGAGAGGAGAAAGCACACGTAGTTGGACTGATCCATGATTGGGGCTTTGCCATCAGGTCTAAGGATGGAGAAGCCGAAAAGATGGACAGATTGGCAGGCGTGATTTAGAGTCAGTGTTCATGCTACTTGCTGGGGAAAGGGAAGCACAGAAGGAGCTCCAGGAGTGAGGAGAGGATGGAGGTTCTGGGTTCCCTAACCCGAGAATAGGTTTAATGGGAACCGGGCAGGGAGAGCACAGAAGAACCACCGGTTTTCTCAGAGCAGTGTTTTTCAGCCTTTTTTGTCTCATGCCACACTTGAACCTATAGTTAAACTTCCACAGCACGCTTAAATTATGTTGGTTTTTTTTAAAGGGTTAAAAAAAGAATATATTTATTCTTTTGTTTTGAATTTAATTTAGCTTAATTTAATTAATCTTAAAATTTTTCACAGCACACTGGTTGAAAATCACTGGCTCGTAGGGTAAGGTGGTGATACTATTTTAACACTTTCTTCAGCCTTGGGGTACATGAGGGAGTGACCACGAATATGAGTGAATGGAGTGGAGTGGAAGTGACACTGTAATTGCGGAAGTCTATAGAGTTGTGATTTAAAATTTCAGGTGTGGGTCAGTCGGAGTTTGCAGTTGCTGACATGGTTGACATGTTTGTTTTACTATTGCCACCAGCAGGAGGAGATGAACTGCAGGTAAATCTTTTATTTTTTTTTCCCCTCAAATACAAAGAATGTACCTCTGAAAGTGCCAGTTTCTATTGTGTGTTTTTGTAAATTAAGTTGATAATAGTGTAGAGAAAGAAACATCATTGACGTTGGCTAAATTTTTTGTCGGCTTATAGGAATAGAATGTATGACCTTGAAGTGATCATATGTCTTAAACTTTTCTACTGTTTTAACCTTGAATCATACACAGCAAAATCAATATATGTAGCCAAAAACGTATGTACCCCTGTAATATTTTGAAATTAAAAAAAAAATCCCAACTTTTCTACCTGTGACATGGGAGTGATTGGAATACATGGATAGCTCCAGCCACAGGAGACCAGGTTGCATGGCTGTTTTTAGTACACTCGGTTCAAATGCTCTTCATAAGATATCACTTTGTTTTTAACTGGGATCCTGCTGTCATGGTTTACATAATGTACAATGGGATTCTTACTCTTCTCCTGCCATGCCATTCTGACACTTAACTGCCTGGTAGTAGTGCAGACTTCGCAGGATGAGGGTACCATCCAACACAAGCCTCCCATCACTTAGACACCAGCTATAAGCTCCAGGATTCCCAGGCCACCTACACCTCTGACCAACTGGCTACAATTTAAGGGGTTCCCACTACCCATTAGGCTTTATAGCTCACTAGAATGACTCACAGGACTCAAGAAAGCACTATATTAAAATTATAGTTATGTTATAAAGGATACAAATCAGGACCAGCCAAATGAAGATACCTGGGAGAGTCCCAAACACAAAGCTTCTGTGTCTAATAGGAAGACAGTTGAGGCTTTGTGCCACATGGCATCAGCTCGACTTATGTCTCCTGGAACATTGATGTGGATCATCAACAAGGAAGCACCC
>NW_003852436.1:5734044-5735946 GCF_000181295.1 Otolemur garnettii
AAAAAAAAATATATATATATGTATATATTTTCCCAAATAAGGTTTAGCTTTTGGATTTCATCCTTTATTTCTGGAATTTTTATGTGACATAATTTAAATCAAGATATTGAAGCATTTTTAGCTATTGGATTATTTTTTCTCAAATGCAAATTGAAAAAGATGCTATATACATCCAAGGAAAATTTCAAAAGCTTTGTTTCTAGAAATACAGATGTTAATGATATGTCTGTTTCCTTTTTAAGCACCCTAGTGATGGATGGTTTGGCATCCTGCAGTGGTAGCTCATGAGAGGCAGAATCCATCACGACACAATGTGAACTGTCTCCTGCCACTCAATCATGTCATGCCTTGTTGATATATTTACTCTAATTCTGAATGTATTTCAACATGTTAGTCTCTAAATTTGGAAGAGACATAACAGATGACTTCCATACTTCCACAAGCCAGTGCTTTTGAGTAATTTCTGTCAAATAACTGTGATTCTTGGCAACCACAGCTTGGGAAGATGCAGGGGAAAAGTTAGTTAATGAAGTATTTGACTTTCAAAGTCTTAGCATTGACTGGTTGTCCCATTTTTATGTTGGTTGTGGTTAAATTAAATGTTTCTGATAAATCGATTTCTTTTTCCCTTTAGGGTATCAAAAGGGGTATAATTGAGATGGCAGATCTGGTGGCTGTAACTAAATCTGATGGAGACTTGATTGTGCCAGCTCGAAGAATCCAAGCAGAGTATGTGAGTGCACTGAAATTACTCCGCAAGCGTTCAGAAGTCTGGAAACCAAAGGTTAGCTTGCTTTCCATTTTATGTATTCATCCAGAGTGGATTGTGCACGTTGGAAGACAGGATGTAAGTCCCAAACTAGACATATAATCAATCGTTGCTTGTATGTGCAGATTATAGCTTTAAAAATTATGACAAAGCCAAAGTGTGTACTCATGATTTTAAATATAATCCTTTAACAACTAGGTGTCAAAAACTAGATATGAGGCGATAGATTAGATTATTTAATGCTTGGAGTCAATGGTAAGTGATGCAAATCCTTTCTGAAAGGGACTATCCTTAAAATTATGGAGCTGTTCATAATTTGATTATCTATATTGGAATTTGAATATGAGGGGAAAGGCTTCTGATGTCATGTTTCCATACCCATTATGTTTGTTGGGTTCTGTTTTCAATAGGAAAAAAATTAATGAAAAAATCCTATAACTGGTGCAAAAATGTAGATATGGGCAGCTTTGCCTGCAGAAGAACTATGTTACTAGAGAATAAACTGGTGTCATTATACTGAGAACAGTGATGCCTTATTTTAGTCATCTCTTAGATTTTCCCAGTCTCCTCTGTGTTGAGTCTGGAGTGTGTGTGTGTGTGTGTGTGTGTGTGTGTGTGTGTATGGGATCTGGATGTCCGGCTCTTCCACTCGCTGAGTTAGGCAAATTTGTTGGCGGGAATTAGGCTATTTTCTTAATTTAGCTTCCTTTTTTGGCCCTCAGGCCCTTGAGGTATGTGCCTAGTATTGTCCATCTCATCTTGTGACTCTGACAAGTCCTCCAAGCTGCCCCTGACCATCTGAGCAATTCTAAGTTAGAATAAATCTCCAGGTTAAAATATGCGAGCTTGCATCAGTGTCTTATTTCTGCTATCCACTTAGTGATCCTAGTCACATTACCTCATAATTTCTGTATCTTACTGTGTATGATGCCCACATTTTAAGGGAAAAATAAGGATGTGCCTCATACATGGGTAGTACTGCTCAGGAATGGGAGCCCAGCGGGCCCTCTGGAACCACTGTGCCTTCCCACCTGGGCCCACCAGGGGAGCAGCCTCTGCTTAGCACTGTGGTGAGGGGAGGGAGTAGCAGTGGGGCTGGTGAGGCAGCCACAGCCCACACAGGCCCCAGGAAC
>NW_003852436.1:5736355-5748742 GCF_000181295.1 Otolemur garnettii
CCAGAGTAGAATGCCATGGAGTCATAGCTCACAGTAATCTCAGACTTTGGGTTCAAGAGATCCTCTTGCCTCAGCCTCCCAAGTAGCTGGGATTACAGGCATCTGCCACAACACCCGGCTATTTTTAGAGATGGAGTTTGGCTGTTGCTCAGGCTAGTGGCAAACTCTTGATCTCAAGCAATCCACTTGCCTCAGCCCCCCAGAGACTAGGATTACAGGTGTGAGCCACCACGCCCAGCCCCACATGCCTATTTTCCTAGATCATAAGAATTATTTGGCAAATATGAGTCCCCATGAAAATGTCTTCTCCCATTTTAAGTAGAATGATCTGGTTCTTCTCTTTTCAATAGGTAATTCGTATTTCTGCCAGAAGTGGAGAGGGGATCTCCGAAATGTGGGATAAAATGAAGGAATTCCGGGAATTAATGCTTGCCAGTGGGGAGCTGACTGCCAAACGACAGAAGCAGCAGAAAGTGTGGATGTGGAATCTCATTCAGGAAAGCGTGCTAGAGCATTTCAGGACCCATCCCATGGTCCGAGAACAGATTCCGCTTCTGGAAAAAAGGGTGCTCGTTGGAGCCCTGTCCCCAGGACTAGCAGCAGACTTCCTATTGAAAACTTTTAAAAGCAGAGACTAATACAATTTTCTTTCATAAAATATTTTGATATTAAAAAATCACTTGTATGCTTATGTGTTCAGTAATTCTTTTATAGTACCCTTGGCTTTATTTGTGAACCATGCTTGAAAGGAATTTAGATATGGATGGCAAAGGTTAGGCAGTGGGGCAGTATTTATAAGGAATGTGTTGCATGTTGCTGATTTCCATTTCTCTCTGTTCCTTTACCCTGGCATGGTGGCCCATAGGGTAGTTTCTTATCAGTCAGGAGCAGAGAAAGCTGAGTGAGACAGGAAAGATCATGTACCTGCTTACTTTGACTTTATATTCACTGAGTTTCCAGAGGAAAAAAATGTAAGTAAGAGTGACCATATTTTTGAAGTCTTTCTTGAGTCTAGAAGTATCCAGAGTGGATTTTGAAGAGCTTAAAATTATGACTGACATTTAGTGTGCCGGACCATTCCAGGAATTTCTGAAATGGCCATGCACATGAGTAATGAAACAGTTGGAATAATATGACGATGTGAACGGTTTTAAAGTCTACTTGTCTGGATTTGCCAGCTGCCTGGTGATAGTTAGGAGAACCACAGGGAAACTGGGAAAATCAGCTACAGATAGTTGGGGTCCATTAATCCCCAAGAGTTAGGGTAAACCCCTAAAATATCTAACCAAACTCAGAATGATTCAGGGATTATTCAGCTTGAAGATTATCAAATGACTTTTGTTTCTTTTCTTCCTTGGCCATTCACTTCATACTAGCATTTTTAAAACTGAATTTTTTCTTAATGGTGCAGAACAAATTTTGTCCTATAGAGGAAGGAGGACATAGTGATTAAGAGCATGGATTCTGTAGTTGGACTGTGTGGGATTAAACTTTAAACCTGGATCAATCACTTACTAGCTATATATATAAGCTTGAACAAGTAAGCTAACCTCTTTAAGCTTCAGTTTCCTCCCTGGTAAAATGGAATTGGCATATAACTTTCTATAGATAGTGAGAATTAAATGAGAAAACTTAGGAAAGCCATTTAGCTATTGTGATAGTACACAGGAAGCATTCAAAGCCTGCTTACTACCATTGGTACATTAAAGTTACAGACAACTGAAGCTATACAGACCTTTTATATGATTTTGATTTTCTCCAATGGTCTTATTACTACCATCATGCCCTTGTGGTATTTTATGATTGGCCTTAAAGCACCTTTCCTAGTTAACTACTTGACTACATTTTATACTATTTTATGGTGTTTATTATGTACACTTGAATACAATGATTTCTAACCATATAATTTTTCCATTGCACAAAATGTCTTCAGAGACATTTTAAATATATCCTATTCTGAAGCCTTTAGAATATTTTACAGTTTGTCAGGGTGCATCATTACTTACCCTACTGGTTCCTACTCGGAATCAGATTTCTTGAGCATTATTTTAACAAACATTTCTTTGTAGTTTTTGGAAAGATTTTTGGTACTGTCTTGACACACCTATAACAAGGAGGATTAGGAGACACTTGGAAAGGTTATCCAGTTGATTTTCCTGATTTCAGAAAGGGCCACCACCATTAAACCTTGCTATCAAATGAAGAACTAATTTTTTTATTTGTTTGTTTTTGTTTTTGAGACAGCATCTCAATCTGTCACCCTAGGTAGAGTGCTGTGGCATCACAGCTCAAAGCAACCTCTAACACTTGGTCTCAAGCGATCCTCTTGCCTCTGTTCTTCTAGGAGAGACAGGGGTCTTGCTTTTTTGTTTGTTTGTTTGTTTGCTGAGGCTGTTCTCAAACTTGTGAGCTCAGGCAATCCACCTCAGCATCCCAGAGTGCTAGGATTACAGGCGTGAGCCACCGTGCCTGGCCCTGAAAAACTAGGTTTTAGAAACTTTAGAGAAGGAATTTCAGAATTTCCCTTAGTAACTTAGTACACTTAGTTCCCTTAGTAACTTACTACCCTCCTATCCTTTGTGGTGCGGTGTTAAGTCATGGTAGAGAACTCAGACTGTGCTACAAAGAAGGGAGAAAGGGGGAGGGCTTTTGTTAGCTGTGCATTTCTTCTCAGTTTGAACCACTTTGTTACAAAGGTAGTCATAAAAATTACTGGAAAACTCCCTTCTCTTTGTGTTGTCCTTGTACCATGGATTATGACACAGAAAGAGACCAACTTCTAAGATATCCTATTTCTATTTCTGTTATTTGCTGTACTAGAGGTAATATATGAAATATTTACACTTTTTTTACTTTGCATATCAAAAATCTCATCCCTGGCTTGGCACCTGTAGCTCAGCGGCTAGGGTGCCAGCCACATACACCAGTGCTGGCGGGTTTGAATCCAGCCTGGGCCTGCCAAACAACAATGACTACTACAACAAAAAATAGCAGGGTGTCATGGTGGGCGCCTGTAGTCCCAGCTACTTGGCAGGCTTGAGGCAAGAGAATCACTTAAGCCCAAGAGTTTGAGGTTTCTGTGAGCTGTAATGCCATAGCACTCTACCAAGGGCAACAAAGTGAGACGCTGTCTCAAATAGATAAATAAACCCATCCTCTTTCCTTCATCTGTGATTCTATCGTGCTGGACTTCTGGTCAAAAGTGTAGGTTTTGACTTAGACACATATGGTTAGTTCTGTTATTAACTAGCCATATAAGTTTTGGCAAGTTATTCCTCTGTATGCATAGCTTTCTTATCTGTAAAATCAAAGTAATTGCTATTTTGCAAGCTTGTTAGAAGAATTAAAGGAGAAATGTAAAGTGCTTAGCACTCAATAGTTGATAGGTATTGATGTAAAACATTACACATAGTTAGGATAGTTCTTTGTTCTGCAAAACAGACCAGTATCGTTTAATTTCAGATTGACCAAACTACTACATCTCCCTGTGCCTCAGTTTAGTTTCCTCACTTTTTTTTTTTTTTTGACATAGTCTCCCCTTGTCACTCAGGCTAGAGTGCCATGGCCTCATCCTAACTCACAGCAACTGGGATCAACCAATCCTCTTGCCTCAGCCCCCGGATTACAGGAGCCCACCCAGCCAATTTTTTTTGTTGGTTGGTTTTTAGTACAGATGGGGTCTCGCTTTGCTCAGGCTAGCTAGTCTCAAAACTCCTGAGCTCAAGGGATTCCCCCCTACCCACCCCCTTTAAATTCCCAGAGTGCTAGAATTACAGGCATGAGTCATTGTGCCTGGCCTTAACTTTCCTCCTTATTACATAGGGGTAAAAATAGTATTCACTCACCATTGTTGAAAGAACTATTTTAGTTATATGCATCCAAAACCTGGACATGGTAAGTGCTAAATAAGTATTTCACAATATATTGATTCTTAGAGTTGTGGGGATTAAATGAGTTACAGTCTCCCTTTATCTTAAAAAGATAATTCTTCTCTGAAAAGAAAAAACCTCATAGGTTGACTTTGCCTTAGGAAGAACATGATTACCATTAATTTCTGTAGGTAGGAAAAAATGTGCTGAAAAAATTTTTTTCAGAACTTTACTGAAAAAATATTAAGCCTCATTAAAATGACTACAAATACTTCAATAATTAGCAATCCCAGTGTAACCTAACAAGGAATTCTCCTAACTACTCTATAATATGGTTATTTACCTGGTTTCCCTAAGCTCTTATAGCTAATACTCAGTGTACACTTACCAGCTAATGAGCAACATACTCAAGGTTTATGTAGTTCAACTTTTAATGCATTAAAAAAAAGAAACAGGAAAAAAATCAATGAAGACCATTTAAACACCATAACCTGGTAGGTTGCCATTATAGAAGTCATGGTGCTACTGTTTAAAAACTCATAAACTACAAGGACTCTAAGGAGAGAAGTAACTCCTGTGATCTATATGCTTGTGCAGATGGTGGAGCGCTGATGCTCCTGAAGCCAAGAAATCCATATGGGGCTTCATTATTGCAAATGCTTCCTAAGCCACACATTATGAATCTCCTCACGAAGCTGGATTCTTACAACCCAAGTGGGGGCATATCTCAGGGTGCCACTGTAATTCAGATAAAGCATCAGAGTGGTGGCCAGCACTAACACTCACTAAATTTTAGTGTTGTTATTCAGGAGAGGCTAAGACAATGGTGAACAAAATGAAATTTTCCTTCAAAAGACCAATCAGAAAGACCTTTTCCTTCAAAAGAATAATCAGAAAGACTTTTTTTTTTTTTTTTTTACAGTTTTTGGCCGGGCTGGGTTTGAACCCACCACCTCCTATATATGGGGATGGGGATCTACTCCTTTGAGCCACAGGCACCGCCCCAGAAAGACTACTTAAGCCAGGCATAGTGGTGCAGTCCCAGCTACTTGAGAGACTGAGGTTGGATCTCTGGAGCCCAGGAGTTCCAGGCTATGGTGCACTATGATTGTGCCTGTGAGCAACCATTGCATTCTAGCCTGGGAAACATAGCAAGACTTCATCTCAAAAAGGAAAAAAAAAAAAAAAAAGGCCCTGGACACAATGGCTCATGCCTGTAATCCCAGCATTTGGGGAGTTTGAGGTGGAGGATCACTTTGGCCAGGAGTTTGAGACCAACCTGGGCAACATAGCAACATCCTGTCCCTACAAAAAATTAGCCAGGTATGATGGAGAGTGCCTGTAGTCTCAGCTGAGGGATAAGGATCACTTGAGCCCAAGAGTTCAAGGCTTCAGTGAGCTATAAGACCTGAAAATTAAGTTCAAGAACTCATCCTAGAAGAAGTGCTACATACTCACTGCTGAATATAAAGTGGAGTACTTTGAAGGTGACCATAGTGATATTTAGCAATGAGGTATGTAGCACTTTTTCCTAGGATGAGTTCTTGAACTTACTTGTCCAACCTCGTATGATTGGGCCACTGCACCTCACCCTGGGTGACAGAGACTGACCTTATCTCTTAAAAAAAAAATAAAGACTTTTCCACCATTTTTTTTTTTTTTTTTTTTGCTTTTCTTTCTACTATAGTATTCTGGTTTCTAAATTTGTGAACTTTTGAAAAATCTCACTTGAATGAATACTTACTCATAATTCCTGTCCCACGAAGCTTGTTTGTCATTCATGGTATATGTGATAAAAAATAAAAATAAAAATAAACTTTTAGAGTTGCACAAAGGTAGTTACAACATATTGAATACATTTCAGAAAAAACGTAACTCTGCATTATGAAATGTATAGGATGTGCATCAAAGTGAATTAATATTTACCTAAAACTTTGATGTATAAAGGTAACCTTGGGACAATTAGTTTTGCTTAGCCTACCTGGCTTCTTGCTGAGAGGTGAGAGAACACGTGAGTCAGTGACTATTCTGCTCTGAGCGAGGACAAACGCTCCATCTAAATTAGTATTGCTTTTCACTGACACAGAGGAAACCGTGTGGCCTCATCCTCAAAGCTTTGTAACTTTCCCCTGGCCCATCTGAAGTTGTAAATAGATTTTTTTAATTGACACACTGTAACTGTACATGTTTGTGGAGGCACAGTTTGATGTTACAATACATGTATATGTTGCATGACCAAATTGGAATGGCTAGCCTATCTATCACCTCATGGGCATACCACCTCTTTGTGGTGAGAACATCCAAAAGCCTCTCTTCTAGCTACTTTGTAATATACAATACCTTCCTGATAACTATGGTCACCCTACCATATATTAGCACACAGAACTTATCCTACTGCTTAATTGTAACTTTGTATCTGTTGCCCAGGCTCTCTCCATTCTTCTTCCCCTGCGCTTTTTCCCTTTCCAATCTCTGGTGACCACTGTTCTACTCTCTATTTCTATGGGATTTACCTTCTTTTTTTCCAGGTTAATGTGGGGGTACAAACAGATTCCATAGTTTGCCTTTATAAAGTTAAAGTCTGATTTGTAGGTGTCTCTCACACCCAAGTAGTGTGCAATGTACCCCTACAATGTTAGGGGGGAATTTACCCAACTCCTTACCTCACCCCGCTGATTGAATTTCATGGAGTTTTTCTCTCATGTGAGCATGTAGGTGTTCATCTACTAGTTCCACTTAAGTACTGAGTACATGTGAAGTTCCTTTTTCCATTCTTTGGATACTTGACTTAGGAGAATGGCCTTCCAATTCCATCCAGGTTGTTGCAAAAGATACATAATTTCCACCTTTTATGGCTGAATAATATTTCATGATATATATATACCACAATTTATTAAACCATTCCTGTGTTGGAGGGCACTTGGGTTGTTTCCATATCTTTGCAATTGTGAATTGTGCTGCTATAAACATTTAAGTGCAAGTGTCTTTATGATAAAATACCCTTTTTTTCCTTTGGATAAATACCCAGTAAAGGGATTCTAGGATCAAATGGCAGGTCCACTTTTTGCTCTTTGAAGAATCTTCATAATGCCTTCCATAGAGGCTACATCAGTCTGCAGTCCCAACAGTGTCTAAGTGTTCCTTTCTCTACACATCCATGCTAGCATCTGCAGTTTCGGAAATTTTGATGATATAAGCCATTCTTTCTGGGGTTAAGTATTCTCTCAGTGTGGTTTTGATATCCATTTTTCTGATAATTAGAGAGGATGAGCATTTTTTCCATGTGTTTGTCAGCCATTGGTCTATCCTTACAAGAAAAATGTTTTTTGGGGGGGTTTTTTTGGCAGTTTTTGGCCAGGGCTGAGTTTGAACCCGTCATCTCCAACGTATGGGGCTGGTGCCCTACTCCTTTGCACCACAGGTGCTGACCAGAAAAATGTATTTTTTGTGTCTTTTTCTCCATTTTAATGGTTGTTTGATTTTTTTTTCTTGTTGATATGCTCGAGATATCTATCTCTTTGGAGATTCTGATCTTCAGCCCTTCGTTGGATAGGTAGCTTGCCAATACCTTCTCCCATTCTGTAGGTTGTCTTTCTGCTTTGTTGATTGTGTCCTTCACTGCACAGAAACTTTTTAACTTGATAGGTCCCATTTAGTTATTCATTTATTTATTCTTGTTGTTGCTGTGATTGTCAGTGGGCTCTTCGTGAATTCTTTATATAGGCTAATGAGATTAAAGGATCTACTTTTTTTTAGATTCTACACATGAATGGGATCATGTGGTGTTTGTCTTTCTGTGTCTCTGTCTTATTTCACTTAAGATAACGTCCTCCAGGTTTATCCATCTTGTCACAGGTATGGATAGAATTCTACAGAAAAGTATCTTAGGATGACAGCAAAGCCATTGATAGGGCTTATCCTTAAATACCAAATTTGGTTATATATACAACCCAATTATTTCAAGGATCAACATTCTCTTATGAATAAAGTCACGTTAGTATTTACAGCCAAATTTTGCTGACTCAGAATCCTGTCACAGGATTCTCAGTCTCATGAAACATCCTCTCCTCAACTATTTTAGGAAGTCTTAGGGGTTCCTCACTGATTCACAAATGAGTTCACACCCTGGGGTTCAGCCTACTCCTGGCAGGCTTCTGTTTGGCTTTTCTATTCCTCCTATTGCTGTTCCTGTAGGAGAATGCTACCCTGCTTACATGTTCCTGAAGTGGGAAACTCTTAAGTTACCCAAATAGTGCTATTTCCAAGCATCCTGCCTCTCTTCTCATAGGGCCCAGCACATTGTGCTGGGATAGGGACCAGCTACTACTGTCTCCCAGTGTCCTCAGCTCTCCTCTTTTCCCAGTACATAAGTACTCCATCTCTGCAGAAAGCTTTCCCCACACAAGCCCACTCTTCAAAATGTAAACCAAGTCCTGCCTTTGATGCCTAGGTAATTAGCTGTCCTTTCTTTTTGGATTCAATGTAGGTTGAATCGTGATCTCCAGAGATATGTGTGTGTGTGTGTGTGTGTGTGTGTGCACTACTTCCATTAACAACCCTCAAAAAAGTATTAATCACATTTTACAGAAAAAGAAATTGAGCTTCCAGGATATTAAGAAATTAAGTTCACTCTTCCTTAATGCAATACATTATATACATTAGACTTAAACAATACCTTAACCATTTTCCAAGTTGCTCAAAGCAACTTCATTGTTTCTATAAGACAGTGTATTGACAGATATTAGCTTCATTTATAGATACCTCCATTCTATGGAGTAGATGAGAGATTTACACATACTCAGATGGTAAGATCCTGCTCAGTGTTTTTAAACCCTTTCTTCTATAATCTAATAACCTAGATTTTGCTTTTGTGGAGAATGGTGCCTCAAGGTATTTTTTCCAGTAGATTTTTTTGTCTTACATTTATAGATAATGTTCTAGGCATTAAAACTAAACCAAATTTAAAAAAAAAAAACCCTACTATCAGCTTCTGTATTAGCCAAGACTCTTGGCTAGAAATGACAGAAATCTATTCTCATAGTCAAAAAGAAGAAGCTCTTGGCTCACCTAATTATATAAGGGAAGGGTGCAGCAATCTTCCTGAACACAAACAATGCTCAGATTCTCCCTGCCTTCTCTCCTCTCTGGGTATTGACTTTATTCTCCCATGTTCCTCCACAGAGCTGGAGATGTGACAACCAGCAGCACTAAGGTCCAGAGGAAGGACTTCCCCCATCTCTGTAGACCTGACTCTGAAAGCCTTTGGGAAGCATCCAGGGTAGCTGGTTTGCCTGACAGGTGCATCTCCATGGTTGGGGGTGTGGGACTCTATAATTGATTGGAAACACTTGGAGTTGGGGGAAGTACAGTTCCCCCAAATAAGTGGTTTAATAGTCACAGAATAAAGTAGGATGCCCAGTAGACAAAACAAATATCTATTATAGATGCATTAATCTGTTTTGGAATAAGGTGAGATAATTGGTGCATTATATTAAAAGATGTACTTTTCATGAAAAGGTTTAATTACCTAGTTATTGGTAATACCGTTGACCCTTGAACAACAAGGTTTGAATTATGTGGGTGTGAATTATGTATGTCACTTGCACATTGATTTCTTCTACCTCTGTCATCCCTGACACAGCAATACCCACCCCCCATCCTCTTTAGCCCACTCAACATGAAGATGATGAGGATGAAGATCTTTCTGATGATCCACTTCCAATTAATGAATAATAAATATATTTATTCTTATTCATGATTTCATAATAACATTTTCTTTTCTCTAGCTTACTTTATTATAAGAATACAGTATGTGATACATATGTGTGTAACATTCAAAATAGGTGTTAGTCTACTCTATGTTGTCAATAAGGCTTCTTATCAACAGCAAGCTATTAGTAGTTAAATTTTGGGGGAGTCAGAAGTTAGATATTCAATTGCATAGGATGGATGTTGGTGTCCCTTGCCCCTATATTATTCAAAGATCAAATATATCCCACTGAACCACACACAGTGGTATGAGTTGAGGCTCATATAGTCAACTGTCATGTATTCGATCTTATGTAGCAGTAACACTTATTTATTGGAAATATCCTTTCCCAGTTCAGTTTTATGAGTAAAATATTTTTGTTTTCTTTCCCCATACTAAATTATTATTTACTCTTTCTTATGGTGAAGATGCATCTGAAAACTGTAAAGGATCAGTAACAGTAACCTAAAGAATGGTTTTTTAAAAGCACAGTATTTTTATTTTTTTGGTATTATTTCTTTCATTTCTAGTTGTTTCTAGGTGATCTTAGAGTTATTGTAGCCTAACCGCTTCCTTTATACAGATGAAGAAGCTGTGATTCATGGTACACAATAAATCTTAGACATGGGTCTTTTGATCTCATAGTTGACCTATTCAAGTCAACTCAAGAGAAGATGAATTTATTTTTAACATGGAGAATATCATGAAAATCCAAGAACAGGAGTCAAAGTTTAGCCTTTAAGAATTAAGATAACAAGGAGTTCCATTAAACCCCAACATATAAAGATCTTGAAAATCACCACTCCTACAAGAAGAAAAAGATGGCCCAACTGAAAACCAACATTTCTTGGACCCATAGAGAAGAGCCATGAGGGGATTTTTCTTGGATCTTCCCTGTGACTCTGCACTTCCTGGAGGTAAAGTCCACAAAATTTTGGGAACTCCCCTAAAGCAGCAGTTTCCAGAAATTCTTCATTTTTGCAATTTTCAACACTCAGCCTCTAGCACTTCCTCAAAATAATCACTTAATTCTTCAAAATAATCTATCAGTTCATGTCTCTTAATGGCTTCTGCTCTAGAATAGCAGATCTTGGCTGTGATTCTCTGGATGCACCTGTTCCTCCAGATTTCAGGGTGGTGACTTCTCTATGGGTCTCAAATGCAAGCTAAAAGGAATAAAAAATAAATCCAGAATAGAACATTCAAGAACTATGGAATTTTCTTTTGGAAAATTCCAAAAGATAAACAACTATAGAACACTAGAAAGAAAAGAGAGGAAACAATAGAAGAAGTGTTGAAGTAGTAACTCCTGAGGACTACCAAAATTAATGACAGACATCAAACCACAGATCCAAAATGATCAGAGAACAGTAAACAGCATAAATTTAAAAAATAAACAAACAAAAAAAATCCCAAAAAATCCTACATGAAGCTGTATCATATAAACTACAGAAAACCAAAGACAAAAAAAATGTAGGTAACTCTCAGTTATGAGTCAGAAAGTGTTAGTCATGACACTTCTTTCTCTGCACCATTCTAGACTTCACTCTTGCATAACCTTCATATTGTGACACCACCCAAAGCCCTTCTAGCTTCCATTTTTACCTCATTACTTTACCGCTTTAGTTTCCACTTTAACACTTCACAGTTTCTTGGTTCCCAATTTAAATCTTCCGGTCAAAATATGTTCAGCCTATTCATCCTCTGGAGGCCACAGTGGTCCCTGAAAAACTCCAAAGACAGGCTGCCCTGAATCAGGTGCCCACATCAATCTGTGTTTCAGGAGCTAAGGGTAATGAAGTATAAATGTGGTTCCTGCTTGTTCAGCAAGAACAGTTTGTAGGGCACTTTTTCTTGGGCCCTGTGGGTGAGGAAGGCACAGATGGACACGTCTGCCACAGAATAAATTGGTAGGTAGATCAATGAGTTTCAGAAGAGTGAAACAATTTGTTTAAGCAGCCAATGAGACTAAGACTCAAACTGACCTCTCATAACCAGTACTTATTCAATGTTCTGGTATGTGGACAAGAAACAATTTGTTAAGAAAAATGTGTTGTCTCTCAACCACCATCTTTTTTAAAAATTGTGGCCCAAAATCCACAAAACATAAAATTCACTTTTTCAGAGAACTTCCAGTATACAACAGTGCAACTACATGCACATCATTGTGCACCAGACCCCCAGAACCACCCTTACCTTGCATGACTGAAACACTACATCCACTGAACAAATTCTTCACCTCCCCTCTCGCCAGCCCCTGGCAACCGCCATTCTACTTTGTGTTTCTCTGAGTTTGACTATTTTTGATACGTCATATATCCCTGAGTAGAATCATGCAGAATTGATTTTCTTTTGTGACTGGCTTATTTCATTTACCATTACATCCTCAAGGTTAATCCATGTTGTAGTATATGACAGGCCGAGTAATATTTCACTGTATGTGCTTGTATAACACATTTTCTGTATCCAATCATACATCAATAAACCCTTAGATTGATTCCACACTTGGATGTCATGAATAGTGCTGTAAATATGAATAATTCTGGCAATGTAAATACCTCTTCAAAATCTCATTTTCAATATTTGTGGTTATATACCCAGAAGTGGGACTGCTGGATCATATAGTAGTTTTTTGTTTTGTTTTTTATTTTGTTTTGAGACAGAGTCTCACTTTGTTGCCCCCGGTACAGTGCTGTGGCATCATAGCTCACAGCAACCTCAAACTCTTGGGTTTTGAGCAATCCTCTTGCCTTAGCCTCTAGAGTAGTG